>NC_044323.1:31022526-31325557 GCF_007399415.2 Gopherus evgoodei
CAAGGTGAAGTGGTCTGTTAACACCTCTACAGTCAGAGCTAGTGGGTGACAGGTTGCTCGTAATAAGCCATAAATCCAGTGTCTCTGTTCATTCCTGATTTTTAGCATCTAGCAGAGTTATTAATTTAAGCTCCCAGGCATGTGTAGGACACATGGATCTTCAAAGGTGTGTTGTGGGGTGCACTGATCACCATAGTAGTAGAGATTTGTCTGTAGGTTTTGCATCTTCAGTTATATACTGTATTTAAAGACAATTAGACTTTGTCTACACTGGCAGTGCTAACACCACTGTCTCTCCTGCTGCCAAACAGTGGCTACTCTATGTGTCTTCTAGCAGCATGGATATAGCGGCACAGCCCTGCCGCTAAAAGCAGCCTAGTGTAGACGTAGCCTTAGACTCGTATTTTTAAGTAAATGCATGTCACTATGCCAGGCTTCTCCCCTGTCTCAAAGCATTGCTGCCACACCCAGTGTTTTGTAAGAAGGTTTATTTTCTTAACAGAGGTTAGCAAAAAAAAACAAACCAGAAAATTATTCTTAACTCACTCCTTAGTCCCAGGTTTAAAGGCCAACCCCCAGGGGTTTCTGGCACGCTTGCTGAGTCTTGGCAGTTTCCCAGTATCTTAATTCTGCTCTCTTCCTGGAGCAGCAGCCCCTAGGCTGCTTCTCTGAGCCCTGACTCCTTGCTCCAGGAGCTAGCTCTACTCCAGTGTGCCTTTCCCTCCCCAGAGCATAGCTTATCTCAGGACGGTCTACACTACAGAGTTAGGTCAATGTAAGGCCGCTTACGTCGACCTAACTCTGGGCTTGTCTACATCAGAAAGTTGCAGCGCTGGTGAGGGAGTTACAGTGCTGCAACTTTGAAGGTGTACACATCTGCAGGGCATCACCAGCGCTGCAACTCCCTGTTTGCAGCGCTGGCCGTACTCCCGTTTTGTCTCGGGTGTAGAGGATCCAGCGCTGGTGATCCAGCGCTGGTAATCCAATGTAGACACTTACCAGCGCTTTTCTTGACCTCCGTGGAAGGAGGAAGCCTCTGGTAATCAAGCTGGTCTCCTTTCCCGGTTTGCTCTCTCGTTCCCGGAACCCCGAGCAAGCAGGTCTCCTTCCCTGTGGTTTGCTGGGTGGCTCCGGGAACGCGAGAGCAAACCGCGGCGAAGCTGGTCTCCTTTCCCGGTTTGCTCTCTCGTTCCCGGAACCCCGAGCAAGCAGGTCTCCTTCCCTACGGTTTGCTGGGTGGCTCCGGGAACGCGAGAGCAAACCGCGGCGAAGCTGGTCTCCTTTCCCGGTTTGCTCTCGCGTTCCCGGAACCCCCCTTGAAGCCGCCCAACAGCGCTGCAGTGTGGCCACATCTAACACCACTTGCAGCGCTGGTTGCTGTAAGTGTGGCCACTCTGCAGCGCTGGCCCTATACAGCTGTACTAATACAGCTGTAACAACCAGCACTGCAAAATTTTAGATGTAGACATGGCCTCTGTAAGCGTTGACACTAAAATGTAGCTCCCATTGATGTAATTGGCCCACTACACTGATTTAACTCCACCTCTAAGAGGCGTAGCACTTAGGTCAATGTAGTTAGGTTGATGCAATGTCAGTGTAAACACTGCATTGCTTACATCAACTGTTGCTGTCTTTCAGAAGTTGTCCCACAAGGCCCCATGCTGACAGCTAAATCAGTGCAAGAGCTCCTGGGGAGGTCATGCACTGCTGACATAAAGAGCGTAGTGTAGACATGCAAAAGCTATTTAATTATTGAGATGGTGGTATGTTGGACGAAACTTGGGTCGACTTGATTTTGTAGTGTAGACTTGCCCTCTGTTAATCTTCTCTATTGGTTGGGTGTTTGCCTGTTCCTGTCTTACCTTGGTATCTTGTCTTGGCTTGACTCTTGGTAACTGCCTGTTGATCCTTGTCAGCTGGTTTGTCTCTGGATTCTGGTGTTCCAACCTGGCCTGATTCCTGGTAATTGGCTATTAGCCCCTTGGTCTGTGTCTGATGCTAACCTCTTGGCTGGGCCACTCATGCCCTGAGCCTGACAGGAAGCTCTACAAGACAGGGTCTGTCTCTTACTGCATGTTTCTATAGCCCTTGACACAACCTCAGTTTTGACCGTTGCCTCTACATGCTAATGTACTGTAAATAATGTGGAGTAGATGTACCCTATGGTATATGGACATGCAGCTGGGGATGTGAGTGCAGCTTTGGTAGCCCTAGCTGCACTAGTTTTTATGTAGCTAGCTTGGTTACAGGAGCAGTGAAGCTGCAGCAGCAAAACCTCCTGTACAAGCTAGCTGCCATAGGAATTACCCAGGGTTCCAGGGGCGGCTTATCTAGCCCATGCTGAAATGTGCACGGCTACAGCTTCACTGCATTATTTGAGTAGCTAGATTAAAACCAACTTGGGTACGTTTACATGTGCTGATGTCACACCCTGTGCAGTGTAAATGTACCCTTAGGCAGACTTGCACCCAAAGGGACATTATTCATCTTCATTTCAAAGCTACCCATGTTCAACAGAGATCTGGTGCCCTCACTTAACATGAGACTGAGCAGGGACTATCCTCCTTAAATGTTTGTGAATCACCTTGCTCCTGCAAACAAACAATTACTACTAATAATGGAGTTATTGGCATTGAAGGAAAAAGCCCTGCAGCATTTTAAGTTTTCTGCATAAAGAATTTGAGTCCCTCATTTTGGATCTAGTAACATATAGTATGCCACAGGTGGACTTTGATACACAAATGTATGGGCAGACTGGCTCACTACTTCTGAATAGTGAGTGCAGGGTGGGAGCAAAATCCTGTACTGTCTTGACCTGTGGAGCTTCTGAGCACTCACAACTCCCATTGACTTCAGTGGGGGATGTGGGCGTTCAGGACTTCTCTGGATCAGGCCCTTCCTATCTCATTTGCACTTCTGTTACTAAAGTTACAGTGTAACTTGCACACTTCTAGTGTAATGTTTAATTTGCCAGTAGATGGCAGTGAAGGGCTGGCATTTATTTATGTTTGGGAGGATCTTGAACTGGGATACTAAAACTTTGTGCAACTGAGTGTGGTAAATTACAAGGTGCGGCCCCTGCTATTGACGTACTAGATATTGTAGTAATGACTGAGTTTCTGTCAACGGACGATAGAGTTGAAAACATACAAAAATAGCTCAAATATAGAATAGTACAATGGAAACGCACTACACTCTGTTTTAAGTAATACTTCAGTCAGTCTACCTGTAATTAAAATTGCAGGCATTCCCTCTCATCTCCCCACCCCCAACTTGTTCCATAATATGAGAACAAAAGAGCACCCAGTGGAAGGACAGAGCAATTAAAATCTAAAAAAGTAATCTTTTCCCACAGCATTTAGGGGTCCAATTTTGCTTCCACTGACATTGGTGACAAAATTACTACAGTACTAAACATAGGAATTGCCACAGTGGATCAAACCAAAGGTCCATCTAGTCCAGTATCTTATCTCTGACAGCAGCTGGTACCAGATTCCTTAGAGGAAAATGCAAGAAACCCCATAACACAGTTACAGGATAACCAGATTCCATGGACAGTTTCCTTCAAACCCTCAATAGACAGAGCCTGGCGTAAACCCAAAAGCCTGAAAACAATTTTGATCACATTCAGCTATCAGGCTCCCGTAGCACCTCCAGGTCACCAGCAAGGTTCAAAACCTCGACCTTTAACACAGAGCTCTGTCACTTGAACAGCAGGAGGATCTGGGGCAGGAGCAGAGCAGCCCAAGCTGTTTTGTTAGCTAGGATGGAAAATAAAAATACTGTTGGTGCTTCACCCCCCAAGCAGGGGGAAGGAAGCCACGTGACATAGCAATTTGGCACCCCCTGGAAGTTGCTGCCCAGGGAACCCACCCTGCTTGCTTGGTTCTGAATTGGGAGCAGGGTTGGACCCGTTATCCTGTGGCACTCATGCCTGTGGGACTCTATGGAGTGGCTAGAGTTAAACAGGCTGGTTAGTCTTAGTTTTGTCATGAGCAGTTATACAAGCCGTGACAGTGTCATGCAGGACATTGCTGATCATCTGCAGAGGTCAGGAAAGAATCCTCCAGCTCACCTCATACACAGTATTGCACAATTGTCTGCACCGTAGAAAGAGAAAACATCATGGCAAACACCACCCATTGGCTACTGCTGGTGATAAGATGACAGAGGATAGGGGATCTATAATCCGATGGGGCAAAGCTTCTGCAGCTGGTCATATGAACTCTTCAGGGTATGGGCTGCATGTCTCTTTGTTTTGTGTTTGTACAGCATCCAGCACAATGAAGCCTAGTCCGTGAGTGGGGGCCCCTAGATGCTCTAGCAATATAAATAATATGGGTACAGAACGTTTAGGTTATATTTCACTTCCTCTGACTGCCTGAATATCTATTTTCGTTTTCTTTTCTGGCATCTCACTTGCAGCTGGGCACCCATCTCTTCTGCATTTTCCAGCTACACAGCTACTTGGCTGGTCAGAAGAGGAAAATCCTGCACCTGACAGCAGTTTCTCTCCAGTCGCTGTAACTCAGTGTGTTAGCTCTGCTCAGCCAGCATCACCATAGAATAGAAGACTTCCTGGCTTGTATTTCCTACATGGCAGCAGGACCGATGTAGCTACACCACAAGTCCAGATGTTACATTCTAAAACAGGAGGCTGCGGGGAGTTGCTGTTTCTTACCGTATCTTACAATGAAGAACTGCACTTATGATGAGTACTGCCTGCCCCTTACTGGTATCTTCTCAGCGTGAAACAGACAGTGATCAAGGAAGAATAGACCTTAAAATCCAAAATTGTGGGATCTTTGTCCTCAAGACGAGCAGTAATCACTATCTAATTTGATCACAATGTGACTAAACCATCCCAAGAGAGATGAGGCAGCACATATACAACAGTATTTATGGAAACGGATCCCACAAAACAAACCACTCGATATGCCTCAAATAATCAATATTTTTGACTTTATAAAGGCAGCATAGGCTAGTGGATTGGATCTTGTCATTGTCTGTCACTTAAAGATTCTTGGCCAGATCCTCAGCCGGCCTTGATTGTCGTGGTTCCATTGACTTCAATTGAGCTATGATAATTTACATAATTCAAGGATCTGGTCCTCTAATTTCCTTGCTTTTGGCTCTCATATCTTTGGGCTTGAACTGGAGGTAATGAAGAGACTCTCATTGATACTAGTGGGCTTTGGAGCAGGCCCCTCATGTCTAGCTTAGTGATTATTTAGAAATTCCTCAGTTCAGTGTCAGAGCTAGTTCTTGGTCTGATTTCCTCAAAGGATTTTATGAAGCTGTATTGTGGTCGCTATTGCTTAGTAGATTGAATATAGTTACTTTTAGAACAGTTTCCTGTGTGTTACTTAGAACTAAGTCAAGAATAGCCTCTCCGGTGGAGTGTACTCCAGGACTAGCTGTTCCAAGAAACAACCTTGTAAAGTGCTGGAGAAATTGCTTCTTTGAACCTTGTCCTATCGTGACTTTTAATTAGTTGATATCTAGGGAGTTGAAGGACTGATTATTACCCTTTTGTTACTCTTTGATCTCCTTCAGTACTGTGTGCTCAATATCCTTTCACTCCTTGGGAGGCCTGAGAAATGTAATTCTACTAGTATATTTGTATTCTTATGAATTGGGATTGATGTACATACCAATCTTATTGTATTGTCTTCTGTTCAGAAACATTTTTCTGTTTAGATTTCTTTAGTTAGTGCTACTCCCCCAACTTAATCTCTCCTTCCCTGTAGAGTTTGTAGCCAGTTGTTATAGTGATTGTGGTATTTCCCACATTAAAGACCCAGCTGGGGTATCACTGCATGGAAGTGCAAGGGAGAAGAGGCCCCACTACTCACGTACCCCTGCAGAGGGGTTAGCCCCATTGTGGCTTAGAGGCTGAGCATTATGACTGTCCCAGATGTCAGCAGTGGCTGGCAGAAGGTGGGAAACACAAACTATTTGTAAAGAGTCTTTATTATGAAACATATGGTATCTGTGATGGTGGCTACCCATAAAGAACAGCTGCAGATGTGCTCCATGTTTCATGTGGTGCCTGTTATTCCACTACATGGCAATTGCCTGTTTAAAATCTACCTGAAGAATCCATTTTAGAAAAGCCAAGTAATCATACATGTTGACTGCAGTACTCCGCATTTGGCTTTTATCTGAAATTATATTAATGGATTAAAATGTTGTTGTGAGGTGATGGTCCTCTGCTACACAGAGTCAATGCTGAGGATTAGGGGTCTTGCTGCTTGTCTTCCAATTCCAATGTAGTTAAATATTGCTAAGCCTGACAAAGGGCCTGACCCTACTGTCTCTGAAGAAGCTGGCAGAATCCTCAGAGTGCAATGAGCACAGGGTCAGGCCCCAAGAGAATAAAGCGGAGTACAAAGGTTATCAACATCTTTTTTTTTTTTATGAGCTATTCACAACATTTCTCTTTAATTAGCCATTCCAGCTATATTGAACTGGTCGGTGTCATGTTCCATAACTCTTTCTTGTAGATACATTTCAAGCAAGGTGGTTCCTTTACAGACCAGCTCTATGGGAGCATTATGTGGAGGGGCAGTGTCTGCCTCAGCTGGATTTCTTGCTGGGGTTTCAGGGAGCTGATTGCTGTCAGTATTAGAAAACTGGGGGCAGACTATGTTTGCGGCCTGAGAGGATCCTCCTCAATAGCGCAGCTGGGCTGTGCAAGTGCACCTGCCTAGAGTCTTCTCTGCATCTTCGGGAGCATCTTCTGCATCTGATGCGGGTTTACTGGGGGAGAATGGCACAAGCTGAGTTATCCTGTCAGCCAAAGGATATGAGAGTCGTCGCTTTTTTAACCATCAGAGTAATCCTAAGCAAACCTTGACGCTTTAATGGGAGTCATTTTAACATATTTCCTGTAATTTGTAATATTTATTTTGATATATGTTCAGAATGTTTATGTAATTTTTTTCATGCATGAGCGACCCTTGGCAGAATCGAGAGATCTTCACATGCACGCAAAGTTGCTATTATGATTGGCTGAGCTTTAATAAATGATTTGTAATCCCAAACATTGGCCATGTGTTTGGAACAGAGCTGTGCCAGGACCACACTACCCAGTGTTCCAAAATGGAAATATCGACTTATTGCAAACAACTTGACCTCAGATGACCTTCCAGTGACCCCACCCCCAGAAATTCTGATCTGCAGTACTGTTTTCTACCCAGAAGGCTTTGTCAGCAAAAACAAAAGGCATCTGCTTAAAATGCTAATTCTCCACTACACCTTATGTAGTCATTTACAAACATGCAAAGTGGGAGTAAAATGCTATGATTGGTGTGAATGAGTGATGTGTTCTAAACTCCTTCTGCACAGGTACAAATGACTGTACAAGGTGGTGGAGAATTAGGCCCGAAGGCCAGATTCTGATCTCTGATACAGCAGTAACTCCATTGAATTCAGTAGTTACTATGGCTTTACACTGGTGGAAACTGGATCAGAATCTGGCCTCAAATGTCCACTAGCAAATCTTGAACAAGATATTTTATATTTTCTTTCAATACTTCTTGAAAGAAACAAAAGCTGGTATAAAGTAAGAAACTTCCTTTTTTCGGGCAAACAACTTTCCACTGTAGAGAACCATGGACCTCTAGCTCTCCATGCATGAGCTAAGGGCGCCAGCTCTCTTAGCCAAGGCTGTAGGAAGCTCATCAACTTCTAGGTGGCCTACACACCAAAACAGAGGATGGTGTTTTTCCAAGCTGGCCTGGGTTACCCATATGACTCGCACACATTGTAGTGTGCATGGACACTGTAAACAATGAGACAAGCATTGCTTGGCTGGAACTCATCTTGCTGGCCCAAAGCAGGCCTGCAACCTGTGCAGGGGAAAGGAGGGGAGTGAGAGCTCCTGGGTAGGCTACATGGACCTTGGGTCTGGGTGTGTAGGGACCAGCTTACTCCCTGCCCCAAAAGAGGTGGGTGAAGCAGCACGGAAGAGTGTCATAAGTGGCACAGACCAGCAGCAACTCACTCCCCAGCTCCTGTAACAAAGAGGAAGACAGCAGGAAGTATGTCTCAGCAATGCCTGTGGGGGTAGTGTACCGCATGCATGGCCCTTTCCAGGCTGTGCTTAGGCACAAGTTAGCTCATCACAGAGTAAGGAGTTAACATCTTATCAGTCAGAGCAGAGGGAACAAGGCTGGAGCTGAACCACCACCTCCTTGCTACAGGTGGTGTGATGGGGCAAGGCCAGATGGTTACAGTAACATAGTGAGGAACAGGTATGTTAGCCCCAGGCTAAACAAATCCCTGGTACCATGGTAACCAAATGGCAGTTGCTCCAGGTTAATCAAGACACCTGGGGCCAATTAAGATCTTTCTAGAAGGCAGTGGAGATAGCTACATTGATTGGGACACCCAAAGCCAATCAAGGGCTGGCTGGAACTAGTTAAAAGCCTCCCAGTTAGTCAGTGAGGAGGGTGTGTGAGGAGCTGGGAGCAAGAGGCACAAGGAGTTGAGTGTGAGAGGGTGTGCTGCTGGAGGATTGAGGAGTACAAGCATTATCAGACACCAGGAGGAAGGTCTTGTGGTGAGGCTAAAGAAAGTGTTTGGAGGAGGCCAAGGGGAAGTAGCCCAGGGAGTTGTAGTTGTCATGCAGCTGTTACAGGAGGCACTATAGACAGCTGTGATCCACAGGGCCCTGGGCAGGAACCCGGAATAGAGGGTGGGCCCGGGTTCCCCCAAACCTCCCAACACCTGATCAGACACGGGAGGAGCTGACCCAGACTGTGGGTTCCACCAGAGGGGAAGATCACTGAGGTGAGCAAATCCGCCAATAAGCGCAGGACCCACCAAGGTAGAGGAGGAACTTTGTCACAGTGGCCACTCCATGTCAGCCCTGTCGCTCAGTGGCATTTGGCAGTCTGCCATGGGTGCTGCTTATAAGTGGAGCCCTGCTCCTTCTCCTTCTAACCTGGGGTTCCCTCCCTACCATTTCAACTGGCCCATGTGTTACTTCAGTCTCTCTCTCACACTTCAGAAGCCAGCTCTAATACAAATGGATTTAATAATTGGTTGTTTATGAAGAGCTAGTCCCTGCCAAAGCACTCAGGGCTTTAAACAAACCACAGAAACACAGTGAGCATCAGAGAAACAAATAACAAAATGTTAGAAATCCAAACAAAGTGTCCTTGCTGGAAAGGGGCAGGGTGACTCAGCAAAGTACACCCGGTACAGAAGAGGGGCAGGGTGACCAAAGCTCAGGCGAAGGGTTAGAGTGTGACACCTACTCTCTAGGGAAAGCTATGGTAACCTGCTGACCTTAGGCAGAAAAATCTCTCACAGGGAGGTGGAGTCAGTGCACCAGGCTCAAAGAGGAGATCTGATAGAGCTTAGTTCCTTTGCATGAAGGTGCTCGGAAACCAGCTTGGCCAATGTGAAATAGCACGGAAAGGAAGGAGACAGAGTATGCGTGGCAGCAGACCTGTGAGCATGCTCCTGTGCACTGTAGTAGCTTTGAATGGCAGAGAACCCTTTCTGAAGGAATTACAGTAGCCAAGCCTGATCATTACAGCATGGTGTCAAGGCAGTGGTGAACTAAATAAAGGGGTAACTGCTGCCTTCCCCAGGGTGTGACTGAATCTGCTCTGTCACAGGTACGGTACAGTGGATCCTGATATCTACCTGGGAACTACAGTAACCACCTGAGCCCCTGCACTCACAGGACACCTAAACATCTGTGAATATATTTGGTTACCTAGAATTAAAATAAAGGAGGGTGTGCCTCGCTCAGGCTTGTGTGCACACAAAGCAGCAACAGTTTGACAAAAATCAATTTAATGAAACTGATGCAAATCCTTGTGGGGACACATGTAAATCAATAGAAACCAGATGTAAATTGAATTAAGTGTTCACATGAGGTTTGCACAGGTTTAATTGATTTAATTTTTGAAAGACATCTTTAATTCAACTGCTGCACCTTTGTGTGTAGACAAGGCCCCACATCACATACACATGGAGGAATTATTTAAGCAAACAGTACACCCTCCCAGCAATGCATCAATGTCTTTGTAGATGGCATGGGTAATGCATTGCATTATTATTTTCTAGCACCATCTAGTGGCCATCTCCTTGCCATCCTGGCTGCACATTTTTTTAACAGGCCAATTAATAAACTAATCTCCCTTTAATATAATTCAAGAAACAGATTACAAAAACCTTATGATTAAATTCTGGTTTTGCATTTATTCTCCACTAACTGTCTTATTAATAGGTGGACAAACAACCTATCCCATAGTGGTAGCCATGTAGCCTATGGAGACTGTTAAAGATCAACAGCTGTAGAAGTGAAATAACAGAACGTGTATTTTAACTACCCCACAAGAACCTGATTAGCTTGATTAAGCTGATGTGAAAATAAGTGATCATTTCTCTCTAAAAACACCCATATTTGACACAACTGACACAGTCCTAGTTTTCTTGCCTGAAATACGTTGGACAAACAGGCTTAAGAGAAAAACATTCACTCCTTTAATTTACAGTGCCTGTCACACATGGAAAACATGCCAGTGTTTCTTGGTTTTGTGTATTTTATTTTTACAGAACATACATCAATACTAAACACAGGTACAATTGAGTGGAATATGTAAAGAGGCAGAGAATAAATAAAATACACCAGGTAGGACAATTATGTGAATATTGATGCTAACATAAATAAAACATTACACAAAGTGTCCAGAATGTGATCTCAAGGCAGCAATCTGCCAATGACAATCCAACAACCCATTTCCCAACATCTAATGGGGTGTACAAACCCCACAGAGGACAACAGGGAGTTAAGGAGCTGCTCTGGGTTCAGCCAGCCCTGCCCTGCCTCACCTGTAAGAGAGTCACAGGCTGGAGGAGGAGTTAAAAGGGAGCAAAGCAACTCACTTGTGGGCAGGCCCAGGAAGAGATAGGACACTTAATTTGCAACTCCCTAGGAAAGGGTGTAGGGAAGAGAGGATCTCTCTCATCAGCAACTGCCTGAAGGTCCTGCCCTGAAGGAGGGGGGGACCTGCTTCTGATATACCCCCAGAGGGAGGCATTTTCCCCACTTGCAGACTGTTTACTTGTTTTGTGTTTTGTTTGTGGACTGCCCCGGAAGGGGAGAGACCTGGAACAGACCTGACCAGAGAGCCAAAGTCGCAAGAGAAGGCAGCTGCTGCCTTCAAGAGGGACAGAGGTGCCATGCCATGTGGACACAAAGAGGCTCCAAGCAGTGAGATGACTCCCTTCATAGCTTCTTGCTGCAGACTGTGGACAACAGAGGTATAGTAGGAAGTGGCCCATTGAGGGCAGCTTTAGAGCTCTCCTGGTGTCAGACCCATAGCAGCCCTTACAGGCACTGGGCTGGAGCTCAGTGGAATGGGAGGGCCTGGGTTCCCCTACGAAACCCCACTCTGCATTTTGAAGAGGTTAATCCCTTGACCACTAGGTGATGCTCCCACCAAGTGCAGACCATCACCATTTGGTGGAGAATGCAGGCAACTGTCCCAGCCCTGGAGAGAGGGCAGGACTGACAGATGCAGATGGTTAAACACCCTCAGGCTAGATGATATGGGCAGATCAAAACAGAGCTACAGTGGAGTGATGGAGAGCCAGCAGCAGCAACTCATGCAGCAAATGGCTGCCAACAGCAACATCTGATCTGGACTTAAGGATACAACAGCAGCAATGTTTGGTCCAACAGGTTGTAATCTTACTGTAGCCCAGAGTCCCCCTGGGCCTTCCCCTCCAGGGGCTATGAGCCCAAGTCTGGTGGCCCCACCTGTACCAATATAACTCACAAAGATTGACACCGAGGATGACCTAGAGGCCTTTTTGGTAACACTTGAATGGTTGCAACAGCAGACCAATGCTCACGTGTCTTTTGAGCCACCCTGAGTACCCCTCACCTGATGGGACCCAGCTCAAGCCACTATCAGGGGCTGCATGCGGCATCCACCCAAGACTATTCCTCCAGGTGAAAGCGACCATAGTGGATTACTTCGACATAAGGAGGAGCCCTTCCATAAGAGGTTCTGGGAGAAGAAATGGAGCTTGGCCCCACATGGTCACCCAGAAACTAAGGGACTTGTGCTGGAGGTGATTAAAGTCAGAGCCGGGGACAGGAATCAAGGTGGCCAAGCTCATTCTAGTGGAGCAATTTGCCCAAATATATCCAACCGGTGGTAGGGACTGGGTGCTTAAACACTAGTCAGAGTCCCTAGCCAATACGGTCTGGTAGAGGGAGAACTATTTAGCAGCAGAGATGGCTCTATCTCACCCAAAGAACTGCAAGAGGTCCTGGGAACCTCCTGACTCAAGCCCAACCAGGGGAACCAACGAACAGACAAAGGTCTCCGAAGCACTAGCTAGCCATCAAGCTCTGGACTAGGCCCCATTAGGCCCAGTCTGGCCAAAGCCCTTAGGACCCCTCTGGTCGCTCCTGCTTGAAACCCAGAATGGGGGAGCAGACACAGGACCCAGGGAAGGGCAACCTCATTTATCAGGCCTATTGCCTGTGGCCCCACGGCCAACCACAGGTGTGTGCTTTTTTTCATGGGGTGCCTGCGTTGCTGGTATCAAGAATGTCCCTATATGGAGTGTGGCTATGGATAGGTGTGAATGGCAGAAAGTCCAGCAAAAGTAATAGTCCCTGTGTGGATAAACGGAACAGAGGTATGGGTATGGGTGACCCTAATCTGGGATGACTTAGTTTCCCTGGGAGCATCATGGTTTGGGACCATCCTCCTGCAACGTATTTACAGAGGCATTAAACCCTATCCCAGTGCATATGTGCAGTTGACTGTAGGGGAGAACGCAAAGTCTCTTGCAGTGGGGCTGGCCTTGACACTAGCCTATCCCAATATCTTAGATCAGGATTGGGAATATTTCCCTGAGGTGTTGAGGAAGTAGCGGAGGAGACCTGGGGAGACAGGAGGACATAGCCTGAGACGCTGGCCAGTGTAGGTGAGGAGCTGGACCCAGCAGAGGGGGAATCCAGCAAAAAGAAGCTCCTCCTCCTAACAACTAGGTGAATTGACTGCCCTACATGAGAGAGACATCCTGAGCAGAGACAGGCTTCATAACGGACCAGAGGGACGACGAAATCTTAAGTCGGGCTTATGACCAACTGCTGGTAGTTAATGGGGAAGTGATAGACTGAGCAATGCAGTACCCCCAGTTTGAGCTCTAGGCAGAGCAACTGCACTGGCTAGAGAAAGACAAACTAATGGCAAAAGAGCTGCAGTAAGGCAGAGTTCAGGTTGCTTGGTGGCAGGTCATCCCCTTGCAAACACAGAGCTGAGCAAAACTGAAGCTTCTGAACATCAGAAAATGTAGAGTTGCCCGTGCTACCTTAACTGTGCCCTCTTTCAGCAGTGCTCCACTATGGCCCATTAACCGCACACTCTGTGCTGCCACTCACATAGTTATTGAAATGTACCAGCTCTTCACCTCCTTTTACAACTGTTCACTCTCCCCCATGGGATCCCATCTAACACTATGAAAGAAAAATAGGAAGTGGAGAGAAGGTTGCCTCCACACAAGAGTCCAGAAGTTCCAGATCCTAGTGTACGCTCACAGGCTTAACCAACTTCTTGGACAGAACACCACATGTGAAGAACCATTTCACAGCCTTTGGCAGCTCCTTTACACTTGCTTACAAGATACCACCTGAGCCTACACTTTCACTTACCCATCATTAAAGCATCTCCTGTTCCACTCACTGATGACCATATCCTTTCTACTGAAAGCCCTATGCCCTGCTATTGACATAGCCTACACAGTTCTGCATAGAAATGATGTATCCTGCAGATCCACATGCACCTCTTCCCTTTGCTCATAGACACGAGATGGTTCAAAACATAGGTCTTCTCTGTCACACGCCTCCAAAGTAATCCCCAGATCTTGCTAAGCTAACTATCAAGCAGAACTAACTACTGTCCACGTGACACTGATCACACTCACTTTACCTTTGGTGCATGCAGATAATAAATGCTTATGGCTGCTCTCATATCCTAGCTGCTGCTGACAATACCTTTTGTAATAGAAGCCCTATCCCTGCTAATTGTTACATACACAATTCTGCCCTGAAATGATTCATACTGGATCCTGAACGCACACAGGCTGTTCTACCCTTTGCTCACACACATCAGATGGTGCAAAACATAGACTCATAGAATCATAGACTCATAGGTCAGAAGGGACCAATCTGATCATCTAGTCTGACCTCCTGCACAAGGCAGGCCACAGAACCCCACCCATCCAATTTTATAACAACCCCTATCCCAGGACCGAGTTATTGAAATCCTCAAAATTGGTTTGAAGACCTCAAGCTGCAGAGAAACCACCAGCAAGCGACCCGTGCCCCACGCTGCAGGGGAAGGCGAAAAATCTCCAGGGCCCCTGCCAATCCGCCCTGGAGGAAAATTCCTTCCCGACCCCAAATATGGTGATCAGCTAAACCCTGAGCATGTGGGCAACAGTCACCAGCCAGCACCCAAGAAGGAATTCTCTGCAGTAACTCAGTTCCCATTCCATCCAACATCTCCCCGCAGACCATTGAGCAGACCTATCTGGTGGTAATCCAAGATCAATTGCCCAAATTAACAATCCTATCATAACATCCCCTCCATATACTTATCAAGCTTTGTCTTAAAGCCAGGAAAGTCTTTTGCCCCCAGATCTCCTCCTATCATAATTACAGCTCTATTGCACATCTCAAAGTGATCTCACATGTCCTCATATCCCAAACATACCTTTACCAACTAGTCCAAGTACTCTGTCATTTCATGGAGGTTCATCTAATAGACTGACAGCTGCTGGAGTGTATACAGATAATTCCCATTGGCTACCACTACGCCAGGGGAACAGAGGGAACTTATTTTTTTTCCTTTTTGCCTTTTGATTGGGTTGTATGGAAATACATTTCATTTATCATGCACCTACACTCTGCCCACTAATGCACCTCCCCCAGGACTACTTCTAACATTCTATAACTCTGGGCAGAATTGAACACTTACCTTTTAAAAAAATTGCCTTTTGCAAAAGTCTGTTTTTCTCCAAAAATATGGAATTTCCCCTCCATTTCTCCAAATCACAATGGTCTGAAAGGAAGGCCAGACAATATTCAGTCCTGGACAAGTGGTTGGTTAAGATCTGACATCTACTGGGTGAAAACCAGGAGCTTTATAATACCTGAAAAGGGTTGTGTCTTTGCATTCTAAAGAGATGCGGAACACTTTCTTCTGACCCTGGAAGGTCCTGAGATGTCATACTTTACAGTTGTGAAATTATTATAGGCACAGAAGCAACTTTCAGTCCTTATTTTAGCAGTTTTTTAAATTTTGTTTTTTTCTTTCTCTCTTAATCTTGTACAAATGACTTCATGGTGCATAAGGCTTTGCAGTGTAGAGACATAAAAATAGTTTTATAAACCTTTATTGGAACTATGTAAAATATTTGCCAACTAGTTTTCCTATGAGCTGTACAGGGCCGGTGATGATGTGGCATAACCATTGTATTGGCATTCCTTTGGGATGTGTTGCCCACCTCAGCTCACTTATGGCTTTATTTGAAACAAAACAAGACATCTAATTAAACACAGAACAACAAGTGCAGTGACACCTAGTGGGGCAGCAATATTTGTTTAATGTGGGGTCAGGTGTGGCAGAGGAGAGGAATTGGGGTGGGAGTAAGAATGCCATTGGAGGTGGCGGTTAGAGCAGGGTTTGGGTGAAGGAGAAGGAGGAATCAGAATGAGGTTGGGTATGTTGGCGGAGCAGAACTTTGAAGAGCCTGGGATATCAGTTGCAATATAGAGACAATAAAATGTCAGCTGCAAGAGCAGAACTCACATGCAGGCAGGGCCGGCTCTACCATTTCGGCAGCTTAGGCAATCGCCTAGGGAGCCAGAATAACTGGTGGGAGTCATTTTGCCGGAGGGGGCTTCAGGCAGCTCTGGTGGAGCTGTCGCAGCGGTGCCTGCGGAAGGTCTGCTGGTCCGCGGCTCCAGTGGAGCCACCGCAGTCCCGCCTGCGGACGGTCGGCTCCTCGCACAGCTCCGGTGGACCTCCCGCAGGCACGACTGTGGCAGCTCCACCGGAGCCGCGGAGCACCGGACCCTCCGCAGGCGCCACTGCGGCAGCTCCACTGGACCCGCGGGACCAGCGCGCGGGGCGCTGAAATTGCCAGCCACCTAGGGCGCTCAAACCCGTAGCGCCGGTCCTGCATGCAGGACTTGGAACATGTTGTGTCAAACCACACATTTGAAATGCTAGGGCTTTGCCTCATCTGGGCCTTGTTAAAGTTTGAGGAAATGGGGCTTGCAATTGCAAGGTGTAGCTGGGAGTCTGACTGCCTGGCATCGATTTTGGAGCAAAGAGATACTTCACTTACCTGTAGGCAGTTATCTTTCAGACCATGGGCTCCTCATGGCACAAACTTACACCGTTGGGGTATCATGGGGGAACAAAGTTTAAACACAACCAAACAATATCTGTGCACCTTGTTGCCCTGGTAACTAACAATTGGGGTATTGTAGGTGAAATAACAGAACAGGGTTTTAAAGTATTAGTGTGTCATGCTGAAGACCTTATCCTTCTGAATGCTGAAAGAAAAGAAACTTGCAATTTTAATTGCTGCTGGCCTGTATGTGCCACAATGAATGTAGCAGCTTCAGACAGGGAGTTCTTTCTCTCTGTTGTGACTTTTAGCTGTAGCACTGCTGATATTGCTTTTTAATTTCATTTTATCCCATTTGCTTTGACTTAGCATAACACATCCACAGGCACAGGAAGGGCTGGACTGGCTGCTTGTGTGTCTTATGAAAGGTCTGTGAAAGCCGGGAACGGTCAAAACATCAGTCTCACAGTGGAGAAGTGGTTTTGATGAATCATACGACTTAATAAGTATGTTTAAATTATTATTATTTGCCCTGTTAGTTAGAGTGTGGGGCTGCTGAGAAGAGGCCATTCCAGACTGGAGTTAAGCTTTGAATTCCAATGATCACAGGGTGCAGCAAATGCTCAGGAAGAAGTGATTCAGCTCACTAAAAAAACTGGCTGCTAGGAGGAGGCTCCAAAATGAACAGTAAGAGCTGCTAAGGGAAATGGAGGCTTCCCTGCTGAGAAAACATATTTGTGAGATGGTAATGGGGAGGTCATTGGCAACACCATCCTTCCCTTTGAGGCTTCAAAAGAGGAGGAAGAACAAGCCTGCTTTTTTTTTTGTTTTTTTTTAAATCTGGATGCTATTTGAGGAAATGTAGTATTTTATGGGGTCCTTGATTTCTCAGGAATGCACTTTCACCATCCTACAGGGATGAGAGGAAAATGCAGGCATGCTATATGGCTTGAGCTGTGCTGTATGTTAACACAATTTCTGGGAAAAATTAATGTTTCAAGCTATGAATGCGCTAACCCAGGTGTAGTTAATAGGCAGATCTGGACCACCACACACTTTTGAACCTGAAATCTTTTTATTTACTCATTATTACCATTGTTAGTGTTATTTTTTTTGACAATTTTCTCTGGAGTCTGGACCTTGACTATACCTTGACCAAGAAATTTGGACCTTGACAAAAAAGAATTGACTACCCCTGCTCTAGCCTGTATGGATGTTTCCAAGTATGGTTGCTTATGTCACACACGTATTTCTGGCCTTGGAAAAAACTAGTGTACCAACCATTGCTCCTTTTAGAATGCATTTCTGCTTTAAAAAATGACTTTATAAAAAGACCAGTATTTATCATCTAGCAATGATTCCCATATGAAATGTGCTCCATTTATAAGTAAAAAGATGTTCTTCTAATTGTCGGCCTGCAAACTCAAGTTGGGCTTTCCCCATCCTTGGAACCATAACCCACAATCAGGCCATTGTAGGCTATCACTTACACCTGGGTAACCCCATCATTTCCAAATGATGCCAGCAGAGACACCTGTGCAATCCCAGTGCTGTCGATGGGTTAGCACAAGCGTAACTGGTTGGAATCTAGTAATCTGTTTGGTTGATGCATGTGATGAAACAGAATTCCCAGTTGTCTCAGAGCTGCATTGTAAAGCTTGCTGCATTTTAGTTGCTAACATCAGCAGATACAACTCAAATTACACACCCGAACAGATCTGCTGTGTATGAAGGTATTTTGTTAGTCACTTTTCAGAGTGGCATTGGCACAGGACTTTACATTGATTTCAGTGTCCACTCTGAACTGACATTCCCTCAGTATATATTTATGTAAACACACTGGACTAATTGTCATGAATGACATAAAAAACTGTTATATACTCATCAATATCCACTCTGTCCAATTCCTAGTGCAGTTAATGGCATGATTCCCATGGGTTCGAATTATGTTGCAGCTGTAGACTGCCACCAATGTGATTTTATTGACTTCAGTGGAGTTGTATCATATTTGCACCACTGGAGTTGAGAGAGGAATTTGACCCATTGACTTTAATGAGACCTGAAAGGAACCCTTAACTCTGGGTTACCCGTTCATGTGTGTGGTTGCTTAGACACGTATGTTGAACACCCCCGTTTCTTTTCTTATTGTGCATTTCCCATTCAGGTTGCTCAGCAGCATCTGTGCTAACACTCCCTTTCATTCTTTATGATATTGTCCCATAATCTCCTCTTACGTTTACAAGTTTTAGATCCGGGTAACTCCATTAACCAGTGTGAGATCAGAACCATGCCTACTGTCTGTAAAGTATATTGTAAGGCATGCATACAAGAGTCAGTTGTGGGATGATGGGGAAAGCAGTCAGGACAAGGATCCCATTTTTGTAATAAGGCCCACATTTCACCTGTTGCACTGTGCCATCAGCACTAGGCGGGTTTAACTAGTGGTTGGGAGCTCCCACAGTGAAGGGAGCTTCTACAGTTGGTGCATAGACAGCACTGTGCCCACCCCATCACAGTCCTGGTGTAGGGGTGTCCTGGGGGCTTGGCCTGAAGAAAAGGGGCCTGGTTGGAGCACTACTGTATGGCAATTCTTGTTTGGAATGGTCCCTGGGAAACTTCTGAGCCCTCAGACTGCTCTAAATGGCTTCTTGGGACCAGACCTATGTTCAAAAGCCCAAAGATTCAGGGACCTTCACCTCTGTGGGCCTACCTAAAATGGCCCCCAAGCCTAGAAGGTCCAGTACCCAGGGTATGGCTGCATATTTTCAGTCGAATGTGCTGAATTGCACCCAGTTTGCACGTTCCTAATTTAAACGCCCAATAATCAGTGCATGTGCATACATCTGGTGTTTGCAGATGGCCAGCTACCCACCTGACCAGCCATGAACACACTCAAATGTATCATTTGCCTGTATGCATCAGATAATATATGTTTCTGCATGCTGGTGGTGCACATATAATGCAGAGCTGAGTGCTCTAAACATTTACTGTCTGGTCCTGTCTATTAAGCACGTTGTGGTTTTGATGAAGTTTTTAAAATCAAAACACCAAGTTTTCTGTCACTTTCTATATTTATAAAACTTTGCATTAGCTGACTAATGAAGTCCCTGAGCATGTGAAGTTACACTCAGGGATGGCATTGGTTTTGCACGTGGGTCTCTTTGCACATGGTGACACAGCTCTAGCTGGGAGCACACCAGGTTGCTGCTCTAGTGGCGAGGCCATTACTTCCAGGGTGTCGGATGCATATACAGGACTTGTGTTGGAGAGTTATATATTTCTGTATCCACTGGCATAGCCAGATTGTACCAGCAGGAGGAGTGTACACAAAAAAAGGGGCCTAAGCAGTGAAGAAAAAAAAAAGAAAAACCCAAGTCTTGCCGCCGAAGACTGAAGGACTTGCAATCGAAGACCCGGAGTAGCTGAAGTACCCGCTGCTGAATTGCCGCTGAAGACCCGGACTACTGGGGTGAGTGAACAAATTAAAAAGGCACCACTTTTGGGGAATGTGTTCAGTGGGGAGCGACCACTCCCCCGCTCCCGCTTAGCTACGCTACTGTCTGTATCCTGGTCACACCTTCTCCCCAACCCAGTTCCTGTAAGTGTTAGACACATTTGAGGGGCTGACTGGGCATAAATGACTTACATGATTTTATATTTTTACCTCACTTGTGGCTTTCCCTTATAGTGGCCCTGACTCCCCACCCATGATAACATCATAGAGTGTTCTTCAGGATTGGCTGTGCCTTGGGCTTTGATGGTAGCAATCCTAGTGCAGTCATTATACCTGCTACAGTTTCCCGACAAATGATGTGTGGGTGTGCTGATAATATCACTGTATGTTGATCTGATTTACCACTGTGCCAACTCATGTGACCCCAGGAGTTGTCCTTGTAGGTATTGCAGATCCCTTTGAGATATATATTTTTCCCACTGGAGACTGGTTTTGCTGTGGAGAAGCCTTTTGTGAGTCTCCCATTGGGAAAGCTGTAGTAGATGGTGCTCATGAAGTGACTGTTGCCTCTAAGCATCACCCTGGGTTCCATTTGATTGGCCCTACAGAACTCAGCAGTGCTGAAAACCCCTTCCTTTGTTTCCTAGCTGGCTCCCTACAATACACATGAGACGGTGCCAGGCCTTAATAACAACTGCATTCTAGTTTTAAGCACCCAGGGAATAAGTTATGCATTTACTTTTCTTCTGGAGTCTCTGGCTTGGTTTGCCATAGTTATAGTTACAGCATGCATATGGTTACACTAGTGGGTGTCATAAGGAAAGTGAAGTACTATATATCCAGTGACACTGGATTAGAGCATTCACTTAAAGTTACTTCCTGCTACACCCAGTAGCATTATCAATCACCATTCAGTAGGTAACACTTTTCTTTCAAATTTCTTACCTCTTTACATTTGCTAAGGGGCACATGTGACTGGAATCCCAGGGGAGCCAACTGAGGTTACTCAGTTAGGGTCAACTGCAATGAATGGGACAAGCAATCCCTAAAGCTGGTGGATATTCCAATACTTAGATTTAGGAAGCCAGCACAAAACAGCTTCTATTATACCTCACTGGTTACTCAGAAGTTAATAAGATAGTTCTCTTAAAGTAACCCAGCCTCAGGTTTCCACCTAGACACCCAAGGCAAAAATTATGAGGATTACTGAAAATCTTATTCATCATATAAAAAAGTTCTATTAATCCCAAAGGATCAGTTTTTACCTTCCAGGTTAATGAATATTTCAGATCTTACCCAAATATATGCTTACAGCCAATTCCTATAACTAAACGAAAATTTATTAAGAAAAGAGAGTATAGGTTAAAAGATCAGTATACATACAGACATAAGTACAATCTTGAGATTTAGATTAATAGCAGAGATGGTGAGTTTTGTAGATGCAGAGTTCTTTCAGAACTAGTTCATATGTTACAGTCCAATGTTTGTATTCAGGGCAGTCCAGTCAGGATTGGGATCTCAGTCCTTATGGCTTAGGCTTCCCCTGCATGAAGCCTCAAGCAGATCTGAGATGACAGGATCAGGACCCAAGCCATTTTTTATACAGTTTCAGGCCTTCTTTGACACGAGTCCCTCGGCAAACCATAGGCATTCCTGGGGACTTTGAAGTAGACTCATTTCCTAAGCATCACAAGTAATTATTCACGCGTATCAACATGAGGCAATTGCCTGTTTTTCCACCATTCACAGATTATTTGCTATACATTTCAAAGAGAGATGAATACAGCGATATCCTATGTTTACAGTTTATTTAAATGTTAAGATGTCATTTTGATCTCTGAATTAACAGAATACAGTATAGACAGGGACTGTTTGATTACACTGTTGACCCTTACCAATTATGTATGTAAATACACAAAAACCCAAACATTATCTCCCCATATGTCTTTAAGGGTCGAATTTGAGTCATTTATCCTGCAGGATGCTTAACGCTTTCTGGCCATGCATCACAGCACAATATTATTTTTTTGAGAACTTGACTAATATTTAATAGTGAATAAGGTTTTCTGGATCAGTTTGACCCCTGCCTTTGTTTAGGTCCTGACAACTGCTTGCTTATTCATAAGCATTTGCTGAACAGCATAGATAAACAATTTTCAGCCCAGGAGTTGTCTGGGAACTGTTCTCTTCAGCTATTCACTTTTCATTATTTGTGGTCACCCAAGCCACAGAGTGTTTTTTTCTGTTCCCTAACTGGATGTTTACAAACAGAAGAACGATGAATGACGAATAGTGAATGCTCTTCTTTGAGGGCGAATACCCTTGTCTGCTTGCAAATGTGGCCATTTGTATCAAGAGCAGTTGTCGCCCAGTCATTTCTATAAACAAAAGTAATTTGGGCAAATGTTCAGGAACACCAAGAGAACCAGCATGATGAAACCAGTAGCCATGTGGAATGATTGCAAATGCTGTTTGAGGGTTTTATTGAACCTGATGTTTCTTTTGAACATTTAATTTGGGGTTTGAATTAACACTTGTGTTCTTGGCCCCATAGTTTGGGGGTCAGAGCAGGGAATTCGACGATTAAACAGAGGGTGAGGTTTCATTTGTGGAAATTAATTTTGTTAAGCACAACAAAGTCTTCTATCACACTGCATAACTACCTTTAGCGGAAAAGAAAGTCTCTTCGGTCCCAAATGTAATAGTTTTGCTTTACACTTCTACTACAAAACTAACAAGCACGGGATGTGTCAAACATGTGTTCCACTTGTTTAAAGCTCCTACTGAAGGGAGGACTTGAAAAGGAAAATCATGGTAAAGGGGTCTCCCTGGGGACTCTCCCTTTTATATATAAAGAGTGCCAGCTATTCAAATGTTCCTGAGCTGTGATAGCCTCTCCATGTCTAGTTAACATGGAGGAAAGAAATGTCTGTTCAGGCTACCTGCACCATGATTCGGATTTCTAGACAAAACAAGCAGACAGTGTTTTGGAAGGTCCGTTCTGTCATGCATTCTTTCCCTAACATTAAATGTAACCTTAGTTAGAATGTCAAGGTCCTAGCACTCGTATTTTAATTTCTTTGGGGAATTAAGGGGTACATTTTTTTGTTTGGTTTTTTGGTATTTTATAAACTCCCTAATTGTAGTTGTTCTTAGATTTTCTTATTCTTCCTGTGCTGATTTTGCACATTAATATGTTGGGCAAAATTAATGCTACTGTGTTACTTTGTTTTGTTACCAGTTGGCTGGTACCAATAATACATCTGTTGGAGATACTCTATCACCTTGCCTGGAAAATAGGTCATCCTAAAGACAGTAATGTCATTTTTCTTGCATATTTTTCAAATAGGACAGAACTGCCAAAAGCATTGTAGGACTTCTTCTGAGTAAGGGAATTCTCAGGGGGCGTATGAGCCACCACAGCAGCACCTGCACTGCCCCCTCTTCCAGCTGCAGGGGTGGCCAAGGAAAAGGAGGCATGGTTAGTTGATCCCTCACTACCAGAATGACTTCCTGGGGACCCGGGTAGCCACATAAACTGAAATTACACCAGAAACTAGTCTGTTGGCCAGATACTAGTCCCAGGATTTGGTACAAGGAGGCATGGCCTCAGTGTTGCCAGCTTTTGTGATTTTTGTTGTAAGTGTCATGATATCTGGAGTTTTTCTTAAAGCTCCAACTTCTGGGGGCAGGTGACTAGGTGAGAATCTCAACTTTTATAAATACTAAATACAAAATACTAAAAATAAGTTACTAGTCCTCATGGTTGTGGAGAAATTTTGAAAATGGGACCCAAGTGCACTCTCAAAACCCACAAGTCAAAGAAAAGAACCCAAAATTATTTTTGTTAAACAATCGTATAATTTTGAGGCCAATCTCGTGATTTTTTTGAACACTTGGGGTTGGCAACACCATGTTTGGGGCGCTAACCCACAGCAATCATTGTAGCCAGGTGTGCTGTTTTGGCTGGCCCCTGGCATGAGACACTCAAGATGGTACCTTCCCCAGTTTGAGTAAATGGTCTGGCTCAATAATGGTGAAAAGAGGGATGATTTTTATTTTCAATTGGTTTTGGGTCAGTGTTGTAATTTTCAGTTCTGCCCCTTCTCTTTATGCTCAGCACTGCCCAGTAAATGCGAGAACAATCATCCACCAGAAACCCACCCCACAGAGCAGTGGGAGCTGGAATGGCCTGGAACCTGTTCTTTCCTATTCTGCTCAGAGCTAGAATAAAGACGTACATTAACCCTGTTTGTGTGCCACACAGGCTGGACTCTTTGGGAAAGAGTTACACTGCTTTTCCTGCACTGATTGGGATTTAGTCCACAAAATTGAAATGAGCCTACAGTGGTTACTATCAAAGATTCAGCATACATCATAATAATTCTTAGTATTTACATAGTGTTTTACATGTTGACTTTTTTATGGTGTCCACTGTATAATTATCATGAAAAAACAACAGAAAGTGCTAGTATAAGGAGATCATACATTGCCATTCAACAAGAATATGTCTGGTTTAAACAAAGAATTATTCCCTCTGTACTATTAAAATGTAAAATTCCACATTCTATGGTACATATGTCACTTTCTTTGAGAAGGTTTTTTTTTTTTTGCTTTCAAGGCATCAAGTGAAGCAAATATTCCTATGGTAACAATCTGTCATCGTTAGTAAATAGTGTGGAGTAACATCCTGAGTAGGAAAGCTGGGCACCAGTTCTATTTGACCTGAAGCACATGAACTGTACTGTAGTTGGCAGTTTTGATCCCAGAAGGGTAATTTTATTGTGACTCTACTCCTGTTTCTGAAACACACACAAGCCATAAGGAATGTACCCAGGGTAGAGTGTCTCCTTTGAAAGAACATCAGCGTGGCTGGTTTTTAGTGTGCTTGTCTTTATTTTCTTTCATGTCCATACAGCACATATGAGGCCCTATTTGGGAAGCAGCTGCACCTCTGCAAGTGCCTGAAAGCCCGTGAAGGAATGGGAAATGTGGGTGAGAGATTCCTGCCTCCATTCTAGTTCCTCTTTTTTATTTTGTTCTTTTCTATTCTGTAGTTTTCTAATAAAATCCTGAGTTGGGTTGTGGATCCTGTTAGCTGAAGACAATCACTGGCACAAGCTTCAGAGAGAAACCGACTTCTGACCTCAGGGGAGATAGAAACTTGGAATATGCTTCATGAAGGCACTTAAGCATGTGAATAACTTTAAATATGTGAATAATAATTCCTTGCTTATACACAGTGCTTTTCAGCTGTAGATCTCAAATACTTTACAAACATTTTATCCTTATTCTCATTTTACAGATGGCACAGAGAGGAGAAAATTACCCAAGACCACCCACTAAAGCAGTTGCTGAGTCAGGAATTACGAAGGACTATCATTGACCACAGAGAGATTATTCATGTGCTTAAAGTTAAGCATGTGCTTGGATAGCTTGCTGAATCAGAGCCAGAATTAGTGGGCGAAGGGCTGAGTAGAAAGTGCCAGGCAATGGAGGCTGTGATCAGCACCCCCGAACAATGACATGAGGAAGGTGGTGAGGGTAGACACAGTGAGAGACAATCTTGAAGGGCACTGTGAGCTGTTATACGAAACAAATAAAATCCAACACAGACATTATTAAACAGAAAACATGCCTGCGTGTCTCTCCCTGACCCAGCTTGGATTAATTAATAAATATGATTTTATTAAGTATAAAAAGTAGGATTTAAGTGGTTTCAAGTAATAACAGACAGAACAAAGTAAGTTACCAAGCAAAATAAAACAAAACAAGCAAGTCTAAGCCTAATATATTAAGAAACTGAATACAGGCAAATCTCACCATCAGAGATGTTCCAATAAGTTTCTTTCACAAACCAGATTCCTTCCTAGTCTGGGCCCAATCCTTTCCCTGGTACAGACCTTGTTAGTTCTAGCTCAGGTGGTAACTAGGGGATTTTTCATGAGTGTCAGCCCCCTTTGTTCTGTTCCACCCTGTAGCAGGGTGGTTACCCAATCCTGCCCTCCGGGGCTTAAAACAGCCCAGGAGAGGGCTGTGCCTGGAGCAAGAAGCCTGAGCTGATTGGGAAAGGTAGGCTCAGCTGTGGCCAAGCCCCAGTTAGACCCAGCTGTCCCCATAAGAGGCAGTGAGCCAGGAGCCCAGTCAGTCTTCCTCTGTCTGTAGAGGGAGAAGGGCCTGTCTGCTGCAGGATTAGCAGGAACCTAGAACTGAAGCGGGGCTGGGAGCTCTGGCCTGGAAAACCCCAGGCTGCAGGCCTGCTGACAGATCTATTAGGTACTGGGTTGCAGGGGACAGCCCGTGGATAGGCAGAGGCAGCAGCTCCAGAACCCCTTTTGCCTATGATGAGTGGCTTACACTGCAGTCTGCCCCAGTGAGTGGGGGCTAGATGGACACTGGCAGTAGCCTAATCCTGAGGCAAAGTGGGGATAGTGGGTGGCGGTTCCCCTGGGAGGGGGAGACCCAGAATTGTGGGGGTAAGGGGCAGCATCCAGTTAAAGGGGAACCGGGTCCGGGAGGGAGACGGGGCCAGAAGACAGGCAGATCACTGGCCTGCAGAGGGAACTCTGGAGCTGGAACGAGCTAATTCCTGGAAGTCACCAGCAGGAGGCACCACAGGGGGGAGTCTGCACCTCTACACATCCTTTTATAGTTTTGGCAGAAGGCAGGAATCTTTTGTCTCTCTGGATCCCCACCCCTTCTTCTAAATGGAAAAGCCCCAGGTTTAAGATGGAAGGGATAGGATCACTATGTGACATGGTCCTGTGAGACCTCTAGTCTCCATTCTTCCAAGGCTGGCTGGCAGGTACCCTGGAAGGTTTGCAAGTAAACAGAGCCATTTACAGGTGATTGATTCTGAAGCACCCTTAAAGGCTTCCACATAACATGTTTATATCAGTAATACAAGTTTATATCTTATTCTTCTAACACCAGACATAGAAATAATACTTACAAACAATTGGGATGAACACACTCAATAGATTGTAAGCTTTGTAATGATACCTTACAAGAGACCTTTTGCATAAAGCATATTCCTGTTACATTATATTCATACTCATAAGCACATTTCCATAAATGTATGGAGAGCAACGACTCACCCTCCATCTGCATACGGTATGGGGGTCCCGAGGAGAGCAGCCCCCAGCTTGTGTCCCCACCCACCAGCCCTAACGCCCAGGAAGGTGGAGGGTCCGCAGCTCCCCACAGCTGCCCATGCAGCTCTTATCACAGCCGGGCTGCAGCTCCGAGACTTCCACGTCTGGCCGGAGCTGGGCTGGGGAAACTCATGTGGGCAGCTGTGGTGAGCTGGTGCAGATTTGTGGACCCTCCACCTCCACCTACCCTGGGTTCGGCCGGGAGCCCAGGGGGCAGGGACATGGGCCAGGGGCTCCTCTTGCCCCCCCCCACCGTGGGCAGCTGGAGGGTCCATGCGGCTGCCACAACTGCTCCGTGCTGGCCTGGCTGAGGGTGGGGCCTTAGGGGGAAGAGGAGGGAAAGGAGGTTGGGTCCACCTTGGTGAAAAGTGGACAGTCCAGGCCCATCCACTTTCAAAAAGTGGGAGGGCTACGGCACCCCTCCGCCCTGGTTCTGGCACACCTGGCTAAGGTAATTCCAAAGAGGCCACTGATGTCGTATACAATAGCATCAAACTAAAACATTCATTCCTCTTCATTCATATTGATGAAAACTTTGACCAAGCTGTCTAATTAATGTGCCAAGGAGCTATACTTGATTTCACTTACTAGTCTGATGAGATACAAGTTTCCATTTTCTCCAGGCAGTGTCTGTAAACCATTGACCTTGCTAGGGAAGATAAAACAAAACAAAACCCCTAAGGGTTCATTTTGTGTGCACATGCAAGATTACATTAACTACAGTCAAGAAAGTACCTTGTGTTTACCAAGGCAGGTTTTCCATTATATACACAGATTTTTAATATAAAAGGTCATTTTGAGAGTCCACAATATGACCCTTTTAGGTAGGCCTAACAGAACTTCTGGAAATGTTTAATTCGTATACCGTGCTGAAAGCTGTTTCTCAGACAAAGTGTGCATCATTCAATCTATTTATAGAGTGCCTTGGCGCCCCTGAAATGTACTCTCACTCTTGAAGCTAAGAAAGTCTTTCTTTTAATATTTTTTTTGTGCTAGAAGTTAATGGGAAGTCAAACAAGTTCAATCTGGACAAGAGTATTTGGGGTTTTCTTAATCTGAAAAGTTTTTATTAAGGGTTTAGAAAATATGAGAACAGCAAGGTTGGAGCTAAAGAGTGGATACTCCCTACTGGTGTACAGTGTAACAGATTACATCAATATATATCACTGTTTCAATGTGCAGCTATAAACTGCAATCAAGGACCCAATCCTGCACCTGAGTGATTCCATAAATGCAACAGGGTTGCATGAGTGTAGAAGAGGGTGGAATTGGGTCCTATGTTTTGTTCCCTATTTAAGGTCTGATTCTACTATCCTTGTCATTTCCAATGGCACTACTCATCGAGTAAGGTAATATTCAAGGTGAGTAAAGGTGGCAGAATCGGGCTCTTGGCTACTGTGGGTCTGCTTTAGAATTTCGTGTTGGTTTTAGAGACATGCCCAAGCCAAGTAATACTCTCTAGTTAAAATGGGGAATGTTGCTGGAACCAGTAGCATCTTCAGAGATAGAATGAGCTTTTAATGAGAGCTTTGCATTTGGAATAGGACAAGTACTAAGGGATGTGTTATGGTTTGACTGAAATACTCTTTCAAATCTGGATGCGATGAAGGTGAAATCTGGACCAGACGTTAATTGCTGAGCAATGATGCTCAATTAAGAAAATAAAACAAAAAGGGGAATCAAAACGCTTAGAGTCTTACCTCCTTGGAGGCAATTCAGACTAAGATAATTACGTTTGCCACTACATTAAATATATTAAAATGAATCATCATAGTTGATTTTTCCCAGCCAGTGACAAATTTTCGAATAGCCTTGCATTATTTGTGAGCAGGTCCATTTGCACAAGCAACACTCCCTGTTGGCCCATATAAACGGGCATTGAAATGAGCATTATTGAGCATGCTGCCCCCGCCCCTGCTTCTGGCCAGCTGCTGAGAGTCATGATGTTATTCTGCTGTGCAGGCTGGTGGGATTGGGGAAGTCTATGCAATGTCCATACCTCTATGTTCCACAGAGCCGAGTAGGGTCATCCTCTACAACAGTTCATAGTGCAGCTTGAGGGGGCAGGACAGAGTCTGCTGGAAGATGAGCATTGTTGATGAATCCATCTGTCATTGTCCACAGAAGAGGGGCAAAGCAACATGAGGCTTTTGCAGCCTAATTATGCATCTAGCTGCCTGTTTATGGGTGCAGTTCGCTGACTTAAGCCTGAAAATGTGGGGTTCAGCATGTGTATACAAGTAGATATCTCCTGTCAGGCTCCAGAAAAGGAACAGCACAGCAACCAGCAGTGCAAATTTCCCTACCCTGCCCTGTCAATGTGCATTGACTCTGGCCTTGAAGGACCATGTCTAGGACTGGAAGGATCCATTCTGCATGTGCTTTGGGTCCTTGGCATCTCTGCTGAAACTGCCAAAAATAAGACCCTGTCTACTCTAGAAAAAAATTGCAGCAGTGTAACTACATTGATGTAAAGTGGTATTTACACCAGTGTGACCTAGGGTGTGTCTACACTGGAGCTGGAAGAGACATAACCACACTAGCTCTGACTGAGTGAGCACACTAAAAATAGCAGTGTAGTGCAGGTGGCATGAGTGGTGGCATAGGCTAGCCATCCCAAGTATGTACCCATCTGTGACCTATATATGTGCTCAGACCATCTCTCGTGCCACAATGACAACACTTCTATTTTTAGCACACTAGCTTGATCATATCTAGTGTGTGTATGTCTGCCAGTGCCTGAGCTGGAAATTGCACCTTCCAGCTCCAGTGTTGTCACACTTTTCATCTGTAATTTACAGACGTGATGTGTAAGCCCCACCAGTCCATCAGCATTAGGAGACTGCACCATTGTAACTCCACCAGCACACATTTCTCTAACTTAGACATGACTAGAGCAGGTCAGAAAAATGGGGCAAGGGCTGGGATTCTGAGAAAAAAATTGACAAGGACAAAGCCAAACCATTTTTGTCAACAATTCCACAGAATTTTTTTTATTTACAGCAGAAATTCAAATACCAAAATATTTCAGCCCCCAATCCAGAATATTTTGATTTGAAAATGCTACTGTAGTGCCTCCAAGGAGTTATAGTTCAAGTGCCTCAACTCCCTATTCCTATATTGGCTGAGCTTCCTGGCTGGACTACATCTCCCATGATGCACCAAGTTCTCCTATCTACAGATGAGAGGAGGTTTCTCATGGGAGTCACTAACCATGGCACATCATGCTTAGGAGCCTGGCCCACACAGAAGAATGTGGATGTGAGGCAACCAGCTACGTTTCATATGCACTGTGGAGGTATTTCCTAATAAAATATTTCAGGTTTCAGCCTGATGCTTTTTGTGAAAAAATGTTGTTTAGTCATAAACCCAATTTTCTGTCAAAATATAGCTTTGGTGGAAAAATTTTGTCCAGTCTCAAAAGTGACCTTAATGCCATTTGTGGTAGTGGGGTTGGTGTTACAGAAACCGGCCTACCGGATCTGCCACACGGCGGACTACAGCTTGCTCAGATCCTTCCCCATTGCACACCCCTTGGCACTGGCCAGGTAAGGGAAGGGTCCTGAACTGGAAAGCAGCAGCCACATAATGAGGGAGGAGCAGGGCCGGCTCTACGCACCAGCATTCCAAGCAGGTGCTCGGGGTGGCAATCTGCAAGAGGCTGCAGTCCGTGTGTTTTTGCCTCCCAGCAGCGTGCCAAATTGCTGCCACAGAGGGCGGGAGCAGTCCATGTGCCATTAGGGTGGCACACGCATTTCCGCAGCGGCAGCAATTCGGTGGCAGCTTCTATGTTCAGCTGTCTGCGACGGCGCAGCTTTTGTCTTCCGGCTGAAGACAGTAGCTGCCGAAGTGCCATCACCGCAGAAACGCATGTGCCACCCTAACGGCACATGGACTGCCCCCTCCCTCCGCTGTGGCAATTTGGCGTGCTGCTTGGGGCGGCAAAAACAGTAGAGCCGGCCCTGGGGAGGAGCTTCAGAGCAGCTGAATGCGGAGAGGAACCCCAGGAATTGTACGTAGAGTCCCATGTGGAACAGGCTGTGACTGCCAGACATTACAGCTGGGTGCAAGTCTGTGTGTGACTTATGGGGGGAGCAGCAGGAGCTAGGCAGGGAGCCAGTGAAGAGCGGCCCCAATGAGACACATTAATTGAGCCTTGCTAAGAAACCAGTATCAGGATACGTTTCTGATCCTTTGGAAAATTATTGAATCTGAACAGGCTGCAATCTTCTACCAACAGCTTTAAGGCGATTGCTCATGAGCTGCTGTATGCCAACGACTGTGCTCTAGAGGCACATACTCTAGGAGAGATAGAATTAATTCCGGACAGATTCACAGAGTCTGCAGAAAGGTACGGGCCGACAATCAATCTGAAAAACACAGAGCTCGTGTATCAACCTGAGCCAGGGAAACCCTACAGGAAACCAAAAGTCACTATCAGCAACAGACAGCTGAATGCTGTTGCAGACTTCTGTTATCTTGGTAGTATATTGTCAAATGATCTTACAAAACCAGTTCATCATTTGTATGAAGTATAGTTGTAGCTGTGCTGGACCTAGGATATTAGAGAGACAAGGTGTGTAAGGTAATATCTTTTATTGGACTAACTTCTTTGTGTGGCTCAGAAGCTTGTTTTTCTCCCCAACAGAAGCTGGTCCAATAAGAGATATTACCTCATCTATCTTGAATTAGTTCACTGTTTGGTAGTCTATCAGGCATAGTCTGACAGTGACGTATTAAGCTTCAAACTAAGTAAAAAATCTATAAAGTTGTTGAGCTGTACAGCTTCTTGTATGGGTGTAAGATCTGGACCCTCTACAGGTATCACATTAAACTTCTAGATAAGTTCCATTTACGACATCTGTGTGCCATACTCTGCATTAAATAGTAGGATAAAGTTACCAGTTAGCAGGTTCTGGAACATAGTCACTCCACAGGGACAGAATCCACAGTTATTGCATCACAGTTATGCTGGGCTGGTCACGTGCTGAGGAGGGGTGATACCTGGATGCCAAAGCAGTTGCTGTACAGAGAACTGAAAGTGAGCAACTGGATATTAGGCTGCCAGAAGAAATGCTTACAGGACACCCTGAAGCTGAAGCATAACTAGAAACAGTGCAATATTGATGTCGACAGCTGGGCGTCGTCAGCAGCAGAGTGACTACTGCTTATCAGTGTGGTCTATGATGATTTTACCAGCTCGATATTAACTGCCATATGTATCTAGAGGCCCAAAGGCTTAGTCATTGTGACACTGGGCAGCCCTGTATTCATGCCCAACACACTATTGCAATAATCTTTGTACAAAATATGCCTTGTGAGTTATCATTTGAAAACTAATAGCTTGCTGAGTATTAATACTTGTATGTGATATACGTAAGTGATAGAGTTAAGGACATATACTAGAATTATAACTAAAGTGTGTGTTTAGACCAAACATTTCAGGAGGAGTTGATAAACAGGTCTGCCTTAGACAAAGGAATGTGTATTAGATTCTCTGACCAGTCTGATCTTCAGGCAAAAGACAATGAAGGTGCATTTTTACATATTAGGTAAACAAAGCTATTAAGTGGGGAAAGAAGGAGCATGGAGCTTCCTTCACCAGCAAACACCATGTTGCTTTCTTCACGGTTTGAATAAACTTTACTTTTGAGGGGCAACCATCAGAAGAATGCATTTCAAAGGTTCACTGGTCTATAAAGATTAGGAGTTCTGAACCTCAGGTGATAAGCAATTGAGTCAACTGATTGAATACAACATTACTGCATTATAAGTGTGTACAGAGTGAGGTCTTTTATGAAAGCTAATGACACACACTGGCAATTCATATCACTGTGAAATATATGTATTAATGGTATGTGAGGAAATGTGGACATTTCATGATATTATGCTTTAAAGTCTGTGGCCAAACAGGGAAAAACAGATTTCCTCCCAGACAGGAGAGAAGGCAGCTATTTACCTGTCTCCTACATAAATTAAGCATTGTGGAATCAAAACAATGGAAGCCTTATTTACATACAGGGGGTTGGGAAGCTCACAGGAAGGGAAGAACAGCATGAGGTCATCCTGCCTCTTGAAACAGGGTCGCTGAACTTTGGAAGATAGAAACAAGGACAGAAGCCATATTTGGCATTCATCACTAGACAGAAACAAGGGAACAGAGCTCTTGGAAGCTGAGAAAATGGGTCCTTTAACCAAAGTGGTGGGGAAGGATTGTAGTCTCTGGAAACTGAATATAGGTGAGATGCCATCTTGAACAAAGCCTCTACCTTGCTAGATTGAGTTTTAGACTTTTAGATGCATATTTCCACTTTTATTTGCTTGTCATCATTTTTAACTTTATTCCTTTTTCATGGCATCATTTAACCTATGTCCTATTATTAATACATTTGTTTATTTTTACTATAAGCCAACTCAGCGCTGTGTTTAAATGGAAGGGTAAATTCACCTCAGTAAAGTTAAAAAGCTGTGATGTGCTTTTGTGTCTTTAGAGGAACAAATTAACCTTATGATTTCTCTGAACTGTCCAGGAAAGGACTGGACTTTACAGAGCACATGCACTTTTGGAAAAAGTTGGGACTGGGTCTGTGTTGGAGTCACCCTGCAAGTACTAACTAAGACTTGTGGAAGCCAGAGTAGGAGTGTAGGTGAGAGCTGGTATCAGAGCTGCTGAACCAGGCTTGCTTAGCACATGTGCGTGCACACTCAATCTCTCTCTCTCTCACGGTGTGACTTGCATGCTTGTAGGCTGGTTGTGAGCATCCCAGCTCAGGAGCCACAGCAGCAAAGCAAGGTGAGGCATCCAAGGTTGCAGAACAGATGGTGACACACTCTGTCACTGGTCTGGATTGCGCCCTGAGCCCCTGTAACAGTCTAATGACACAGTGGTTAGTAATATAATTATGACATACATGTATGTGATGGTGTCCCCTGGAATCACCCTGAACTGTGGGGCCACTGAGCCCTCCAGACCCATCAACCTGGGCTGTATCTCACACTGCGGTGCTAATGTCACACTACAAGCTCTGAAAGGCATTTCACTTACACAGACATCCACAGGCAGGAGCACACCCAGCTGAGTTACATGAATGATCTCCCAGCCATCAATAGGGAGGCATCAGCCAATTCCCCCAGCTCCAGCCCTGCACCTCAGAAAAAACTGTACCCTCTTGCACTAGTCAGAAGCGCAGATTCCCCAAGCACTTTAACCAAAACCACACTGTTTTAGGTAAAATATAAGATTGATTTATTAACTACAGAAAGACAGGTTTTAAGTTATTTTAAGTAGCAGGCATAGGGACCAAAATTGGTTACCTAAGAAATAAAAATAAATCTGAAGTCTAAATCTAACTTAAATGGACTAAGCAAGATTTGAATCAGTTTCTCACCCTAAGAGATGGTATAAGCAGCTTGCAGTTTGTCAATACACAGACTTGACTCCCTTCTAGCCTGGGATCAGCTCCCCAGTTCAAAGTATTTTTCTTCCAGATATTCTTCCAGGTGTTGGAGAGGGTGGGGAGAGGAAGAGACCAAATGAAGATGTCACTGTCTCTCTTTTTATACCTTCTTTCAGCTGCTTGTTGTGACATGGGGGTTAGGCAGTTTCCGCTGGTCAGACAGTCACTATTGCCTACTTGCCTTCTCTGAGAAGTCTCTGGGTTGGCCATTGGGAGAGTGGATTCCCTTCAATGGGCCATTAGCACATGTCTGGCTGGTCCTTTGTTGCAAATGAAAGGTAGGCTGTTGGTGTCTCCCAACCTCACAACATATTTCAGTAACTGACACATAGGAAAGCTTCATAGCTTCACATACAATGGTAGGCCATACAATCCAACAAGATATTAATGTTCAACAGATCAAGCCTTTTAAAATGATACCTCACAAGGCATGTCTTGTACAAACCATTTCATAATCATATGACAGTGGTGAATGTGGAGGTTCCAGGGTGCTATTTTGAGGTACAGTGTGTCACAATGTTGGGTCTAAACTTTTGGTGAACTTTGAAGCCAAAAAAACCACCCAGACTGGCCGTCTCTGCATAATCCTTTCTGAACCTTTTTTTGAACAAAGCACTGACCTGCAAACTACTCATGACACCCCCTTCCTCAAGTAGCCATTAGCCTTTATCTCTATGCATTTACTTGTTAAACTTGCTCTTCCTGTAAAATCTTGATTGATTATGCATGACCATTATCTTTTATTAATCACTTTGTTTACTTCTGTGTATAAATATTGATGCTCACCCCTAATAAAGGCGCCACACTTATTCTAAAGCTTTGGGGTTAGTGTGAGCCCGTTGATCAACGCATTTGTGTCTGGTCTCTGACAGAATTGTGGGCCCATATTCCAACTCCGCACAACCTCGGGTGTTGGAGAGGTGAGTGAGGACTTGCTTTATTACCTAACAATTTGGGGGCTCGTCCGGGATTCCTTCTTGTGCGGTACCTCTGTCCAGTGGTCAGACCACTCATATATGAATTGGCAAGGCGCCACAGGAGATTTCTCCTAGCCAATTCAATATTGAGGGGTCGTGTATTGGACAGCAGGGTAAACGCCAGTTGGAGGGCTCCTGTCAGACACCATGGGTCAAGGGACTAGCGTGCCTCTTGAGAGTCCGTTGGGGATTGTAAATAAGTTATGGAACGAAGGGAAACTCCCAGTACAGACAGGAATGTCTAGGAAGAAGTTGTACACACTATGTGTAAGGAATTGGACTGGGTATACCGCGGTATTGGCCGACTCGGAGATGAGGTGGCCTTCGTATGGCTCTTTCGAGCAGGCTGCCTTAAGAGGAGTAAAGAGCCAGATCGAAAAAGACCATCCGGGACAGTTATGTTACTGGTTTTGTTGGGACACAGCAGCAGAGCTGTGGAAATCTTTAAAAATTATGGCAGTCAGGTACTCTCCCGAGAGTGAACCCCCTCCAGGTTATTTCGATGAAGGGTGTAGACCACGGCGTGTTTTGACTCGTCAGCTGGTCCCCTCTGCACCTGCCCCTATTCCTCCGCAGGGGAACTCTCTCCTTGTAGCAGAGGGGAATCTGCAGGATCCCAGATTGGAATTTGTGCAGAAGGATGAGGAGGAATTGGAGGGGCCAACCTTGGAAGGAGTAGTTACTAGGCTTAGGTCCAAGCAGGTACAGCAGGGTGCATGCCCCCCCCCTGAGGATAGCCCAGAGGATGTCTCTGTCAAATCTCTTGCAAATAATAAAAGTATGGTTATAGAGATGCCTTTACAGGTGCACGATCAACCTTATATGAGCAATGATGGACGATTGCAACATGCTAGTATTGTGGAATATAAAGGATGGCTAGAATGGGATTTAAAAGAGTGGGGACAGTTGTCAGGGTCTTTTGGGGAAAATCCCCGAAAGATCATAGAACTTCTAGAAAGATTGTTTTTAAGTTATAATCCTACTTATACGGATGTGGATCAGTTGTTAAGTAGAGTTTTGACTGGAGAAGAACGTAGTAGATTGTGGATGGCAGAAAGGACATGGGGAGATAGCAATGCAGCTAATGTTACTTGGATGGATAGGCGGGATCTGGCCGCTGGCTGGAATCCCCTAGACTGGACTCAGCTAAGGCTGACTCAGCTGCGAACAGATAGAGAGCGATTGTTAGAAAGACTCAAGGAAATGGCTCGCCGCTCGCCTAATCAGGCTAAGTTCATGCAGATTCGGCAGGAATCTGATGAGCCGCCCAGAAAGTTCTGGTCGAGGCTATTGGAGGGGGCCCGAATGTTCACTCAGATGGATCCTGAGAGAGAAGCAGACCACCCTACTCTTATTTCATTTTTTGTGAATCAGTCGGTGCCCCCTGTAAGGGATTACTTCTTAAAGTTTCGCCCTGGTTGGGGAGGTGAGTCAGTCACTTCAGTGTTGGAAGTAGCTGATTTTGCCTGGGAGAAAGAAAGGGAAAGTAGTAAAAAGAAAGAGAAAAAGGAAGAATATAAGCTGATGGCTTTAGCTTTTCACGGTGGTGTTCGAGGCAAAGGCCGTGGCCGTGGCAGGGGATTCCAGGGTGCCCGGGGAAGAGGGTCCTGGCGACCCCAGCCATCAGGAAATTGTTTTCAGTGCGGACAGCCTGGTCACTTTAAACGTGAATGCCCCTGGGGACGCCCAGAGGGTCTGGCTGCATCCGCAGATGCTTACACAAGTGAGAAATACACCCCTGCACCACCAGCTCAGCCCATCCCCCAGGCCTGGATCAACTACGGGAAACAGCAGCAGCCGCAGCAAACTCAGCCTCCTCAATGACGGTACCCCGGGGGCGAAGGCAAACAATGTGATGGTCTTATTTCCTTAATGTCTTTAGCCGGCTCCTTTCTCACTTTCTGCCCTCCCAGCAAAGAGCCTCGTTTAACCCTTTCAGTCCAGGGACTGCCTGTCTCTTTCCTCATTGATACTGGGGCTACTTTCTCTCTTTTAAATCATGCCCCCTCTCCCTGGCTATCCTCTGAGGTTAAAACTGCGACTGGGGTGGAGGGCAACCCACAGTCTCTGGGACTCACTTTGCCTTTGAATGTTATTTATGCTGATAAATGTTTTTCTCACCGTTTTCTTTTTTCCCCAGCTTGTCCGATCCCTTTGATGGGCCGGGATTTACTCTGTAAGCTTGAGGCTACTTTAACCTGCACTCCTGAAGGGGTAGGATTATTGATGACAGTATTAGGAGATTCGGCCCCTACTCAGGGTAATTGGGAAACACCTCTCTCTCTCTCCCCTGACCTCACTGACTTGCCTTCAACCCTCTGGGGAATTTCTGACACTGATGTTGGCCTGCTCCTTTCGGCAGAGCCCGTAAGGATTCAGGTAAAGCCTTCCTTAACCCCCCCGTCAGTCCCTCAATACCCCCTGTCGCTGGAAGCCCGGGAGGGCATCCGCCCCATTATTGAGGGATTCATTGCACAAAAGCTAGTCCGCCCTCAGCGCACTCCCTGTAACACCCCTATACTGCCTGTCAAAAAACCTCCTAAAAAGGACGGAGACCCTGTTCGTTGGCGCTTTGTACAGGATCTACGAGTTGTTAATCAGTATGTGGTCCCTCTTCATGCAGTAGTTCCTAACCCAGCTACTATCATCAGCCAAATCCCCTGGGATGCTGAGTGGTTCACTGTTATTGACTTAAAATCAGCTTTTTTCAGCATTCCTGTGCACCCAGACTCTCAGTATCTCTTTGGTTTCACCTGGGAGGGACAAAGTTATGTCTGGCAACGACTTCCTCAAGGCTACAGAGACAGCCCCACGATTTTCAGCCAGTGCCTCCGCCACGACTTGGAAGGTTTCACCAGTCCGCAGGGATCCACATTGGTCCTATACGTAGATGACATCCTATTAGGTAATCGCGAAGAAGCTGCCCTCCGCATCGATGGTAAGGCACTTTTATTATACCTACACACCAAAGGCCACAAGGTAGACCCTAAAAAGATTCAGTGGGTCTCACAGAAGGTCCGATATCTGGGCTTCCTGTTAACCCCAGAAGGAAGACAGATGGACCCAGCCCGCATAAAGACTATTCAAAACTGCCCTCTACCGAACACCAAGAAACAACTTCGAGGTTTCTTAGGATTAATTGGCTTCTGTCGCCCCTGGTTGCCGTCCTGCGGGGAGTTAAGCAAACTGCTCCACCGACTCACTGCTAACCTTGCTCCTGACCCTTTGCAGTGGTCCCCGGACACTATTCAAGCCTTTCAGTTACTCAAGGACAGTGTGGCCTCCTCCATGTCTCTCCGCCCCCCCAATTACAGCAAACCCTTTCACCTTTTTGTCCACGAGAGGGGCGGAATTGCTAGTGGTGTCCTTACCCAGCTGAGCGGGCCCCACCATTTCCCGCTTGCTTTTTACTCTCAGCAAATCGACCCTGTCGCTCAGGAAACCCCATCCTGCACCCGGACTCTGGCAGCAGCTGCCCTGCTGATCACAAAGGCAAAGAGCCTAACCCTGGGTCATTTTACCACGGTTTGGACCTCACATGCCTTGTCAGCCCTTCTGCGTAGGGGCACAACCCAAGTCTTTTCGGCCCATCGTCAGCAACAGCTAGAGGCCGAACTCTTAAAAGACACTAACCTAATTTTTGAAAGGTGTGGACCCCTTAATCCAGCTACCTTGCTTCCTGACCTGCCAGTCCCCCAGGACCAGCACGACTGTGTGGAAGTAGTTTACAGCATCTTACAGATAAGAGACAACCTGTTTGACGTGCCACTGGACAACTCCGATTGCATCCTCTTCTCGGACGGAAGCTCCTTCTATGTTGATGGCAAGCGTTTCACTGGTTATGCTGTCACCTCTGAATGGGACATTCAAGAGGCCGCCTCACTGCCAGGCAACTGGGAAGCCCAAGCCGCTGAACTCTATGCCCTGGCCCGAGCTTGCCAGTTGGCCGCTGGTAAGACCGTTACCATTTTTACTGATAGCAAATATGCTTTTGGAGTTGTGCATTGTCATATCCACCTCTGGAAGTTTCGAGGTTTCCAGACAGCTGCCGGTAAACCCATTCAGCACCTCCCCCTCATCCACAAGCTTTTGGACGCCCTCCAAAAACCCTCTGTCCTGGCTGTAGTTCACTGCCGGGCCCATACTAAAGATAGCAGCCCCGTTACCCGTGGGAATGCCCTGGCTGACGCCTCCGCCAAGAAGGCTGCCACCTTACCTTTAGCCATGCCCACATTGGCTATTGCAACCTCCTCCTTTACTCCACCGCACCCCGTACCAGTACCCGCTGCTGAACTAAAATCATGGAAAAGCCTCGGGGCCACTCTGGTCAAAGGGACCTGGCTTATGCCAGATGGCCGAGCCTGCCTCCCTCGCTCCACATACCCCGTGGCAGTTCGCTGGCACCATGATAAAGGGGGTCACTACGGCACGCACGCCCTCGTGGACACTATCGCTCGCTTTTGGTATGCTCCAGGCATTCAACCCTATTGCCTATCAATAGTGAAAGCATGCAGCACATGTCAGCGTAATGGACCTGCTCCACCTCTTAACAAAATTAAGGGTGGAAGACCTCCGCCTGCTGCTCCATTTCAACATCTTCAAATTGACTTTGCAAATATGCCAAAGGCTTTTGGGAAAAAGCACCTCCTTGTTTTGGTTTGCCCTCTGACTTCCTGGGTCAAAGCTTTTCCTACTGCTAATTGTACTGCTGCCACAGTGGCGAAGATTCTCCTTAGAGATATTGTACCCCGTTTTGGCATCCCTCTTGTGCTCGACTCAGATCGCGGACCTCACTTTACTGGTCATGTCCTTGGCCATTTAGAACAAGGACTGGGCATTTCACACTCCTTTCATACACCCTACCACCCCCAGTCTAGCGGGAAAGTTAAGCGTATGAATAGGGAACTTAAGTTTACATTGGCTAAATACTGTCAGGAAACAGGATTAAAGTGGCCTCAGGTACTTCCCTTGGTCCTGTTTCACCTTCGTACTCGCCCAACCCGCGCATTGGGATTATCCCCCTTTGAACTGCTCTATGGACACCCCCCTTTCAAAGGCGGGGCGCTACCACGTGCTGATGTTTCACTATTGGGAGGGGATCATATGACTGCGTGTCAGTTTCTCTCCCTACAGGCTCGCCTCCGTACCCTTTGGAAAGCCTCGCAGTTTTCCCAGACCGTGCCGCTGGAGGAACAAATCCACCCGTTCCAACCAGGGGACTTCGTCTGGGCCAAAAAGTTCGTTCGTGACGACACCCTCCAGCCAAGGTTTACTGGACCCCACCAGGTTCTTTTGACAACCCAGACTGCAGTGTTCCTGGAAGGACGCAAATCTTGGATCCACCACTCCCACGTCAAGCCAGCCGTAGTGGACCACAGTGACGGACCAGCAGCTCTTGTCACCACTGAGGACACTGCCTTCGACCAGTGGACCAGCTTACCTCTCTCAGACATTAGACTTAAATTAACTCGGAAAAAATGAGAGGACCCTTTATTCTGACAACTGTATGTTTTTTATGCTTTTTCAGTTTATTTTCTGCTTATGAAGATAATGCTTTTATTAGATATTCCCACGAGGTTAAAACTCGTATTTTAGGAAATAGAAGTGATTGCTGGGTATGTACTCAATTTCCAGTAAATGCAGCACAGGGACTCCCCTTCACACCCATTCCCCTAACCACTGCTAATATGACTTGGATGCCACCGACTAAAATAAAAGATCCAGTCCAACCCAATCTTACATGGGACAAAACAGAAGTGCCAATTAACAAATATCTCAGGGTAACCAATCAAACAGGATCACTGTGTTTTGTCAAAGAAAAAGGGTCAACTTTTGTGGGAACAAGTAAATGCAACATATATTTTAATGGCACCGCCTTTAGTAAAAATCTTGGCTTCAAGCCTTGCGCATCCCACTTATCCCATATGTGGATCCCTCACCCCGATCCAACCTTTTCAACTTTTTCATGGAGGGGCAGGTTTTCAGAGTCAGTTTTTAAAAAGCCCTGCTCAGATCTCGAAGGTGTCCAACTAATTGTTAAAGGATACACAATTGCCTTCTACAACTGCTCAAGCAGTACTACACTGCCCTTTGAGGACAACACTACAAAATTGTGCCTCTGCAGTTCACACAACGACCCCTCTGCGTTACCAGGGGAACAGTGGTACAACGGGCGGTGGGTTACCTCCTACTTTGAGAAATGGAATACCCAAAACGCATTATATGGAACATACTGGGTGTGCGGGCCCAAGGCTTATTATTTTCTCTCCCCTGATTGGGCAGGGTCATGTTATTTGGCATGGCTAGCACCGCCTTCTCGGATCTCCCTCACCCCCCCTCATTTTCCCCACGTTACTTTTGGTGAACTTTAAAGCCAAAAAAAACACCCAGACTGGCCGTCTCTGCATAATCCTTTCTGAACCTTTTTTTGAACAAAGCACTGACCTGCAAACTACTCATGACACCCCCTTCCTCAAGTAGCCATTAGCCTTTATCTCTATGCATTTACTTGTTAAACTTGCTCTTCCTGTAAAATCTTGATTGATTATGCATGACCATTATCTTTTATTAATCACTTTGTTTACTTCTGTGTATAAATATTGATGCTCACCCCTAATAAAGGCGCCACACTTATTCTAAAGCTTTGGGGTTAGTGTGAGCCCGTTGATCAACGCATTTGTGTCTGGTCTCTGACAGAATTGTGGGCCCATATTCCAACTCCGCACAACCTCGGGTGTTGGAGAGGTGAGTGAGGACTTGCTTTATTACCTAACAACAATGTCTTAACACTATATGAGAAAATATAGATACTTAATGATATTATGGTTTAATATCTGTGGCCAAACTGGGAGGTTCTGAAATGTAGTCATTTCACAGAGACTGAAGGCATGCTTATCATACCACAGTTATGCTGGGCTGATCATCTGTTCAGGGTGGATGACACCAGAATGCCAAAACGGTTACTGTAAGGCAAACAAAGTGGGCAACTGCATAGGAGGTGGCCAGAAGAAATGCTTCAAGGACACACTGAAGCATAATTTGAAACAGGGCAACATTGATGTTGACAGCTGGTGAGCAGTAGTCAGTGATGGGGTCACCAGTTCAAGATTAACCATTTGGATCTTGAGGCATAGAGGCTGAGTTGCAAATATTGGTGGACTCAGCAGCACAGACTGTAATCCCTTTTTTGGCATCAGGCTATCTGCATTTCATGTGGAAAGGACAGCCACTCACGTATCAATCTTTTTAGCTACAGCTGTGCTCACAAGACATAATACCGTCATTACCACCATTTTCAGTTATGCAGGGCAATAACTGGACTGAGATCACCACATTTATTTAATGTAAGTCATCTTTCTTTATTTAAAACAATTTTTAAGAATGAATTTCTTACTTGTCAAAGTTGCCCTTCCTCCAGCTCATAACCACTAATTTCCTGAATGTGCTGGGTTAAGAATGTGCCCTCTCCCCCAAGAATGAGGAAGAAACAGAACAGAAGTCACAATCTCTTACCAGCTAGAGAAGTGGGGAATGAAATAAGCAGCAGCCAACTCTAACATGGCAACTTTGGGCAGCTTACTTTTTGCCAGATTTAAAAGGCCAGGGGATAAATACCTACCTCAGGGCAATTCTATAAGAAGGCACAAAGGAAACTGCTGGGGAAGAGATTGTGTCTGCCTTTTTTTGATTTACCGCCAGAGCTATGTGAATAGTGGGTTTTGGTTCACTGGAAATTCTGCAAAGTACAAAAGAAGTATATGTTAGGTCATATGAGGGGTGTCCACCCCACACAGAGTTGAAAGGGGTTAAGATGGTCAGGGAAGCCTATTAACTCTATAGGCTGCACCTGGAGGGCGAACCAGGGAGCAGGGAACTAATTGAAGGCAGGTTCAGCTGTGCAGGAACAGAAGGGGCCTGTATAAAGCCCAGGAGTTATGAGCAGTAGAGGCATTACTGGGAAAGACTGCAGGAAGTAGTGACCTCCTGGGAGGAAGGTTTAGAGCTGGTGCATCCAGAAAGTGGAAGGGAGCCAGAGTTGTAGGAAGCAGTCCAGGGAAGGAGTAGGGTTGTGGGTCCCTGGACTGGAGAGGGCCCTCAACCCAGAGCAGAGAGTGGGGCTGGGTTCCCCTGCCAGTTGCTGCAGGAGTGGCACCACAGGGCAATGAGAGGGAAGACTGTCTGGGACTGCTAGGGAGAAGGGACTTTGCCCCCCCTGGAACGGGGAACACTGAGTGACCAGGCCAGAGAGCTGAGTCATGAAGGGGATGCTGTGGTTCCTGGAGCAAGAGAGGGGCTAGAGGGATAGACAAAGTGCTGCTATGCAAACTGTGGAAAGGGGTGTTGGTCTCAAGAGGTAATTGAGTGACCAGGAGGAGCTGCCAGAGCAGCAGTTAGAAGTGTGCTCTGTTACAGGTCAAATCAAAGATTTTTTATTATGAACCTCTTTTTAATTTTTAAAAATAAAATTAAAGGACATTTTGAAATGGAAAGTTGTTTCAAATCAACACATTTAATTTCAAAAATGTCAATCAAACATTTTATTTTCTGAATCCTTAGAACAATTGAAACAATTTGGTGAAATCAATGTGAATTTGCAAAAATGTTTCAGTGCCACCAAATTGCCAATTTCTTTTGCACAAAAAAAGTGTTGGTTGAAAAACTTCATCCAGCTCTCTTAACCAGCGTACTCTCCTAGCGGGCTGGTTCATAACTGTCCGCTGGGGAGTTCTTTGTACTTTTGTCTGAAGCATTTTGGACTGACTGCTGTTGGAGTGAAGATACTGGACTAGATGTACCACTCATCTGATTTACTGTACAGTTACTATATTATATGCACAGTAATAGTAATAGCGCAAGCTCTAAGCCTGTGAAGGAGCATTAGCAGGCTCTCTCCCTTCAGTCATTTTGCTTCTTTCTGTGCAGCTCTTGAGTCTCTCTCCCCAGCCCTTCCTGTCTCACTCTACTGCAGATTTGGTTGCTGGTGGATGGTAGGCAAAGAGAAATGCAACGAATGTGGGTATGTGCAGTTGCTGATTTATCTGTGCTGCATGCCACGAGTCATGCTTTTTTGGGGAGTGGGGAGAGGGAGGCAGTAAGGAATGCCAATAACTTTGATTTGCATGATCTTTACATCATCTTTATCCTTTGGCTTGGTTTTCATCACACAACAGTCATGGTGTTGAATGCAGACAGCCATTTCATGATAAGTCAGGGTGCAGATTTTACAATCCAGGTACTATTGTGTGTATGTGTGTGTTTAAAAACATCTTTAACTTAAAATCACCAATATAAGCTTTCTTAAAACTAACATAAACCTAAATTGTTCCAGGGCTCAGACCTCGTTTGCCAAATGCTAAGCTGGAGTGACGTGCTATAGCTTTGTGATAGCTATATATAGTGTGTGTTTGTGAAGGAAAGGCAGATGGCCCTTAATGATAGCTCTGCTATCATTAAATATTAACAATGGAGCATTTCACTCAGGGATCTCAAAGCACTTGACAAACATTGAGCTATATAGCTCCTACCCCTTGCATGGGTTTGATGAGGGAAGGTGTGAAGATCCTTTCCCACTCTGCACCCAGCCATGTAAGAGTAAAGCACAGTCACCATCCCTTTGCTCAGGGGAGTGCAGGTCTGCTCTGCCTGGCTGGTGAAAAGTTGCTGCCTTGACAAGGTGGGGTGGGCCCATTAGCAGTGCCCCTCGCAGCAACCAGGGGAGCTGGCTACTGAGGAGAGACAATGCTGCTGCACTGCCCCAAATGGTAGAGCAACATACACATTCTGCTTTATGCCAGGAGCTCTGGGAGGGGTTGTGCTACCTGAGAGTCGCAATTGCTCCTCAAACTGTCTTTGTGATGGTGCAGCTGGGTGAGCAAATACCTCATTCGCCAGTATACAATTAGTGCACACCTACTTTTGCGTATCATCAGTTTCCTGGGGAGAAGTGGACATGTCAAATCAGACTAGGACAGAAAAGGTAGCTGATTTTTAGCTTTGTTGCCTGGGCCCTGATAATGTCCTGGAACTCTTCTGTAAATTGCCAGGAACTGAGGTGGTTGGAGTGACCGTTTACTCATCCCCTACTGAATGCCCAGAGACACTGTTGTACTTAAATTCAAGTTTTGCATTTTTATCTCCTTTGTGGTGGATGGAAGAGGCTGTTCTAGCTATCTCCCCTGTGCCGTGGGAGGGATGCAGTTTGCCTCACAAACACAAAACTGATGCTGACTAAGCCCAGGCAGACTACTGATGTTGAGGCTTATGAGACCGATAGAAGCCTTTGCTTGAACGAACAGGGTCCCTTAGAGCAATCCCTTCCTGAGCAAGTTCAGGCTGTGGAGCCTACTGACAACAACCACTTGAGGGTCTCCAAAGAGTCCCAAGTGCTCAAAGCTTGCTCAAGTGGCTGAGTCCATCCGTCCTTCTCAGTCTTCATCAGTGTCCTTGGGATAACATTATTCACCATGCTAAGCATCTGTCAGCTAACATGGGGCCTTCCATTGCAAACCCAAGTGTCTCCTTGCAAGCAGTGGGCCTGTTTGCATGAGTCAGGGTTTGTTGGCTTGGGCCCTTATGTGATATATCTCCTCATGCATCATGAACACCGTGTGCGTTATCAAGGCATATTCCTCTTTTCTTCAAAAACCCTTTCATTTCTTTCTGAATGCCCACCCCTCTGCTTTGCTACCTGGCTCCACTTCTCATGCACTTGTGTACTGCCAGTACCTCCTATGCAGGCAGCCAGCCCTGGGCGCCTTCTAGCAATGGTTCTTTTCCTTCTCTTTGCTTGTCCATTCTTTCAATAGGTATATTTATTAGATCGCGTACCTGTCATGCAGTGTTACACCAGTTAGTCTAGAAAGGGTTGTGTCCTGTATGACTGACCAGCCATTTGTTTAACATGATTTCAAAAGGCTGCCCATACGAGCCTGCTAGACAGTAAATGTATTTTTTCAACAGATCAATTTTGATAGCACTGTACAATTGCTAATTAATGTTAGGGCATCATTTAGGGACTAGAACAAACTAAGCTCCACCTACAGTAAAGATGCAGGGGTTGGCAGATAGCCAACAGAAAAGGAAAAAGGAAGGTCCCTTGAAAAAATTGTTCTTTGGCTGCATCTGCACTTGAAGCTGGGGGTCTGATTCCCACCTCACGTAGATGAACCTGTGCTAGTGCTGCTTGAGCTGCTGTGCTAAAAACAGTGGTGAAGCTGGGGTAGCTACCCTGCTATTTTAAAGCACTCGCTCAAACAGAGCAAGTGAGCACACGGCTACACAAGCTGGGAATTACTCGCCACCAGCTCCAAGTGTAGACCTGGTCTTCGTTCAGAACTTCCAGCTTGTGGCTCACATCCAACCTGTGTCATTTCCATGGCAAAGTCAAAGAGAGCTGGGAAGATGTTCTTGAGGATTTCATTTGCATGTCTAGATTGTTATTCACTCATTTCTGTGATGCGTTGAACTTGTCAGGCACTGCTGCTGTTGTGGACTTACAGCCTTAGTTTGAATATACCTGACCCAAAAGCTTTGTTTCATTTATTTTTTTAATGAAAAATGGGGGCAGAGCTGAGAACTTTGATCAAACTCCTAAAAACACCAGTCTTCTGATACTAGGGAACACCACAGCATTGAAGACAATGAATGTAAACAAGTAATTTGCAAGATATCAATTAGGTCTAGTGAAAATAGGACCCTGTGTGTGAATTTTTAATGAAAATTTTGTCCCTTTTTTGTTGAAATGTTTCAAAATTTGAAACTTTTCACTAGCCCTCGTACCACTCTAACACCTTCCCTGAGCAGTAAAGTTCACATACACACGCATACATTCATGGACCCACAACCACACAATTAAGTCCTTTTAAAAACAAATACATTTTCCATCCACCAGACCATTTGAAAATTCCCCCACCCCGCCACTACCCGGAAACATGTTACATTTCCCCCCTACATTCAGAAACTGAATGTGCAAATGATTCACGCGCAAGTATGTGGGTGGCCCCTAAAGGTAAATGCATGTACATGTTTTCCAAACCAAAAATGTGTGTCTGTTTAAAAGCAGCATAAATGAGCTTCCACACAGCTCTCTGGAGACCTTTATACAATACTGTTATTCTTCCAACCAACATGCCAAGCCAAGTCCTCGGGGTGAAAGGTGCAAGGAAGGTTTAGAACAGAATAGTTTGGCAGAAATCTGGAGGGATGGGGAGATGTTCAGTTATGGGCTCCTGAGGGAAATGGAGACCTCTTGATGGTGAATGGTGCAAAGCTGAGAATGGAAGATTAATTTTACCATGTGATGCAATGAATCACTAAACATGGAAGTAGTGTGTGGCAAATCCACCCCAACAACAGTGATCTGCAGCTGGATCATTTGGGAATGTTTATCTTTCTTCTTCCTTTTATTATTTTTATAATAGTGAGGCACTAAGCCAAGCTTCCTTTTTGGGGTCAGACCCACCTCCATGTGGCCCTTTATGCACTCTGGAGATGCACATGGGTTTGTTTGGAGAGCTCTCACTGGTTATGTCATTTTGAGAACAGGATGAGGAAAGTCTACTTCTTGCACTAAACACAGACTCCTTCTGTTCTTGGTGTGAGGGGTGCAGGCAGGGTTAGGAAAAGGCTACAGCTAGCCGTAATCCGCCCCCATTTTCTGGAACAACAGAAGGCATAGTCTGAATCGGAACCACTGTGGTTCTATTGGCCATGGAACGGGGCAGAATTTAATGCCCAGGCAACAAGTGCAACTTCTGTACATGGAAGCCCAGCTACATGGAGTCTCCCTGTGCAGCTGCACTCAGTAGCAATTTGGGGTGGGGCAAGTAGGGTGACCAGATAGCAAGTGTGAAAAATCGGGACAGAGGGTGGGAGGCAATAGGCACCTATATAAGAAAAAAGCCCCAAATATTAGGACTGTCCCTATAAAATCGGGACATCTGGTCACCCTAGGGCAACACCGCTGGTTCTGCTTCTACTGTATGAATCCACTGGACATTAACCCACATGCATAAGAAGACCACAAGGCCGCAGAGGCCATTATTCCAGCTCTGTGGGCTGGTGTAGAAGCTGCAGAGTGGCTCCTTGTCTGCTTCAGCATCAGGGCGAAGAATGTGGCTGTTGCTTGGGCCCTGAGAAAAGGATTTGCCCCTTTATCAGCTAAGAAGGCAGAATGCTGCTGTCTTAGAACTGTTAGCCAGTGACTCAGGCTACAGAGCCAGCTGGCCTTGTGTAACGCTGTCAGGTCAGGATTGCCAGCCATAGTTTTATCCTTTGGCACTGAAACAGAATGAGCCCTCTGTAGGAGTCCGTTTGTTTGATTAAGGAATACAGTTCTTCTGTGTGGCTCCGGAGATGGAAAGACAAAACTCAAACTGTTAAAAACCGTGAAGTTTTTCAGGCCACAAGAGGCTGAAGTTCTCAGACTTCCGCCTTTCAAGTTGTGGTTCAGCATAATTGTTAGTAAATGATCAGCAATGCCTTTAAAAGCAAGCAAGTGGAAGGAACTAGGAAGGGAATGTTTATATATGTACCACTGCACTCCATACAAAATGAATTGAGTGAAGAAAGTGGTTTCATAGAAAACATAACCTCAGTTAACTTTTAACATAATGGACAGCTTTGGTGATGTAGTTTAATTGAGCCATGAAATACTGCATATTGTTACATGCCAATCTCCATAGAACTACTGGAAACAGTAGGGCTAGGAGTAGGATTTGATTTAGCAGCATGCTGTGCCTCTCCCTCAGCTCCTTCCCATAAATATATCAAGGGCACAGGCAGAAAACCAGGGAGTAGAGTAAGGATGGGGTCTCTGCAGCAGGGCTAAAAAAGATTTGGAATATTAAACATTCTAGTGGCTGTCAATAAAAGATACAACCACCGGATGCCTAGTGCTAGTTTTGGAGTGAATGCTAATTGATGCCATTGTGTTTGGCAGATGCATCTTGCATTGTTGTTCCTCCATTGCTCACTTGTGCATGGCATGGGCACATTGGGTCCCTAAATGCCAAAGGGATCTTCATAGCCCAGAACTCTCCCTGCTCACCCCTGACTTGCCCTACCTCTGGTCATCCCCTTCTCCAGTCCCACTGTTCCCCCATTTGTAATCTGCGGGCAAGCAGCCAAATTCCCAAAGCGCTTCCTGAATGCTGGCCTCCAATTCCAGTTCTGTAATGTCTACTCCTGTTGCTGGCTTCCCTGCAGAATGATGTTGTTCCACAGTGGCAGAAAGGAAAATACCCCATTAGTTGATGTTATGTCAGAATGTCTTTTACCGATTTGAGATGGGACAGGGCTGCTCTGCTGCCTCTAAACAGCATATGTGAATATCTTGCTTGTGAAAGGTGAGAAACTGGCAGCCCTGGAAACTGAAGCCCTTGTTTTACTCACAGAACAGGTGCAGTCAGGCAAAGCTGAAGCAAACTCCACTAATGTGTCTCAGACCTGATGGAGGAATCAACTCTAGGGAAAAATAAAGTCGTTCAGCGTCAGTGATCCATGACCACTCTGCTAAAACTTCCAGAAACAATGCCAATTACTGCTGGTGGTTTATGTGATGTGGCTGCCTGTCCATTGGGAACTAGACGGAGACCATCGACTTATTGCACACAGGCCACCAAAGAGCGATCTGCTTTCTATAATTTGTGGTCATGAGTTGCAGTACCCCTATGGAATGGATTTAAACTGATCTACTGTAGGAGGTGAAGGGTTCCACATCCCTAACCAGGTCCCTGCATCATCCAGTGTTACAAACCCTTATTAGCCTTAGATAACATGTAGGTTTTTATGTCTATAGAAACCTCCCTTTCCCCCCCTCACACAGTGATCATAGCAGTCTTACAGAATTACCAACTGTGTACATTACACATAGGGATTACTTAACCTCACTCACCGCCAAAATGCAACCACAGCTGGGCTGCGATGCAGCAGCCATTACAGACGGCACCAGACATGCTACACAACAGGATGGGAAGAATGCAGGGAAAGGAGACAAACCTTTAGAGGTAAGGAGCAGGGTATAATTACACTGCATTGTAAACTAGGACTCAGACTCAGGGTTGACCCCCTACCCCCACCTCCATCCACACACAAATCGGTCTGACTCAGGTCAGCAAGAACTCAAGATCTAGGTCCTAGGTCCCATCCAGGGGGTAGATCTGAATCTCAGATCCAAGTCCTGTTATTTTGCTGTGTGGTCACAGCTCAAGATGCAGGCCTGAGTCAGAAGGTTTGTATAATGAGGTATAGACGCATTAGCATGATTATGAGACCCAGGTCCAGCAATTGTAAACCCAGGTGTACAATGCAGTGTGGATGCTCACATGAAGGCTTGGAAACACCAGGTTCACAAGAGTTGGTACCACAGCCTCAGGTTTACAATGCAGCATATACATCCCCTCTCTGCCCAGTGAAGCGCTGTTAAAGTGGGTCAAAAGGCAGACAGAGAGCATTCAAGGTGGTTGTCCTAGGAGAGGGAGGCAAGAAAGGAGAAATCTTCAGGGATGATGTTGCTTGGAAGCCCATTGATGATAGTCAGCACTGGAAACAGCTAAAGAAATCTGCAGCAATGGAACCCATGGCACTGCTATTTTTTACTATATGGTCAGTGCCACTCAGCATGGGGAAGCTGCTGGGCCTAGTGTGGTGATGTGTGGGTAAGGAAAGGCAGAGCGAGGCTGAGGGGTAACTTGGGCCAATGGGATGTTGTAATTATATAAAAAGTGAATACCTGACAGGTGTGTTACTCATCTTCTGAACTCCTTGGGGCAGGGACCATGTTTACCCTTATGTTTGTCCTGAGTCTATTGCAACAGGGCACCAATCCTGACCAAGGCCTTTGGATGCTACTGAAATGTAAGTGTAACCCTTAGATAAGTATTAATTTATCGTAAGTCCTTAGATAAAGACTCTGCTAATGACAAATGTTAGCTGAAAGAGTGTAAGAATCCCTGGGAACACACTAACTTGAGATTTAGGATCAAATTCTCCTTAACATTATACCAGTGCCACTTCCCTGAAGGTAATCTTCATTGTGGGGATGGAGAGGAGTCTTTGTCTGCAAACTACACTGCCACCCTGATGGATGTACAAGTATCTAAAAGATACTGTAGTATCGTTTACCTCTGTGATACTTCTGAGACTCGGACTATGAGACTTTTGCCTTTTCTTCCCTCAACACGTTTAACTTTTGACCTATGTCAGCTGTCAGATTAGAATGAGTTTAGTCACATCAATCTGGGCAGGAATTAAAGCCAAGCCCTGGAGGTGAAAGAGCAGAGCCTTAAAGAGATCACCTTAATTGACTGGGCCTCTTAATCCTCCTGTTCTTGTACATTAATCCAAATGCCTTGAGTTCTTCTTTTTAACCTGCTTTTTAAAGCCGAAGGACTTATATTTTTATACAACAAAGCTGAGTGAAGAAGGCAAATGTGACCTTAGCCCTTCTAAAGAGGGGGCTTTAAGATCATTTTGAATGCTGGTCTTTATTCCGGTCACTCCCCAGCAGTGTAATAGCTGGAAAGTATCAGCCAGATCCTCCTTAACCTGAAACCTGTCAGTGATGTTTTGCAGAATAGTGTTGGTGTTTGACATTCCATTTGCAGTTTCCATTTATGTTCTTAGTGTCCTGATAACCCGAATACTTGAAACAAGCACAAAGAGAGCACAGTTTAGAACATGCTAAATTTATCATTGAAGGAGTCTTGTTGGCTAGGACACCATTTCTCAGAGCACTTTCTTGACACAGTAGCTGTCAGTGTGTACGCAGTTGTTGCCAGTCTCAGCAAAGAGACCAAGTTCTGAATGGGCCATGGAGGCTGTATTGTCCCCTAATTTCCAGAGATGCCCTCTTTAGTCAGTGGTGTGGTGGTGAGACAACTGGGGAAAATATTGAATTCAACTGCCCATGCTTTGTGTTATGTAGCCATATGGAAAGATTTGGGCTCCAGCAACTTTAATGAGCAATCGACTAAAAACCAGATAGATTTCCATTGATACATATTTACAGGCAAACTGTCATCATGTATAATTAAGCAATTGAGTTGGTTCTGCAATAAATAGATCCAGCATCTGATTTCTTATGTAGAAGTATGCATTTAAATATATTGCAAACAGGTGTTCTGGTGCCCTAAGTGGACAGTGGGAAAGTTAATCAGCATATCCCAAGGATGAAAATGTTAATAAAAATACTCATTTAACTCTTCAGGGCACTAATCATGCCTTCATGCGTGTGTGTGTAAATAGCTCCCAGCATAATAGGATATACATACAGAAAGTGGTGTGGCCTAGATGATAGAGCACTGGATGGGAATGCAGGAGATCTGGTTCTAGATCCAGCTGTGCCACAGACCTGCTGCATCATCTTGGGCAAGTCATGTCACCTCTCTGTGCCTCAGTTTCTCTATCTGTAAAAATGGGGATAATGATGATGCTGACCCCCCTTTGTAAAGTGCTTTGAGATCTACTGATGAACAGCACTATAGAAGAGCAAGCATTATTATTTGTAAAGCTCTGATCCTGACTGGGGTCTCTTGACACTATTGCAAGATGAATATTTAATAAGAGTGCAGGAGGAATTCTTCTCACCATTATCAGGCAGAGTGAGAAATTGTGCTCTCTCTTACAACAGTGCAACCATATTGACTTCAGCGGAAACTGCACTGATGCAAAATAACAGAGAAAAATTTGGTTCAAACACTTCAAACCTATTGCTTCCCAACCAGGCTGCTATGCACTGCTCTGGCCAATCAGTTTCTCCCCTCTCTGTACATGAACACAGTAGTATTATCTGCACAAAATTCTCTATTACCTGCACACTTTAGGGGCACCCACTGTTATCCAGTTCCTTGGGTTCAAGGCATAATGCTGTTAATTTAGGCACCCACCCTTAACCTGTTTCTAGGGCTCAGGCATAACCTTACACTCTGTGGATTTGTGGGATTTTTTACCAGTGAAAGAGCCTTGCACAGTAATATCCTACTTAACCTCTATTTATTAACATTCATCAACACAGAATGCACTCGCTAAGCCAGGGGTGACCAACCTGAGCCTGAGAAGGACCCAGAATTTATCAATGTACATTGCCAAAGAGCCACAGTAATATGTCAGAACCCCTCAATCAGCTCTCCCTCCCACCCTGCTCCCAGCCCCTCCCGCCAGCCAGCAGCCCTGCCGATCAGTGCCTCCCTCTCCCTCCCCGAACCTCCCGATCAGCCGTTTCATGGCATGCAGGAGGCTCTAGGGGGGAGGGGAAGGAGTGAGGGCACGGCAGGCTCCAGGGAGGGGGCGGGAAGGGGTGGAGTGGGGGCAGGGCCTGTGGCAGAGCCAGGGGTTGAGCAGTGAGCATCCCCCAGCACATTGGAAAGTTGATGCCTGTAGCTCCAGCCCCGGAGTCGGTGCCTGTACAAGGAACCGCATATTAACTTCTGAAGAGCCGCATGTGGCTCCGTAGCCCCAGGTTGGCCACCTCTGTGCTAAGCATACAATGCTCACCACTCTGAATCGGCGGACGAACGCTTCTTGATGGCCAGTCAGGATCAGGTCATCTGGGGATCTCCAGCTTCTGCCTGGTGTCATTAGCAGAGTGAGGTCTGGCAGTTCTAATCTCGGGGCTGTGTCCTGGAGTTGCTTCCAAAGAATTTCCATTTGGACCCCAGTTTATATAGTGAAATTTGAGTCTTGCTTAGCTGTACCTTAACCAATCATTTTACTAAAATATTACCAAACGATTTTCTAGCCAACCCTTACATATTGTAGAACAATTCTTTAACCAATCATACCCCACCACTACAGTGGATTTACACCTAGCAAAATTAGTTACGTGACAGACAGAAGCAATCAAAGAATCAGACAGACCATACAGATAAACAATAGAGAAGCAGGGACTGTAAAAGCAAAACAATAGACGTCTAGATTTCACAATCACAACTGTTGATAAGGGATTCCTTGCCACACAGATGCTATCAAACAATGTTTTCTTTAAGCATATTAAGATCTGTTTCATTATCTGGTGATGGTGGGTGCTATTAGGACAGGATCGCCTTATTAACAGCCCGATATTACATTATTTTAATGTAATTTAGATGGAATGTGAGGATGTGACTTTCTGCTTCTTGGCACTTGGCTGCTGCTCTCCTAATATGGCTGCAGAGAAAGGCCTCAGATCTTACAGTACAGACAGTGAGAAATGACACAATAATTAAACAGGATATAAGGCACATGAAGCTCAACCTGTGCCGTCTGGCTCTTACCAAGGACTACGCACATTAAAATTTCATCAAAAGCAGATTTAAGCCCTGAGCTGTAGCTCCAGAAACACTGAGCTTGGCACAGCTCAAAGAGTATTTGTGCAAAGGTAGCTTTAAGCCATTTTGCCCTCCCCCAGTCTGGAGGCTGATCTGTACCAGTCTGATCTGGTCTCTTTGATAGTTGCTATCACTTGTGCAGGCTGCCAACAACCCCGAGGGACCTTTGTGATACCCTGAGATTGTCAGGGGCATGGATATCGCAGCCATGCCCCTTCTCCCTGGCTACACTCTTGTGCCAGTTTCAGGGATCATTGGGGTGACCCTCCTGTGGCCAGCTTTAAAGCAGCTTTACACTGGCAGAGCAGTACAAAGTTGACCTAACACAGGGGAGAAACTGTCCCCCTTCAATTATTATAATCTATAGTTCTAGTAAAAATGTGGGAAGACCAAAGAGTTTTGATACATTTGGTACATACGAATATTTATTCAGTGCCACATGTATGCATTGTACTCTGCAGACAAATAAAATTGGCTGGTTTCTGCGATAAGGAACTCCCGGACACTGTAAATACAACTTGTCTATAAATACAGGAAAGGCAGCTTTTTCTGCATGTGATGCTAGAGAGAGATCCATATGAAACGTCAGAAAGAATGAGGTTCCAATTACAGCAGGGCCAATTTATTTTGCCTCCTTCTGAGCCCACTCAAATGTGGGATCAAACATTCAACTCAAATGTTTCCAAGGTCAGATACTACTGAAGAGAGGCTATGCAAAAAGCGGTAATGGATTAAAAAACATCCAATGAAGTAAAGTGCAAAACAAAGTGTTAGAGAGTGAGCAGGATTAAAACCAACCAACCTTTGAGGGAGAGAGAAACTCTAATGTGGGGCAGGGGAGGTGAAATCCCGGCCTTGTGCATCAATGGGTGTTTTGCTGTTAGCTTCAGAGAGGCCAGGATTTCACCCAATATACCTAATCATATGTATAGGGTACTCACTTGTGGAAACGTAACTTCTAAAGTTGTCCTTCTATTTCACTGTATATCCAGCAAATAATCCCATATATCCAATAGCCTGGGCTTCTGTTTAGCTGGGAAATATATTTTAAATCGAGTGAATCACACTTGAAAAAACTCATGGTTTCAAACTACCTGGGGAAAAACAGGGTTCATGAACTTGAAGTAATTCTGTGCACCCTGGGAACACACACAATAATTTGAGATTCACAAAACCTCAAATTCCACAAGGCTTTTTCCTCCCAAGATTTGGTATCGTTGGGCCAGAAGCCAAGATTTGTCATCAAGTTGAGTCCTGTACGGATAGTGACAATAATGCTCCTTATTTTCCCACCTGGCTAGAAATAGAGCCCTGAATCTCAAAAGCTGAAAAATAAGATATTTGGGCAGCAGAAGTGGGAGACAGGAGGGACTGTCCCTTTGAAGTAATCAGCTAACCAAGGCGTTGGATAAGAGAAGGACTTCTTGTAATCAGACATCTGAGAGGACTGTCAAAGAAATCTCCAAACACTTGACTGCAGATAAAATAGGAGCAGCAATAAAAGTGAAACAAGAGCCATTAACTCTCCTGCACCTGGAGAATGCAGGGTGCAGAGCAGGGAATGAGAAAAGCAGGAATGTTCCTTTCCTACTGTATAGTGCATAGAAGGCAATAATGCCCTTTGCACCTACACTACGGGGAATATTAGCGAGCTGCTGAGGTTTAGTGGGTGAAAGGGGGTGGAGAGTTCCCTTAGCAGCAGAGAAGGGCAAATATTCAATAGGCTTTGCTCAGCATTTGTTCAAATAAAACTGAGAATTCACCATTACAATATTCAGTCCTCTTTAATAGTGTCCCATGAACAGCAATGACATGGTATGGGACAGTGTATGATAATGGTGTGAGAAGGGAGTGGTTTTTGTCCATAAGACTGTCCATGGCAAATGAAAGTCTGTGAATGCTTGTGGGAATTCTTCCCAGAGCGTTTACACAAGAAATGCTTGCACTACCATCTTGCCATTTCTTTCACTTCCTTCCTCCTGTTTATAAAAATTTCAGTCACCCAATCAGGGAGCTAAAACAATGTCTCCATTGAGACTTTTGCCGTCCTTAGGACTTTAGGGTTGACCCAATGAAATGATGTGCACATCACAGTTGTTGGAATCTATTTTAATAGGGCTCTGGCCTTATTAATACTTAGGTTGATTTCTCACACACAGTGAGAACTTCTGTTATGTCAGCAAGATCCCTCTTATACTAACTCATCTAAGCTTTTATTGCTTCCTATACTCATTCACACACAGAAAATGTTGTGGGCCAAATTCTACCTTCTGTTATGCGTGAAGCCAATGGATATGAGATCAGAATTTGATCCAATGTGTGTAGTTAATGTAAATGAAATGCCACAGCAGGGTAAAGCGCCATGTATTTTAGCTGTTCCCCCGCCCTTTACTTGTTAAGCTACAGTAACTTTCCGCCTGTTCCCTCTATTTCTAATACCTGTTTAACTAGTCTAAAGGTCTCTTGTCAAGATAGCTCTCAAACTTCTAGCTCTTTGAGGGGTGAACTTACTTTGTTTTATTGCTTGTATGGCATTCCTCAAAGAAGGGGACTTTGACCTTCTTAAATTCCTGCTGGAGATTAAATACCAAACCCAGCAGTCCACAAGGGAGTTAATAGACAGCTTCAGTACACACAGCAGGCCCTCACAAGGAGGTCAAGTTATTAACACGCTGGGAAATGTAGATTGTATCTCCTAATGCAGGATATAACTTGCATTCTAGATCAGCGCCTAACAATGGTGCCCAGAAAGCCGCATGTCGGAGTGGAACACACTGGCTATCAGCAGATCTACAGATTTTGCTCGTTTCACTGAGCTGACAAACTTTGCTGGTTTTAGAGGCTTTCATATTAACTTTATTTTACATATTAAATTTATCTTCCGAGGCAAACTATGCCTTCTATACCATAATCACTGAGTACCTTGTGGTTTTATTATTAATTCAACAGAGAATATTACCTATGGGCTTAATTATCTGTTCAGTATGCAACATTGCTATTACCCAAAGCTGGGTAAAACTCATAAAATCTTTGGTTATATTCGTATTTTCAAACTAATTAGTTTCAGCCACGTTTTCAATTTGTATGTGTTCACTTACTGCAGATATTTGGATAATCAGATTTGGTTAGCATTAATGTCTGTTTAAGCTTGCAACCATGAATATTCCTGGAAGACAAATGTTAAATTTGTTTTTTATGGGTTTTTGCATTGGAAGAGTTATGCTCAACTAGCCAGGCTCAAGAAACAATATCACATAACTAGAGTTGGTCAAACATTTTAGAATGTTTTGAATTTGAACAAAAATCAGGAAAATTTTATATTTTTTCTATCTTCCCCCTTATTTTTCATCAGCTATACATCTGTCTCAAATTTTTCTTATTTAATAGTTCACATTTTGAAAAAGGAGAGAAGTAGAATTCACAAAATGTCTTCTTTCTTTATTCTGAGCCAGCTTTATGTAACTGATCACAGCTAACCCCACCACATTTCTAAGTCTGAGATGCCAGGAAGTGAAATGTATGAAAAATGAATACATTGAAATATATTACTTGTTTTGGCTAGAATAACAATAAACAAAACAAGATCCACTCCACAACAGCTGTCCACACATATTTTCTGCTCCAAGGTTTCCAGAAGTCTTGGAAATGAACTTACACCATACAAATGGAAATGAAAAAGGCATTAATATTAGCGATGAATGAATCTCAAGAGGATTGGCATTTGGGTTTGGTTTGGATAAACATAGCTGATATATGCAAAGTGTGCCTGGAGAGCCTGCAAAAACAAGTTTTCTTGGGAGATTTTCTGCATTTCTGGTTGGGCTTGAAATACCATTACAGCAGGCTTTCTCCCAGCACTTCAGCACTGCATGTTCGTTTCCTAACCAGAACCCAGGCCATGTCTACATCTAAAATTTTGCAGCGCTGGTTGTTACAGCTGTATTAGTACAGCTGTATAGGGCCAGCGCTGCAGAGTGGCCACACTTACAGCAACCAGCGCTGCAAGTGGTGTTAGATGTGGCCACACTGCAGCGCTGTTGGGCGGCTTCAAGGGGGGTTCCGGGACCGAGAGAGCAAACCGGGAAAGGAAACCAGCTTCGCCGCGGTTTGCTCTCTCGGTCCCGGAGCCAGCCAGCAAACCGCAGGGAAGGAGACCTGCTTGCTCGGGGTTCCGGGACCGAGAGAGCAAACCGGGAACGCCGCGGTTTGCTCTCTCGGTCCCGGAGCCAGCCAGCAAACCGCGGGGAAGGAGACCTGCTTGCTCGGGGTTTCCGGGACCGAGAGAGCAAACCGGGAACGCCGCGGTTTGCTCTCTCGGTCCCGGAGCCAGCCAGCAAACCGCGGGGAAGGAGACCTGCTTGCTCGGGGTTCCGGGACCGAGAGAGCAAACCGGGAACGCCGCGGTTTGCTCTCTCGGTCCCGGAGCCAGCCAGCAAACCGCGGGGAAGGAGACCTGCTTGCTCGGGGTTCCGGGACCGAGAGAGCAAACCGGGAACGCCGCGGTTTGCTCTCTCGGTCCCGGAGCCAGCCAGCAAACCGCGGGGAAGGAGACCTGCTTGCTCGGGATTCCGGGACCGAGAGAGCAAACCGGGAACGCCGCGGTTTGCTCTCTCGGTCCCGGAGCCAGCCAGCAAACCGCGGGGAAGGAGACCTGCTTGCTCGGGGTTCCGGGACCGAGAGAGCAAACCGGGAACGCCGCGGTTTGCTCTCTCGGTCCCGGAGCCAGCCAGCAAACCGCGGGGAAGGAGACCTGCTTGCTCGGGGTTCCGGGACCGAGAGAGCAAACCGGGAACGCCGCGGTTTGCTCTCTCGGTCCCGGAGCCAGCCAGCAAACCGCGGGGAAGGAGACCTGCTTGCTCGGGGTTCCGGGACCGAGAGAGCAAACCGCGGCGAAGCTGGTTTCCTTTCCCGGTTTGCTCTCTCGGTCCCGGAACCCCGAGCAAGCAGGTCTCCTTCCCCGCGGTTTGCTGGCTGGCTCCGGGACCGAGAGAGCAAACCGCGGCGTTCCCGGTTTGCTCTCTCGGTCCCGGAACCCCGAGCAAGCAGGTCTCCTTCCCTGCGGTTTGCTGGCTGGCTCCGGGACCGAGAGAGCAAACCGGGAAAGGAAACCAGCTTGATTACCAGAGGCTTCCTCTTTCCACGGAGGTCAAGAAAAGCGCTGGTGAGTGTCTACATTGCATTACCAGCGCTGGATCACCAGCGCTGGATCCTCTACACCCGAGACAAAACGGGAGTACGGCCAGCGCTGCAAACAGGGAGTTGCAGCGCTGGTGATGCCCTGCAGATGTGGACACTCTCAAAGTTGCAGCGCTGTAACTCCCTCACCAGCGCTGCAACTTTCTGATGTAGACAAGCCCAGAGTTAGGTCGACGTAAGCGGCCTTACATTGACCTAACTCTGTAGTGTAGACCGTCCTGAGATAAGCTATGCTCTGGGGAGGGAAAGGCACACTGGAGTAGAGCTAGCTCCTGGAGCAAGGAGTCAGGGCTCAGAGAAGCAGCCTGGGGGCTGCTGCTCCAGGAAGAGAGCAGAAGTGCAAAGATGCCTGAAAATGAACAAACCCTAATAAAAATACTTTGGCTGGGAAATGCTAAAGAAGTACAATGATCTCAGAGCATTTTTATAAACAGTAATTCATAATGAAACTTCACAATACCCCCATGGAGTAGTTTTTGTTAATCTTGTTTTACAGATGAGGAAACCAAGGCACCAAGCAGTTATGGGCCTGTTTTTTCCCTAAAGCTCTGCACACATTTATGTATGAATACCTCGCATAGGGTCACTCTACAATTCAGCATAGAAAACGTCAGTCAGCGAACCCTATAAATAAAATCAGAAAGCTGAGGAAAAGCAAAAGAAATCAGGAGTCCGTTGTGCCTGACAACTGGTATTTTGAAGTAAAATCCCCATCAGTGTAAATTAATCGGACCTATCAAGTTCCAGTAACTAATTTCAGATAAGATACTCTTTTCTCATTGAGGCTAAGTTTTAAATGTAAGAATTTCTGCCTGAAATCTGAGCTGCCATATGAATCCTAAATCCTAACCTGGACTGAGCTGTTAAGGACTCAAGATCAGCTTCAGGCATTCAGTGGACTGTACTTCAATCAGTTGTACTGAGCTGTCTGAATGGGTCCATGCTACCCACCATGAATGAGTATAAAGTTTGCCCTCTCACTGGGCCACCTTGCACTGATTCAAGTAGGGAAGCTGTTGTCTTGAACAAAAATAACTACTCTCTCAGCTGGTGAATCTCTGTAGTTTGCTGGGTGCCCGCTCTCTGGCCCCTTACACACTCCACAGTATCCATGAACTCTGAAATGCCCCCTTTCCCTGCTCTGCAGCTCCTCAGCTGCAGATTGTTGTTGGAGACTGTAATCTCTGCTCCCTCTGGGCCATGCTCCCCCCACAGATACTGCTTCTCTGTGAGTAGCTGCACTACTCTGAGTGCAGGAGGACCAGAGCTGGAAGGCGTGAGCAATAACATTTGGGAGAGTAGGCCTGTGGGTGGGGGAGGAGGGGAAGAATGTGAGGAAATCTGAAGGAGGCAGACACTGCAGACTTTGGATCCTTTTTGCTTCAGCCCTCTCCACCATTTCATGCTGTTTCCTCCCAATACCAATAACAGGGTTAAAAAAAGAACTAGTTAATTCATGGAGGATAGGTCTATCAATGGCTATTAGCCACAATGGGCAGGGATGGTGTCCCTAGCCCCTGTTTGCCAGAAGCTGGGAATGGGCAACAGGGGATGGATCTGTTCATTTCCTCTGTTCTGTTCATTTCCTCTGGGGCACCTGGCATTGGCCACTGTCGGAAGACAGGATATTGGGCTAGATGGACCTTTGGTCTGATCCAGTATGGATGTTCTTATGTTCTTAATCAGCCACATAAGCCAGGGCTACAAAACACGACAACACAAACCACCACCATCTAACTTATATTGGACAATTTGACCACGCCGCAATGAGATGCCACAGTGCTGCATTCTTCACACTAGGTGGTTCTGTGCCAGGGTATGAATAGCTGCACTCCCCACCCCATCAGACGACCTCACTTGGTGTGTCTCAATAAGTACTGCTTCTGGTTCCAGAGAAAACTCAGAGGCAAAGAAATCCCCTCTGGCAGGAGGGCCTAGGCCTAGGCCGTTGCTTTGTGGTAACTAAAAGATGTTGAAAGAATACAGGAAGGAAATGGGCAGTTTGCAGTCGGGGGGGTCTCCTTCACTAGCTTTCTCTTTTGCTTTTGGCTTCAATGAATGCCGTCAGTAATGCTGGAATATCTTTCCATTCACCCTTGAGTAGCCCCGCCCCTTGGCCACGCTCATGTCTCTTGACAGTTTGTTCCCCCCCCTGCCCTTTCAGACATGGACAAGCTGGGAAACTAGGACTAGAAATTGGTTAGCCTGTTCCTGGTAAAATCACCCTCTTACAGCTCTGTGCTGTACTGGCTTGCAGCCAGCCTAGCTTTGCCAGTTCGGGGGTAGGTGGACTGGAGTTATACTCCACTCCATAATTCCCTTTGGAGGAAATGTTGCCTCCCTGTCCGTGCTAGACAGGGCCGGCTCTCGGTTTTTTGCCGCCCCAAGCAAAAAAATAATTCCCCGCATCCCCTTTTTTTGACTTTTACATGTTTGCACTTTGCAATGTTTTTTGTTTTGTTTTGTTTTTTGACTGTTTAAAATAAAAAAAATGAAAACAGAGAATTTGTAGTTAGTGAAATAAAACAAATTCCTACTAGTGTACTCATTTAATTTTAACAAAATCACAATCACACTGATACTGGTAATGTTAAAAGAACGCGTAATGCTATAGCAGTGTTTGGAGTGAAAAAATCCTTTATTGCTATAAATTCTAATACTTTTAGAGGAGAAGTTTTAGGACTTAGCTCAGATAAAGCTATGTCTGATTCAGACACAGCAGCTGCCAGCAACACCGGACCCAGAGAGGCAGCAGCAAACACAGATTCCCCCTGTTCCGTCACCCCAGCTTACTGGAAATTGGGTACATGGGTGGGGGGAGGGGGACACTCTGCCAATGAACTGAGGGCTGGGGAGGAGTGGGGACAGGAACAGCAGCAGCTGCACATGTGGAGCAGGGCGGAGGAGGGGCTCCCCCTGCTCTGGAGCAGTCACCTGGCTCCGACGGCTGGTCCTCCTATTGCCCACTGCAGCTGAGGTCTCTCCCCTTCCCCTACACTACTGCTCGCCTGCCTGCCGTGCCACCTCTGTCAGCCAAGTGAGCCTCTCGGCAGCAGGTCAGGTGGGAATGCACACCCTCCGCACGGTGGAATGCCACCCCTGGAAATGTGCCGCCCCAAGCACATGCTTGCTTTGCTGGTGCCTAGAGCCGGTCCTGGTGCTAGACTTTCCTCCTACGTGTGTGCTAGGAGCATAAGTGGCCAGAACTGTGCCTGGCCTCTGTGCAGGGAGGCAGTGGGGCTGAAGGGTGTTTTATACCATCTCCTTTGCACGTATGCACAGAGGTGGGCACAATCTCACCCCTTGCTTACAATCTGTAAAGTGTACATAAAATGCAGTAGTCTACAAAACGCTATCACATGTTTCAGTCATTGGGCCAAATCTATCCCTGGTATAACTCCATTGGTTTCACTCCTAGGAGAACTTCAGTTTTCTGAAGGATACTGGGTGATGTTTCATGTGCCTAAATATATCATTATGATCTTGTTTTCTAACCTTATTCCTGGTCTCCTTTTGCTCTTGAAAGCAGAGAGAGGTATGGTCTGGTGGGCCAAGCCCATGACTGGAAGGCATCAGCTATTGACTTCTGAACATTTTTTTGATGCTATCTCTTTCTGGTTCCGGAGGCAAATTTCCAGGAGCCCTGTTCCTCAGTTTCTCAATCTGCAAAATGAGGTAAGAATAATTCCCTGGCTTGCAGGCTGTTGTGAGGATACATTAATGCTTGCAGGGTTCTTTGGAGTTCGTTGGTATTAATCAGTTTGTGTTTGCTGATTTGTTCCATTCCAGTGGGTCTAACTCAGTGTGAAACCTGCAGGCAGCTCTAGTCTTAAACTGAAATCATGCCAAAAAGGAACTATCTTTTCCTCAGTCCTTCAGCCCTGCCATTTGGAGGCACATAGTTCTCAGGTTGCTTGGTATGAGTTTCTGTGTGACTTGGCTATGAAACAGTCAACTAGGGGTTCTGTCAGTACCTCTTGCTGGTGGTGAGCACTGGTAACAAACACTGGTTTGCATGGACCCTGCCTTCGGCTTGGAACAGTGTCACTGTTGGGACAACAAGTTCCACTCCTAGGGACCTGGGTTCTCGCAGTGGTGGAAGCAACCTGCTATGTCTTTCTTATGCAGCTAATGTTCCCTTGGCAAATTTGACTTTCTCCCACACCTTCCTTCCTATTTGCCCTGTGTCTGAGTCCTTATTCTTTCAGGTCTGGCCTTTGAGGGCCACTGACTTACAGAGAACTTGGAAATTATGGTGCACTTGGCATCAGCCATAAAGGGGCTACAGGTCCCATAAAGGAGACAAAAGTACTGTAACTGGAAGAAAGCATAAATCCCTGGCAGGAGTTTTAATCCTCTTACCATGCTGTCAGTTATGATTTATCTTCCCATTTAACTTTAATACTGTTGCATCTTCAGAGTTCTAGCCCGGCGGAACAGCTGGGTCATTTTTGGGGTTTTGAAACCATGTAACATGAGATGAATTCAAAGTGCCTTCTCAGGACATTGTCACTGGAGACCGGCACTTTGTTCATCTTTGTGGTGGCGTCATTAGGCTCTCAAAGTCCACATCAGAATCCTAATTCCTAAATGATTCTCATCTCATCAGCATTTCCCCCACCCCCTCTCCAAGCACATAATGTTTCTATTGTACAGAGTCTGTTTTTCTGGGGAAGTGGCAGGGATTTCAATATCATAAAGGCCGAAGCCAGGCTTTGATATACTGTCAGCAAAAGCTGAATACTGTAATTTTAAGCAATTTTCTAAAAGCTTCCCTTCCCTCCCTCTTCCCAGTGTTTTTCCTTATGAGCTTCTCTAACACGTCTTTCACATGATGCTGGCACGGCAAATTAATGTAGTGCTGTTGATGAGAGACAGTGAGTTACTGTGAGCATAGATTCTCCCGTCTCCCTTTGCTATTACACCCTGGCAACTTCAAAGGTCTAGTCATCCTGTTTCCATCTTCCCGTGGGTCCGCTCGGCCTGACTCAACTGCACAGTTCAAAAGTGCAGGCTCATAGGGCTGGCGACAGCAGCCCCACCCCTGCAGTGCTCTATCACATTAGGCTTAGTGACAAGATCTGACAGACTTGGTCAGTATGACAGAATTTTTCCCTTCTCCTTCCAAGATTAATTATTGCACTGGGAGGATAATGCTTTTCCCTTTTTACTCTGAACTAAGGCAGTCCTTTGTGCAGAGCCTTTTTTTTTTGTACAAATATTTAATCTTTTCCAATCTGCCCTTCTGCACTGCCTGGCAGTTCCTGTGGCTATAACCACGCTGTTTGTTTTAGCTTGTAACAGGACACTGTTTTGAAAAGTGATGCAAAATTCAGATTACTGTATGAATTTAGGCTTTATTTTGCATGAGTGCATTTCAAGGCAGCGATAGATTCTTTTTCAAAACCTTTTCTTTTCCAGTAAGAATGATTTTGCTCCTGCAAAGGGGAAGGGTTTGTGTAGAAAAGGCTAAAGCTGTGCCTGAGTAATTGTCAAACTACTGTTCTCAGAAACGTGGAGCTCTGTTGACAAACTTTTCTGTGCATTTCTTGTCAGTGGACTGTATATGTCTTTGGGAGGGAGCATGGTAAAAAAGGAGAATGAGTGATTAGGAAACCAAACTCCTTTGTTCCGTTCCCAGCTGAGCAACTTGCTCCTTGAATGAGCTTTTGTGATTCTTTGGATACAAAACTTTCGATTTTGGGTGTCTACAGTTAGGCACTCAAATATGTGACCTGCTTTTTGTAGCGCTGAACAGCTGCAGCTCCTATTGACACAAGTAGGAAGCTCAACATCTTTTAAGATTAGGCCACTTTCTAGCTGTAAGTCCCAGATTCTCAAAGGTATTTAAGTGTCTAGCCCCATTGATTTGCCTTTGAGGGTCTGGGCCAAGGTGTCTAACTTCACGAGCCCAAGTTTGACAGTCTAGGCCTTAAATCTCTCTATGCCTCAGTTTATCGATTGTAAAGTGAGTGTAGTAATAATAAAGCCTTGTATCAATATGAAGCTAAAAGAGTAGGCTTCATTTTCAACTCACAGCAACTATAACAAGACTTTTTACACACTACTGAGAAGAGCTGAAACAACACAGTGCCAGGGATTCCTCCTCAGACCTTCTCTTTGAGGTAGTGAACATTTCTTCCTTCTCTTCCTCTTCTGCACAGTGTGAGAAGGGCAGGAGAGAAAAAGTTGCTTTTGTAGTGAGCCAGCCACTCCCAGTCCCTATTCAAGCCCAAATTAATGGTGTTGAATTTGCAAATGAATTTTAGTTCTGCAGTTTCTCTTTGAAGTCTGTTTCTGACGTTTTTTTGTTCAAGAATAGTTACTTTTAAATCTGTTATAGAATGTCCAGGAAGACTGAAGTGTTCTCCTACTGGCTTTTGTATGTTACCATTCCTGATGTCCGATTTGTGTCCATTTATTCTTTTACGTAGAGACTGTCCGGTTTGGCCAATGTGCATGGCAGAGGGGCATTGCTGGCACATGATGGCATATATCACATTAGTAGATGTGCAGGTGAATGAGTCCCTGAAGTTGTGGCTGATGTGGTCGGGTCCTGTGATGGTGTTGCTAGAGTAGATATGTGGACAGAAAAGGCAACGAGGTTTGTTACAGGGATTGGTTCCTGGGTTAATGTTTCTGTGGTGTGGTGTGTAGTTTCTGGTGAGTATTTGCTTCAGGTTGAGGGTCTGTCTATAAGCGAGTACTGGCCTGCCACCCAAGGTCTGTGAGAGTGAGGAATTGTTTTCCAGGATAGGTTGTAGATTGTTGATGATGTGCTGCAGAGGTTTTAGCTGGGGGCTGTATGTGATGGCCAGTGGTGTTCAGTTATTTTCCTTGTTGGGCCTGTCCTGTGACTTCTGGGTACCCATCTCGCTCTGTCAATCTGTTTCCTCACTTCCCCAGGTGGGTATTGTAGTTTTAAGAATGCTTGATAAAGATTTTGTAGGTGTTTGTCTCTGTCTGAGGGATTGGAGAAAATTCTGTTGTATCTTAGGGTTTGTCTGTAGACAATGGATCATGTGATGTGTCCTGGATGGAAGCTGGAGGCATGTAGGCAAGTATAGCGGTCAGTAGGTTTCCAGTATAGGGTGGTGGTTATGTGACCATCGCTTATTTGCACTGTAGTGTCCAGAAAGTGGATCTCTTGTGTGGACTAGTCCAAGCTGAGGTTGATGGTGGGGTGGAAATTGTTGAAATCCAGGTGGAATTCTTCAAGGGCCTCCTTCCAGTCTCTACGTAAAAGAATAAATGGACACAAATCAGACATCAGGAATGGTAACATACAAAAGCCAGTAGGAGAACACTTCAATCTTCCTGGACATTCTATAACAGATGTAAAAGTAACTGTTCTTGAACAAAAAACCTTCAGAAACAGACTTCAAAGTGAAACTGAAGAACTAAAATTCATTTGAAACTTTAACACCATTAATTTGGGCTTGAATAGGGACTGGGAGTGGCTGGCTCACTACAAAAGCAACTTTGCCTCTTCTGGAATTGACACCTCCTCATCAATTATTGGGAGTGTACTACATCCACCCTGATTGACTTGGCCTTGTCAGCACTGGTTCTCCACTTGTGGAGTAACTCCCTTCTCTTCATGTGTCACTATAATAATGCCTGCAGTTGTAATTTTCACTCCATGCATCTGAAGAAGTGGGTTTGTTACCCACAAAAGCTTATGCCCAAATAAATCTGTTAGTCTTTAAGGTGCCCCCGGACTTCTTGTTCTTTCTACTGTGGTAGCACCCATAGGCCCCTGCAGGGATGCCAGGCACTGGGCAGAGAATCTCTGCTCTGGAAGCTGGGAAAGGAGCTCTCAGTAAGCACAGAATTGTCATGAAGATTCTCCATCCTGCCCTGCCCAATAGTGATCATTGGAAAGGGAGGGAGGACGAGAAAACTCCCGTTCTATCAGCAAAGCCCTGATAGTTCTGGGGACACCCACTGCCCCAGGTGCTTCCAGCCCCTGTAGCCAGAACATCCATTGAAGAGCTCCTGCAGCAGCAGTTTTGGTTTGCCCTTTATTTTTCTCGTTGCTGCCATGGTGTTTATTGCTCAGGCTGTAACTGAGTCGATCTCTCATTTCCTGCTGGAATTACTTCCACGGTGTTGACTACAGTCTTAAGGCTACAGTCGCTCTTTCTTCTTGTGCAGCCTCTCTGCAGGAAGCAAGAGAATCTGAGAACAGGGAATAATGCAGGACAGGAGATGTTTACATTACAGACTGTGGTGACTTTAAATGGCTTTTGGCCCTTACCCATCCAAGCTACCCATCCCTAAGATAAGTCTACCTAGTGCCCAGCTGAGCTGCACAGCCTTCTAGGGCTTTGGCACCCTTGAAAGATGCAAATGTTTTGGCCTAAATAACACCTATGGGGAAAGCAATGACAGATTAAAAATAATAGAGAGGAAGAATGGCCCAGTGGGAAGAGCAATGGCCTGGGACTTGGGAGACCTGGATTCCCTTCCCTGCTCTGCCACAGACTTCCTGAGTGACCTTGGGCAAATCACTTAACCTCTCTATGCCCTAGTTCCTGTCTGTAAAATGGGGATAGTAGCACTGCCCTACCTCACAGGAGCATTGTGAGGATAAAGACTGTGAGGTACTCAGATACATCAGGGTCATAACAGTACTTAAGATTTCTAGAATTTCTATTAAAATAATAGATCAGCTTTATCAATGCATAATCTGATACATGCCAAACCAAAATTTATTCCAGAAAAAAATTAGGCCCTGTTTACTAAATACCTGTTTGACTAATGGATCTGTTAGAAGAATGTATTTTCATCTGAGCAGGTTATATGTTCATATATACAGTTTATCATATTTTCATGAACTTGTTACTGAAGGATTTGCTAAAATGTAAACATTTGCCAAATGCTTCACTATAATTGACTTAGAACAGGTCTGAAGATCTCAACCATATCATTCTCATTATCTCAATGCAATTTAACTTCAGAGAAAAATTTAGCAATTTAATAGAGAGAAAGGCAAAGCCATATAGTTTAGTGGTTTGCTAGTCTTTCTGCTAACAAGGAACTGAATTTCACTCTTGCTGTTTCTACTTGAGTCAGTGTTTTCTGATGAGATTTTAGGTCTCAGTGGATAAAAATCTTGCTCCTGGCGTCCTCTTGTGCTTGTTTTCCACATCAAGACATGGCAGTGTTTGTAATGAAATGTTAGCAGCTCATTCACTCTGCAAACATCTGTCTTGGAGGAGACGAATGCAATCTCTAAATTTATATTCTGATTAGTATAGCTGTAGGTTTGTCATGGTAAATTTAGAGAAGTCACAAGCTGTGAAAGTCATAGCAAAAATGAAGACTTATGGACATGTTTTATAGCAACAGTCCTCTGTAGTTAATATTGGAGTCATCTCATTAGCTCCTGTGAAGCTCAGCTACTGCCCCTTCCTCATCTAGACCACAATGAGTGCTCTCCGTTCCTCACAGGAATTGCTCATCACCTTCACACACTTCATTCTCAGCTGGTTTCATCGTCTTTTGTTCCCCACTCATTCCTCAAGCGTTTTAAATTTCTAGGGGGGAGGAGTTATCACACCATCATCTGCTTTTCTTTCCTAGTTGTTATCCTGGCGTAGCACTCAGATGTGCCCTGTTGTGTCTTCGCAGCATTGTCACTCATTCTTCTTGTGAACTTCTATGGGCTAGTCTTTAAAGACATACAATCTTCACAATCCATTACCCATTCAGTGGCTCATCCACCACACACTTATTCATGTAAAAATAATATCAGCCCTGACAAACACTCATCTTCAATTTTTATATTAGAGCACAGCCAAACAAACATTAGGAAAGTAAAAGGCAAGGGGATATTGGTTGTCAAATTATTGTATCTATGGACTGGTACTTTGCAATTTGATTTTCTTTTTATTGATGATATTTTAACATTAAATGAAATCTACTAAAAGTAAGTCCAAAGGAATAGTGGTTGAGATTCCTGTATATTTTATTTTGTATTTTAATGCTGTATTGATATTCCCAGCTGCAAATCATAAAAAACTGTCCTTAAACAATAGTAACAACTGGTGGAATATTAAAATTGATGGCTTGTTGAAACCACCAATGGAATAGTCCCAAAATGTCCATTTGCCAAAGATGGTCACTAGGATTCTCTGAACTGCATGCAATAAAGAAGGAAGACAGAAGGTTGGAATACCTGTGGTGGAAAACCCAATCAGCACCTGTGCATGAGAATGTCAAAACTCACCTACAGACATATACTGAATCCTTAAGAAGAAAAACTAAAGAAACCTTCCTCTCAGCAACATTTATATTGTCCAAATCGTGACCAGTGGAATATTATGAGGAATCTGGGTTACTGAGCAGTGAACTGGCTCGTTGACCCAGAGTGCCTAAACATTCCCTCAGACCTAATTCTGCCTGATGTTAAAAGCTCTCTAATCTGGCTACTTCATAGGAAAAAGCTGTACAATTTGAGGGACACACTGGGACAAAGGAAACAAAACTAAATCCAGGAATGGCACTCAACTCCGAATGGAGTTGGGCCCCTCACCCTTTTCAAAGACCTGGAAGCTCTAGAAAGTATCAAGCCCACCACCTGTAGAAAGAATCCTTTCTCACCATGGGAAGAACAGCAGTGGTGTAGAATAGCAATAAAACACCTGACTCCCATGATAACTGAGATAATTTATGTCTTGTTCAAATAACGCAAGTTACCAGTTTTCCTAAAGAATGCAATAGGCTGGCCAAATTTGAAGAAGTCTAAGCTTGATGATAACAATCCTACTTATTTCCACCTGCTTTCCAAACTCCTTGTTTTTGGTATCTGGGCACCAATGGGATGTGTCCTCTTAGTTAGGTTTCAAACCAGGACAAAGCTCAAGAATGACCCTCCTGGCACTGAAGGGTGAAATATTTTGATTTGCTATTAAGAAAATAGAAATAAAATATTTCATTTTGGGTTGATTTGAAATGAGACATTTTGGTTTGTTGAACCTAATTGAACTGTTTAATTTCAGGTCAATTTGACATTATTCTGTATCTCTTTGAGCGGCCATGCTGTCTCACCAGAGTTGTAGTTTGGGTTCTTCATGCTCCCATTCTTTCCTATAGACCAGACTCCCTGGCTCGACTTAATCTCCCAAGATACATTGTTGTCTCACCTCCAGTTGAACCAACATGTTGCATCATGGGAGTCATATGATCTCACTGCATCATGAGAGTTCTTGTCTGGCTGGGGAGCCTGGCTCATAGATGAAAACTGGGGGCTTGAGGCACTTGAACTACAACTCCCACAAGGCATGGTAGCAGGTCAAGAGGACTCAGAAAATGTTGAACTGAGCCCAGATGAAATGTTTTGATTCCAGAATGTTAAATCTTTTTTCTGTGGAAATGTCAAAACAAAACTTTTCTAATATAATTATTTTAGAACTTTTTATTCTGTAAATAACTTTGATTATTTCACCTTTCTACCCTTATTTGAGATAAAAGCACATGTGTAAATATCTAACAAATGGCAAGTTTGATCAAGGGAAATACTAATACTCCCAGGTCTTCCTCTCATTCCTGTTATACCAACTGTTGTAACTTTATAAAATACCTCTACAAAATGACATCATGCCACAGAAAACAGACTAATAAGGGGATGGAAGCATAGGCTCAGTTTTCAGTGGCTAGGCTGGCTCTGATCACCTGGATGTAGTTAAAAGACAAATCACACTGAGCTGTTCTGCTTTGCAGAGGCTGAATTTCTTGCTGTGTTACTGTGTGTTTATCTGAGATCTTGTTAAAACTGTTGTCCATTTCTCCTGCCTTTAGATCTTTTGCTTTCCTTAAATGCTAAAACTCCAACTGTGACCCCTCAGAGAAACTGATTCACTTCATCAAATGGATCCTGTAACTTTGATGTAGAAGCTTTTATTAAAAGGATCCAACATAAAGGAAACAAGGAAATGTTTTTGGCTGTTCAGAAATACATTGAGAAAGAAAGGGAAATGGATATCAGAAAATAAGCAAAGTAAAATATCCGCATTTATTTAATAGAAAGAATTGAATGTTCTTTGGGTTTGTGCAATATAATATTATAAGGTAAAACAAGTAAACATTATAGTAATAAAACTTAAAACATTGCAGTGTTTAGGTGGCACAATGAAAATCATTAGAAGTCAGAACGGGTAGAAACTAAGCTACCAACAACATCCTTTAAGTTTTATAATATAAAGCATAAAATAAAGTGCAACATGTTATGCTATGGATTTAATCTGGAAAGCAGGAAGAGAAGATACTAATTATGTGCAATGGGCTGTGTTAACTTTGCTGCTATACCATGAAATGTAGCACTTTCCGCCTTTATGAATTTAACTGAAGGTTGAATGTTGCATTAACTCTTTTGTCACTTAATTGTTTAGTTTAAAAGCATCCTTCACTGAGGTAAATTGAGCAGAAAAAATGGAGTGAATTCCACCATTCATGGTAGTTTAACAGGGCAGCAGCACATCATCGAATCATATAAATGTAGGACTGGAAGGGAGGACTTCAGTAGGTCATCTAGTCCAGTGCCCTGCACTCCAGGCAGGACTAAGTAATAACTAGACCATTCCTGACAGGTGGTTTGTCTAACCTGTTCTTAGAAACCTCCAGAGATGGAGATTCCACAGCCTCCCTATCAAATCTAAACCTCCCTTGTTGTAATTTAAGCCCGTTGCTTCTTGTCCTATCTTCAGAGATTCAGAACATTTTTTTACCTTCCTCCTAATAACAAACTTTTAGGTATTTGAAAATTATTATCATATCCCCCCTTAGTCTTCTCTTCTCCAGTCTAAACAAACCCAATTTTTTCAGTCTTTCCTCATGGCTCATGTTTTCTAGATCTTTAATCATTTTTGTTGTTCTCCTCTGGACTTTCTCAAGTTTCCCCACATCTTTCCTGAAATGTGTCACCCAGAATTGGACACAATACTCCAGCTAAGGCCTTTTCAGAGTAGAATGGTAGAATTACTACTTGTGTCTTGCTTACAATGCTCCTGCTGATACATCCCAGAATGATGTTGGCTTTTTTTTGTAAGTGTTACGCTGTTGACTCATATTTAGCTTGTGATCCACTGTAATCCCCAGATCCCTTTTCATAGTACTCCTTTCTTGTACTTCCCTTTCTGCATTACTTCCATCAGTTTTAGTCCAATACCCATACATTCACACATGAAAAAGTTATCACATTAACTTTGTAATAACACAGAATTTGAAGGTTATTGCAGAAAACCAGCCAAAATGAGTGATGCCCTAAAATCAAAGGTGCTTCTGGGTTTTTTTCCCCACGTGGATTTTCTCTTGTTACTAATGTTAAAGCAAAGGATTTTTTGTTTTGGGGAGGAGTTTGCTGTGTGTTTCAATGCTATTTACAATCTCACTTATTTAAATGATCCAAATTACAAACAAAGGGTATGCCTACACAGCAAATAGAGGTGATTGTAACATCAGTAGACATACCAGTGCTTACTTTATTCTAGCTAGCGTGGATAAAAATAGCAGTGAAGACATGGTGGCATGGTCTTCAGCATGGGCTAGGAACCTGATTAGATACCAAAGATCCCTGGTAGGCTTGTATTGGGACAGCTAGTCTGTGCTGAAACCAATGCTGCCACATCTTCACTACTATTGTTATCCATCGTAGCAAGATTAAAGATACCACAAATATAGCTATTCATGCTACAATCACACCTTCATTTGCTGTGGAGGTGTATATCCTAACAGCTTCTGCTCTTACTCAGACTCAGCAAGTCTGAGTAAGTTTAAGCAGGGATGTCACTGACATCAAGTCATTTCTCAGTCTTCTTTTTGATAAACTAAACAGATTGAGCTCTTTAAGTTCCGAGATAGAGATTTTAGTAAGACAGAGAAGAGTGGTTGAGAGGAGCAGTGATCTGATACAGGACTGGTTCTACTGGCCACATGAGACTAAAGATATCGGGCCAGATTCTCATCAGTAAATGATGGAGTAAGTTTGACCCATGTGACTAAGGGCATGCAGGATCAGACCCTGGGCTAGAAAATAAATCTGTAATAAATACTCTAGTCATGTCTGTAGTAATACATTATTTTTCAGAGAAATTTGCAGAAATGTAGCACTTGGGCATTTTTACAATATTGCCATCATGGCGAATGGTGCTGGCATGTCTCTCAATGGCAACAGACATTTTGCTGATACAAACAACTGTTAAATTAACCAAATAAAATAGAACCTACAACCTTCACCTTTGAAAGTATCTTGCTGTGGCCATTAACATAGTGAGAGGCGGTTTCTGGAACCGGTCCTGCATTTCTAACAAAGCCAAAATGTTCCACTGACTGCAATGGGCATTATTTGTATGAGTAAGGACTGCAGTACTGGGCACCCTATAGGATCAGTCTCTCCAGAGTGTAGCCTCCTGCCTGAATGTTGTTCCCATTAGTGACTTACCCCTCTTGGCACTTGGATGTAGTAATTGGGATAGCCATTAAGTTGTATTGCAGTTTTCCTTTAAGAAAGAGTGAAGTCATTTTTAAGTTAGAGGAGTGCAAAAATCCCATGCAACTGGTAAACATTTATATATAGTAGCACACTTTTAAGTTAAAAACATCCAAGGAAGATTTTTGGTGTGTGGGAAAAAAATGTTAAAAACAAATCCCCTAATTTGCTTGCTGCCGAGATTTTTGCCAAGTGAATATTTATGTCCAAGTTATAAACTTCTGAGAGATGAGGCATATAATGGAAATATTGAAATAGTCTTAAGCAATGCAGTGCTATGCACTGACATATTGTATGGGGTCAGCCCTGTTTCTACTGAAGTCAGTGGCAAACCTCTTTTTGACTTGAATGGGAAGATGCCCAGGCCCTATGTGTCATTTTTCATGCCTTAGTGGGAGTTTTCATACTGTGTCTAGAGATGATCTCATGATCCCTGTTGTCCATGACTGCTGGCAAGGTCTTCTAGTAGTTGGTTAGCTAGCTCAGAATCAGTGCTGGCCAAGTTACCTGGAATACTCACGTCATCACAAGATTTACAGGTTCTGAAACGCAGTGGAAATATGATGATAGAGAAAACCTAGCAAATGCTAGCTGTAGAAATGAATGGAAAACTTGCTTTCACACAGAAACCAAGGAAAATGTATTCTGCATGTCCTTTGAGATTACAGATGGATAATATTGAAAGCGAGTTACTTATTCTATGTCTGAATAAAAGTGAATCTAGGACTCCCAATCTTCCCTTCTATAATTATAGGGCGAGAGGAAGGATACCAATCAGCTGTTACCCAAAGTAACCACTTGATGTCCCCATAGTGCTACAAAAATGCAGCACAGGTAGTATTTTTCTACCTGTACAAAATATCCAGGAAGACCTTTTAAGACAGGTGGTTTGACACAACTGTAGTTGACACCATTAAGAAATTCACAGAATTCTATCACATTTCTATGTCTGCTCCAGGCACTTAATAGGACCATAAGTTTGCAGAACATGCACAGAATATGTAACAGAGATCTGTAGTTTGAATCACAGAGGAGAATTTGGTACTTAATCCACCCTACTGTCCTTAGCTCTAGGGTGGGGAAAAACCTGAGATGGAAATCTGTTTCCTCCCAATTTGGATACATTATGTGATATAGATGTTTCACATGCCAACATTCATGTGGATTAAGATCTGGAGTCTTGATGTGAGAGGAGCCTTTTGTGAAAAAGATTATCATTAATTATTTCAGTGTCAGCCCCATGCTGTCTATTTAATCTAGGTTGGGATGTCAAAACTGCCAAAGTTTGATGAACCTGGGAATATTTTCAGATCCAACTCCATTTATAACAGAATGGTTGCTCAATTTTTTTTTTCTTTTTAACAAAAACAACTTTCTGGTATTTTTGTACATTGCCAAAAGATAGCAAAAAATAACAAGGCACAGACAATTCTCACAAGTGGGATAACTAACTATTTCTCTTTAACTGTGTGTCTCAAGGACCTCTTGATGGGAGCTGGCAGAGGGCATAAGGGTTATAGGAATCCCCTGGGTGTGGTATTTACATTCTAGCTCATTAGACTGTCATGTGAGGTCTCCAGTGAAAGCCCATGTCACATGGAAAATGCATATATGGATGATGTGTAAGGAGTTATGTATATAAATGGAAAATTATGTTAAGATCTGTCTTGAGGGAGTGGTCACCAGAAATGGTGAAAAATAGATAAGCATTTTGGGTCTGAAAGAAAACCATCTATCTGTTTTCATGTAACTTAAGTATTGTGCGGCTCACAATAGGCCTCCACTCGCCAGTCTGAACCTGATAATAATGAAGGATTGTGAAATCTTGAAAGAGAGAAGATTAACAGGAAGAGGTAAACAGCAGGGTCTGTCCTGTTTTGCAAACTAAAACAATGGGGTCTGGTACTATAACTAGGAACCCCTAGTTATTCCTTCAATCTCTGAGGCAAGCTGTCAGTGGGCTTGATCTTATGAGAAGGGGTCTCAACCAAACCACTTGAAAATGCCAGGGAAAGAACTTGAGGTAAGCTATCTTGTAGAAGATAGGGGAATGCCTTGTTAGCTAAGTTTAGCCTCTAGAAAGTGTGTTATGATTTTATTTTATATGTAACCATTTGTTTCCAATATTCTCACTCTCTTTCACTTGAATGTCTGTTCTTTGATGATAAACTTAATTTTGTTTTTGAGATAGATATGTGTTAAGCAAAGTGGTCATCCTGAATTGAATCCTACAAGCTGGTGTGTACTGTTCCTTTGGGAACAGCAGGCCTGGCAATTCTGTGAGTGTTCAGTGGAACAGGAGTGGAGCACTTCAGAGGGATGCTCGGAGGACTCGGGGTTTTGCGTGTGCCTATTGCTAATCTGTACAGAGAGAGGCCTACAGAGGCCTGGAAGGCAGTGTTTGTATTGCCAGAGGCTGGTGGTTTCAGGGAGCTGATCCACAGCAGGCACAGACAAGACTTCTTCGTGCCCTGGGTACCCCTGGGAAGTATCACACTCTCAATCTCTTGGTGACAAACTTAATGTCACTTTAGCTTTTGCATTCCAACTGCTGTTGTGACAATCAACCCACTTAGATGTGGTGCCATTCCTTTTAGTGAAAGGAAAAGAGCATGTCTTACGGATGGGTAATGATCAACACACATTAAAGAATTCTATAAAAATCTAATAATAGACTGTAATAATCTTAATAGAGCCCAAAGATTTAGGAGTGTTTCCAGCCATATTATGGGATCCCATCTCAGCTCACCTGGGGATTGCCCAACCTTCAGCAGCACAGAGCCAGCATAGCAACTCTCATGCAACCCTTGCAGCTAGTGTAAGGGAATGGGTGATCGATGGTGTGGCTGGTGTATCAACTCCTGGGGGGATTGGGGAGGCATAGGTAACTGATGCATGCTGTTTCTTAGGGTGATCCAACTGATGCTGAGGGGCCGGCTAGCACTCAGCCAGCCCAGGCGCAGGAAAGTATAAACATGGCTTAAAGCCATGAGTTACACAGTGCACTTCTCAGCCTCAGCTGAGTCTGGGTCCTTGATTTAATTCCTGATTTCATTATGGACTTTTTATTTAGGATTTTTAGAAGGTCTAGAAATGATTTTCAAATTAGGATCAAACTCCCACTTTCTAACAGCAGAAAACTGATACAAACAAGACTACTGCATGCACCAGCCAACAAAACTCTGGGGCTCAATTCTGTTCACTGACCTGCAAGATGCAAGGCTCCACTTGCCTATACGCAGCTGAGGACAATCGAGGATGATTGTAAACTCCACCATGCTTGTACTGTGGCTAAGTTTTCTAAACTTTGGATTACAGGAGCATTTATTTATCTTTTCAGCCACTTGGAAATTGATTTCATACTTATTGCACATTTTTCTGCATTTCAGTGGGAATGTGTGTGATACTGACAGTGTTGAATTGCTCAGCATTTTGATTAGCAAATACTTACAAATTTTGCCCAGCTCCCAGTGAGACCATGGCACGTATTTTGCACCCTTTAGTATACAGGTAAATCTTATACATTCTCTGTGGACAAGTTCATATACCTTTCAGCTTCTCCAGTTTGCCCTCTTTGAAAACCCCAAAGCACTCAGCAGTTTCTGGAAACCCCTTTTAACCAGTTATAACTGCAGCTCCAGAACCTTGCCTATCAGCCACTTCACCTTGCACCTTGCTGTTTCACATACAACTAAGTTCAGGAAAATCTTCTGGAGTTGAGTCCTAAATAGTACGTGAAACTAAAGTCCTCAGCTGATTTCTTTTAAATTAATAAATCCATTTATTAAAAAAAATCTTTAAATTAGTATATGCTGTTGTTTTTTGTTTTTCCTATTGGTTTGTGGAATGGATTGTTTGTATACACTAACTGCCAGAAGTGCCCAGGGAAAAGAAACACTCCTTTTTCAGGAAAACATAGTCATAGCAGAGCCAGGCTGGTGACTTTCTCACAGGTCACATCCATCCACCCACTCAGACAGGTCTCGCCCTTTGCAGTGCATTGTCCAGTCCTCCCTGAGGAAGGAAAAGGCAAAGAGTGAATATTAGGTTTTATTTTTTTTAATAATAATACTTTTAGGTTTCTCTAATGTCCCTTGCAATAGAGAAGAGACGGGAATCTGTTGTAGTAAACCCTGGAAGAGGATTCTTCTTTCAGGATATTGGACACACAGAGACCCTGAAGCTCCCTGGATCTTTTATCTCACAGACTGAGGAACACAGCCTGTGCTGTGCAATGTGTTACCACACTAAGTCTATCTAAACTTGGCCTGGACTAAGCAATCATAAGGCTAGATTCTGTCACTGTGACGAAGCGGGACTATTCTTAATGTTTCCTCTGAATACTGTGTGGGTGCCTCAGTTTCCCCTATGCATTTCTTAAGTCTCTAGGGGGTGAGAGTGTTCCAGAGCAAAGGGCGAGTGCACATAAATGGCCGACACTCTATCTCCTGGTAGCTAATGGCTGGGTCCCTTCCGCGCAGCAAGGAGATAGCTAAAGATGTTGGAGAACAAAGAACTCAGGTGACCTCCTAGCCCGGGAAAGGAACAAAGCCAGAGGAGGAAGGGCTGGAGAGTCAGTCTGGAGCTAGCTGGGGATGAGGAGTGAAGTGCAATCATTGTTGTCTGGCTCGCTGCCCCCAGAATGGACCTGGTTGAGGGGTCCTGTTCTCTGTACTTACAAGCTCTGTTTTAGACCATGTTCCTGTCATCTAATAAACCTCTGCCTGGCTAAGAGTCACATCTGATCTGTGAAGTGGGGGTGCAGGATCCTGCGGCTTCCCCAGGACCACCAGGGCAGCCTTGCTGTGGGAAGCGCACAGAGGGGCAGAAGATGTTGAATGCTTCAAAGGTCACACCCAGGAAGATGGAAGCCGTGTGAGCTTCTTGCCCTGCTCACAGAGAGAAGACTTCACCAGAGTCCTGACTGGCTTTGTAGGGAGCAGTTCCTGAGCATTGCCCGGGAACTCCGTCATAGTCACCCTTACCCACATTGAACAGCCATTCACTCTGATGGAACAGCCCCACTGAAATGAAACCCAAGGAGTAAGATACTCCTCAGTGTCAGGGCAGCAGAATTAAGTTATTTGAATGGCTAGTCGACCATGCTGCAGTAATTTCCATGCCAAAGGATCCCTAAGTAATTTACTGTCTACGTAGCATACAGAAATTACCTCCCCGACTCTTACATACTGCTGCCTTTGTGGTGAAGTATGCACAGCAACACCCTACCGCAGGAAGAGCTGAGGGATAATGTAGCCCTGAAACTACAGTGGGGAAACCTGAAAACAGAATGGATGGCTCCCCAAATTGGAACTTAGTCAGGAGCTTAGTTCACACATCTATTTTTGTACAAAGTGCTATGGGTCTTGTGATAACTCCATATTTATATGTGCTTTTGAATTTTTCTCTGCCCTCCTTTCTCGGTCTCTATTTGTTTATTACTCTGTCTTTATCATGATTTATACTCGTTAATCAGGACTTGGAGCTCCACTATGCTAGGCACTGTACATCCTAAAAAGACTCCCCCTCGCCAAGGAAATTCCAATCTTAGCATAGGACAAGAGACAACAGGTGGAGGAAAAACAAAGTCGGGGCAGACAAGGGAACATGAAATCACTATGGCTGGTATAATGAGTAGCAGTCTCAGCCTGCCAACTGCATAGCTATTGTGCAGCTATTGTGGCAAAGGTGAGCCTTAAAGAGGCCAGTGTAGTGGCTATGTGAATGGTTAGTGTCCCTTTATGCTTCATTTTTGCCTTGTTTTGTCCAACTTTTGTTCTCCTCTGTTCCTTTCTCTATAGTCTCTCCTAAATGGTTTCTCTTTATTGAAATTAGGCAATGTGAGTTTGCTTATCAGTCACTGTCCATTCACCAAGTTCTAAGGCTTTATTGTGTTTACTTGTATTGCTTCAGCGTTAGACTTAAGCGAAGGGCAAACATTCCCAATCACAAATGCATGTCTGTATTTCCAAAGAGAATCTCCGAGGATGCCCCTTACCAGGCATCCATTCCTTGTGGGTCTTGCACAATTCTTTTGGCACAGACGATGTCATCTGTTATGTCATTTGACAGCAAGTCTGCAAGGAAAAGAGGGAAGCATGAATGGGGATTTACCATATAAAACCTCAGTATAGTGCACCCAAATATAAGGGGCATGGCTGTTCAGCTGTGCACCCTGCTGGCCAGCCTTTGTCGTGCTCCCCCAGTGGCATTCCAAAGGGGCTGCTTGCTTGTGCAGTTGCGGAGCTGCAGTGTTGAACTGGGCTCCCCTTTTCCTCCTTGCTGCACTCTCAGAGCAGGGAGAGTGAGGGGAACCTAGAGCATTACCACTAGAAACAGTTATTTTTCTCTCCTGCTGACAACAGCTCACCTTAACTGATCACTCTTCTTATAATGTGTATGGTAACACCCGTTGTTTCATGTTCCCTGTGTGTGTGTGTGTGTGTGTGTGTGTGTGTGTGTGTGTGTGTGTGTGTGTGTGTATATTCCTTCTGTATTTTCCACTACATGCATCCGATGAAGTGAGCTGTAGCCCAAGAAAGCTTATGCTACAATGAATTTGTTAGTCTCTAAGTTGCCGCAAGTACTCCTGTTCTTTTTGGAAGGGTAAGGTAAAATAGGGAAACAGCGATGGGATGGGGGAATGGGCTGAAGAGAACATGGTGGTGGGCAGAAGGAACTGGAGTGAGAGAAAGACATGAGGCCAGGCTGAGGGAATGAGTGAGAGGCAATGAGAGAGAAGGGGGCAGACGTTGCTAGAGGAGAGAACCTGTGAGGACAGTTAGATTTAATATAAGAAAGAGTGAGTGGGGTGCATGGGAGAGTGAATACACGAGCGATAATGGGAACATGGGGCTGGAGGGGCTGAGCTCATAGGAATTTAACTTGCGCTCACTGAGCCTATCAAGCCACACAAAGAGAAAAGAATCAGGGATCATTGTTGGGTAGCTGAGAGATCCAAGGGCTCTTCCCTACCCAGAAAGGTCAAGAGGAGAATCCCCTCAGCATACATGGTAAATAGCAGGTACCTCCCACTGCAGCCTGCCAGAGACAGCATTGCACCCTCTGCTACTTTCCATTGAATTGAGCATCTGGTGTGTTGGTTGGAACAGGAGAGTGGGAGTCTGGACTCCTGGGTTCTGTTCACAGCTCCACCATGCTGCATTGTCTTGGTCATATCAATTAGCCCTTCAGTGTAATCAATGTAATAACACTGTTCCCACCGGTGAGCCAGGAGGTTGAATTAATTCAAGTGTCCGACATACTTTGATACCCTCAGGTGAAAGGCAGAGTTTTATTATCCAATGATATGTCTTGTGTGTATTCCTGCCAAAGGGGACTGTACTTCATTCTGCCAATCCTCTCTGGGATGGTTCTGAACCTGCCTTCCCACCCCAGCCGAGGCAGTGTGGCTCCCAGGGGGAAAACATTACTGTGGTTGTACCTGGGTGTCTGCCTTAAAAGTGGGAAGTTCCCATGATGGAAGTGGTTCCACATGACAGGTGATACGGCCCAGGCTGTTATCTTTCCCAGGTAACCACTACATAGCTAGTGGTGACAAAATGTGTTTTCTCCTCCTCAGCCTCACCCAGTTCAGGGCTACCTACTCTCCACCCAGATCCCAGCCCCGCAGGGAGCCCTCCATAGGGTCCTAGAAAGGGGGGGCTGGTACCATGGAGATGGCTCAACCCCTCTTCCGTGCAGGGAGGAATGATAGCTGTGTGTTAATTTTTAACTGAGGAATGAAGAGCAGCTATGACATGGGCAGGAATCCTGCAGTGGCTCTTGCCACTCCTGGGGGTGGGGTTAGGGACAGTACCAGTGCAGGGTATGTGGCAGAGGTTCTCAGTGGGGCTCCTGTAGTTGTTGCACCAGACACGGCTGTTGATCTGGAAGATGCCATAGTCCGTGCTGCCATCTGCATTGTCGTCCTCTGCTGCCGAATTGAAGCCACTCTCAAAGAATGCCATGCAGATCCCTGATGCAGGAAGAGAACGTGCTCAGTGTCCACAGCAGAGGCTGTCCACAGAAACAGGGGCAACTTGGGGGAGTATGGGAAGGCAGAGCCCTGGAGAGGAGGGAAACAACATGCAGAGACAGACAGATAGGAGGAGTGGGGAAAAGGCAGCAGGAATAAGGGAGTGGCAGAGAGGATGAAAGAGTGAAGGGAGTTTGGCGTGAGGGGAAATTGGGGAGAAGTGTGTGTGTGAGAAGGAAGGAGCACTAAAACTCACAGTTGGCAAGGCTGTAACCCTCATACCCATCCAGCCCTTCTTCATGAAGCATATAGGCTAATTCACATCGGCTAAAGATTTTTGCTTTGTTTGCCGTGATTAGGCAGCCAAGCAGGGAAAGAAGTGTGAGCGCCTTCATTTTTGCCAGAGAATGGGGAACCTTGGTTCCACCTGTGAGGAAAAAATACAAGAACTGTCAGAGGGGGATTCTAAGACCAAAAGTCTAACTCCCTGTTCCCATAACAAGTACTGGCAGGACTGTCCCTGAGGTAACCCAGATTGAACCTTTTCACCCCAGCTGTGGTACCTTCTCTTTCTCCCACGGCTATAATCTCACCCTCAGAGGGATATTTGTTTTGCACAGAGGAACTACAGAGTGTGCATGCGTGCACAGACACACACTGTAAACTGGACAACCTAAAAGACTAACAAATCTTATTAATCCAGAAACTGAAAGCACTGAGGCTAAAGGCATCAGAACTTCGCAGCTGACTTTCTCATAATTATGTACATAGCGATGAGTCAGATGTCCACCGGGAACTGGAAGGCTGACAAGTGTGATCCACCTAGCAAAGGGTTACACATATTAAAGTCTAAGACATTTGAGCCAATAGCCACTTCTTACTCTGGAAGCATGTCCATACTGACAGCAGTGTAACTTTGTTCTCTCAGGGGCCCTTCTCTTCCCTTCCTTCCCCCGTTTTCCCTGGGACCCTTATAAGAATAGTTTGTGCCATTGAAGGCCCAGACCTGCCAAGTCTACTGTTTCTCCCTGTACGCTACAGTTTTGGTCTTTTCTACAGGTCTTCAAAGAAACTTGTTTTTTTTCTGATGTTCGGCTCAGAGTGTGTGTGGATGGAGGGAGGCAGGAGGGGAGAAACCTTATGAAATTGGAGAGTTGTTTGTACGTGTTAAGAAGCCTTGGCACTAAAATGTTTCAGAGTCATCGAGTGTTTCTCTGGCATCCCTCCTTTAGATTCTCCAACCCCGGATTCCCCAGCCTCACAAGACAGCAAATACTTTCTGGTTTGGTTTTTTGAATCACATTTCTCAGATTTTTCCTTTTGTCCTATTCCATCTTGAAATTGACTTGAAATTTATTAGCTTGTTCCTGAGGTCACAAAGCAAAGACCAAAAAAAAAAAAAAAAAAAGGAATGTGGCTTTTTTAATCCCTATATTTCCAGACTGAATATTTACTATGTCATTACTGGATCTTTTAGATCCGCCATTAGAGACTTGTTGAAAATGACCTGGCTTACTTCATTTCATTATGGCATTTTTGGGGTTAATTAAGTAATACAGTTGTAAGTAATGCTAACAGGCATTTTCCCTAATCCCCTCTTCCTCATCTTTTTAGGACTTGTCACCATGAATAAAAGAATAAGAGTAAGAAGGGGAATATTTCACGGGTTTATTATTCATTGGACTTATATATATGGGGCCTACACTTAGCCCCTTGTTCCACCTGTTTCACATCACTCCAGCAGCGGAAAGCAGCTGGAAAAATGACCTAGCTGGCCTGTTCTCTTAACTGTGGCTGGCTCTACCCCATCTCTCGGGTAGGGTACTTGTTGGGGGAGAAAGCAGGGTGGTCAGCACACTGCTATGCCAGCTTCTAACTAGACCCCAATCAGGAAGGTATAAAGCTGCTATTGACCCCGACCTCCACCCCACCACAGTGGTGCTGAGCACTGCTTGGCTGCAAGTAAGGATTCAGCTCTGATCCTTATCCAGAGCCATCAAACATGCAAATATTTCTCTCACTAGTGGTTTGTTGCCCCTAAAATGGGAAGGCACAAGCTTCTGATAGGTTGAGCCTGAACTTATGCAAATATCTACATATTAATGCTAATTTGCTGTGCTCTGTTTTGTCTCTAGATGTTGGCAGGTACTAATGAAACAGTAGCAAAAGGTATTATCAGCTCTTACTGCTGGCAGTAGCCACAGCAGGACAGTCCAGAGCCTGCTTAGACAGGACGGCTAATAAATTAAAGGACAATTGTACCCCCAAAACCTTAACTTACAGCTTCTGATCACAGCTTCCTCCAGAGCAGAGTCTGGTCTGAAAGTTCCCAACCGACGCCCGGTGTCTCCCCCTCTAACTGCTCCCCCTTCTAGAACCTGCTCCTGTTCATGTCCCTGTGACATCACTCACCACCATTCTCAGTTCAAAACCACACAACAAAGCTTTGTTGTGTGTCGTACGTCTCAGACTCCTGCATTCTAAAATATACGGCAGAATTACACAATGCAAGGAAGTGGAACATCTGTAGCAGAGCTGGGTGAATACTGCAAACATATTTCTTCAAATCGTCACTTCGAAAAGCATGTTTAGAATCCTACTGTAGAATATGTGCACAAAAATAGTTTTGTATCCTTAATCACAAGTATTCACACCTGAAAATGGATTCTAACTCTTCCAATCAGGCAGCAGAAGCTTGCCATGTCACCAAATGCTCACGTAAAACCTTTGACAAAAAACACTTCTAAAACACTCACAAGTTGCTTGTGAACAAGCTGCAGGCCAAGAAATATTCCCATAAATTATCCAGTGAATGCTTTCAAACAACAAATTATTTATTTGTTTTGTGGTAGAATCCAGAGGCCCCAGTTAAGCTTGGGGCCTCTTTATGCTAGCTCCTGTAAACACAAAGAGTGAGAGACAGTTCCTATCAAGACTGACAATGGAAGCATTTTTATACCCATTTGACAGATGGGGAACTGAGGCATACAGAATAAAAGCCGGTTCAGGCCCTAAAGGACTTACTCTAGGTCAGACAGCAAGTCTCTGCTAGAACCAGGAGCTAGTCTCCTGAGTCTCCGTTCAGTGCCTTAACCACAAGACCATCCTTCCTCTCAAGAGTCAGGGACATAATGTAGCTCCCACCTCCTTACCTCTGCCTCAGCACAGAGGGGAGATAGTTCTCTCCCTGTTTTCCCCAGGCATTGTGACTGCTTGATACAATGCACATTATCTCCTGGAGCTCCTGCTGGTGCTGTGCGGCTCCAACAGGAACTGAGAAAGACACTTCTAGTCCACTAACTGGTATTGCAGCTCAGTTGGACCAGTGAACCTGGCTGCTAGAGACAGGGAAGTATAGTAACATACAAGGCACTGGTGAGACCTCATCTGGTTTAGGGTGTGCAGTTCTGGTCTCCCATATTTAAGAAAGATGAATTCAGACTGGAACAAGTGCAGAGAAGGACTACTAGGATGACCTGAGGAATGAAAATCCTATCTTATGAGAACAGACTCAAAGAACTTGGCTTATTTAACCTAACCAAAAGAGGGCTAAGGGAAGATATGATTACTTTTTATTACTATATCAGAGGGATAAATGCCAGGGAGAGAAAGGAGTTATTTAAGTTAAGCACCAATGTGGACACAAGAACAAATAGATTTAAACTGGCCATCAACAAGTTTAGGCTTGAAATTAGATGAAGGTTTCTAACCATCAGAGGAGTGAAATTCAGGAACAGCATTCGAAGGTGAGCAGTAGGGGCAAAAAACTAACTGCTTCAAGACTGAGCTTGATAAGTTTATAGAGGGGATGGCATGATAAAACTGCCTACGATGGCATGTAGCTGATCTGCAACTGCTCACACAAGTATCTCCAATGGCCAGTGATGGGACACAGATGGGGAAGGCTCTGAGTTACTACAGAGAATTCTTTCCCAGGTGTCTGGCTGGTGGGCCTTGCCCACATGCTCAGGCTTCTGACTAATTGCTATAGTTGAGATTTGGAAGAAAATTTCCCCCTTCCTTTTCGCCTTCCTCTGCAGCATGGGGCCTGGGTCACTTGCAGGTTTAAACTAGTGTAAATTGTGGGTTCTTGTTGGGATTCCCTCTTTCCACTCAGCTTCTCAAGAACTCAGTTCAACTCCAGCTTTCATCATTCAGGTATCTTTATTTGTCATATAGCAGTGCTACACTGAGTTGATCAGACTCAAACACAAGATGTAGGGGGGTAGATGCAGGATTCATCACAGCTCCAAAATCACACCGAAAATGTATTACACATCTCATTACATTTACCATACATTGCATCACACATTTGGATTGGTTTGGTTACTTTGCAGGAACCAATCTCTGTGTGGCATAAGCTGTCCGTGCACTGTCCATGCTTCGATTTCCTCTTCACCTCATCTCTACATTCCTAACTTATTTTGTCCCTTGTTATCTAGTTCACAGGAAATAGTTCCCTGAGTGTTCTCTCTCTTGGCTTAGTTGGTTAAGACATTCTGTCTTCTTAGTCTAATGACCTATTTGCTTATCTTTTTTAGCACAGACATTTTGTTTTCAACCTGATGATTCATTTACACCCTAATTCTGTCATTCAAAAAATGACGCTTCCCTCCATGTGTTAATTACTCAAGTCAGGCCAGGCATCAGCAACAGTGCTCTGTAACTTGAAGTCTTAAAATCATGATCTGATGACTTCAGTAGCTCAGCCAGAGGTGATGAGTCTATTAAAGAAGTAGATAAGCAAGTTTCTGTATCTTGAAATATACAGAAGATCAGACTAGATGATCATGTTGATCCCTTCTGACCTTAATGTGTATGAGTCTAGTATAGAACAAGGTTCAATTGTTAAGAATATGGGAATTACCCTACTGGGTCAGACCAGTGGTCCATCTAGCCTAGTATCCTGTCTTCCAACAATAGCTGGTGTCAGATGCTACAGAGGGAATGAACAGAATAGGGCAATTTATTGAGTGATCCATCCCTTTTCGTCAAGTCCCAGCATATGGCAGCCAAAGGCTAGGTACACCGAGAGCATGGGGTTGCATCCCTGACCATCTTGGCTAATAGCCACTGATGGTCCTATCCTCCAGGTACTTATCTAATGCTTTTTTGAACCCAGTTATTGTTTTGGCCTTCACAACATCCCCCTTAGTCAGCTCTTGTCTAAGCTGAACAGTCCTAGTCTTTTTAATCTCTCCTCTTATGGAAACTGTTCCGTATCCCTAATCATTTCTGTTGCCCTTCTCTGTACTTTTTCCAAGTCTAATACATCTTTTTTTGAGATGGGACAATCAAGACTGCACACAGTGTTCAAAGTGTGGGCATACCATGGATTTATACAGTGGCATTATGATGTTTTTCTATCTTATTATCTATCCCTTTTCTAATGGTTCCCAACATTCTGTTAGCTTTTTTGACTGCCACTGCACATACAGCATATATTTTCAGAGAACAATAACTCCAAGATCTCTTTCTTGAGTGATAACAGCTAATTTAGACCCCATCATTTTGTATATGTAGTTGGGATTCTGTTTTCCAATGTGCATTCCTTTGCATTTATCCACATTGAATTTCATCTGCTATTTTGTTGCCCAGTCACCTAGTTTTGTGAGATCCTTCTGTAACTCTTTGCAGTCAGCTTTGGACTTAGGTATCTTATGTAATTTTGCATTGCCTGCAAACTTTGACACCTCATCTTGTTTACCCCTTTTTGAGTCATTTATGAATGTGTTGAACAGCACTAGGTCCAGTACAGATTCTTGGAGAACCCTGCTATTTACTTCTTCCATTGTGAAAACTAACCATTCATTCCTACCCTTTGTTTCCTATCTTTTAACCAGTTACTGATCCATGAGAGGATCTTCCCTCTTATTGCCATTCCTTCCTACTTTTCTTAAGAGGCTTTGGTGAGGAATCTTGTCAAAGGCTTTCTGAAAGTGCAAGTACACTATATTCACTGGATCATCCTTGTCCATCTTTGCTGACCCTCTCAAACAAGTCTAATAGATTAGTGAGCATGATTTCCCTGTACAAAAGCTGTGTTCATCTATGTGTCTGATAATTCTGTTCTTTACTATAAGTAGTAATAAGCTCGATAGTATTCATCACCATACAAATTTTGACAGGTTTCCACGCCCCTTTTAGGGCTTATGTCCCGCCTTCCCACCCTCCATTTCTGTTGGCGCCAAAGTGTGGCGCCGTCGGCCATTTTGAAAAAAATGTGTGTGTGTATGTGTTTGACTAGGGGAAGTGTTGTGTATGTTTGTGCTTGGTGACATGAAGAGAAAAAAGTTGAAAGAAGAGTGTAAAGAGGAAAAAAGAGAGTCTGAGTAAGGTTTAGAGAAAAAAGGAAATTTGAAAGAAGAGAGGTAAGTTATTGAAGAAAAGAGGCTGGTTATGAAAGAATAGAAAGATTTTTGTTTTTAAAGGGTTAGTTAGTTTGAAAGAAGAGAGATTTTTAGTGAGTTTGAGTAAGGAGAGAGTATGGTAAAGGCTTAGTTTGGTAGGCAAGTAAAGAATAGAAATTTTTGAGATAAATGTAAAAGGTGTATTAAATATCAGGGTGGGTTAAGAGAAAAGTTAAATAATATTGAAAACTAGGTTTATAAAGGGAATTGACTAAGGCAAAACCTGCTTGGTAAGCACAGGATAAAAAAGCATTGCAACTATTCAATACCAATGTAGGCTAAGAAAAAAGCATTTAAAAACATTAAAAACTAGGTTTAAAAAAGGAATTTACTACGGCGGAGCCTGTTTGGTAAGCACAGGGTAAAAAAAGTGAATAAAAAAGCATTGAAACTATTCAATACCAGTGTAGATGAAAAAAAAGAAGAGAAGAGCCCCGTTTGCAATGGGCAAAGATAGACAGCACATGATGGAATCAAAAAAAAGAGAGAGAGAAAACAACATTGGCGCCAAAGTGTGGCGCCGACGGCCATTTTGAAAAAGTGTGTGTGTGTGTGTGTGTGTGTTTGACAAGGGGAGGTGTTGTGTGTGTATGTGCTTGTGTACATGGAGAGAAAAAGGTTGAAAGAAGAGTGTAAAGGGAAAAAAGAAAGTTTGAGTAAGGTTTAGAGGAAAAAAAGGAAATTTGAAAGAAGAGGTAAGTTATTGAAGAAAAGAGGCTGGTTATGAAAGAATAGAAAGATAGAACTTTTTTAAAAAAGAAAATATTTGTTTTTGAAGGGCTAGTTTAAGAAAAAAGTTAAATAATATTGACAACTAGGTTGAAAAAGGGAAAGGCAAAACCTGTTTGGGAGTCCCAGGGTAAAAAAGTGAATAAAAAGGCATTGAAACTATTGAATACCAATATAGGTTAAGCAAAAAGCATTACAAACATTAAAAACTAGGTTTAAAAGGGGAAATTTACTAAGGCAAAACCTGTTTAGTAAGCACATGGCCAAAAACTATAAAGGGGGTACTAAGAAAAAAGCATTTAAAATGATTAAAAACTAGGTTTAAAAAGGGAATTGACCGAGGTAAAGCCTGTTTGGTAAGCACAGGGTAAAAAAGTGAGTAAAAAAGCATTGAAACTATTCAATACCAGTGTAGGTTAAGAAAAAGAGAGGTTAAAAAAAAGAACAGGACAAGAAAAAAAAAGAGCAAAGAGCAAAAATAGAGAGCACATGGTGGAATCTGAATGAGACAGAGAGAGAAGCAGGCAGAGCCTGTTTAGTAAGCACAGGGTAAAACAGTGAATAGAAAAGCATTCAGAATCAGGGTAGGTTAAAAGAAAGAACAAGACAAGAAAAGGGAAAAGAGAGCCCCTTTTGCAAAGGGCAAAGATAGACAGCACATGGTTGAGTCAGAGAGAGAGAGACAGAGAGAGAATTCTCACCTTTTACTTCTTTCTGTAGAATGAGGCAACTTTTCTGGTTCAGACCCTCTCAGACTTGTTATCACCGCCTTTGGATCGGCCCAATCAGAGGTGGTTTTACAGCAGCATCATAGAATTCATTTTCCGGAACCAATCCTAGAGTTCCAAGATTTTAAACAAGAGCCAACTCCCTCCTATCCCCCCCCCCTTTTAGCTGTTTTATTCTTATCTAAAGAAACAGACCCCTCAGCATTTTCCCGCCACGTAGCCCTTTTACAGAGGGGTTTTTATAAAAGTTAAATCCATAAGCTTTTAGTAACGCACCATTTTTTAAAGTTTTCCCCTAGGTTTTAAACTAGTAGGGTTTGTTTCTTTTTTTTAGTAAAAACAATGTGAAGCTGCAGCAAAGCTCCTGTTAGCAAAGCAGCCTCTGTGAATCAGTGGATCACAGAGAAGGACTTTGCTTTTTTACCTGCTTTTTAACAAACACAGGCTAAAGTTACATTAAGTTTTGCAAAGGGATAATGGCTTAAAAAGACAGATCTAAGACACATCCCTTTTATATTTGTGTTGCAATAAAAAAAACGAACAGGCAGAAGCACCCCAGGTTTTTAGTAACAGACAGTTTATAAACCTCTTATTTTGTAAACCACTGAATTAGAGAGAAGACGATTGCTTCTTTCCCCACTTTTTAACAAACAGAAGTGAAAGTCTTGTAAAGGTATAAACACTTGAAAAGACATATCTAAATGAAGACACCTTTTTTTTATTTAACCCCCTTGGCGTAAGTGTTTCAATGAAAGAGTGGGCAGAGGGATTTTTATAAAAAAAGTTAAAACCATAAGCTTTTAGTAACAAACAATTTTTAAAAGTTTTCCCCTAGGTTTTAAACTAACAGAGGTTATTTTTTAGTAAAAACAATGTGAAACTGCAGCAAAGCACCTGTTAGCAAAGCAGCCTCTGTGAGTCAGTGGATCAGAGATAAGAAGGCTGCTTCTGACCCAAACTTTTTAACAAACACAAGTTACAATTACATTAAGTTTTGCAAAGGGACCAGCTTCGCCGCAGTTTGCTCTCGCGTTCCCGAACCCCCCTGCAAACCGCAGGGAAGGAGACCTGCTTGCTCGGGGAACGCGAGAGCAAACCGCGGCGAAGCTGGTCTCCTTTCCCGGTTTGCTCTCGCGTTCCCGAACCCCCCCTGCAAACCGCAGGGAAGGAGACCTGCTTGTTCGGGGTTCCGGGAACGCGAGAGCAAGCTGGGGAAGGAGACCAGCTTGATTACCAGAGGCTTCCTCCTTCCACGGAGGTCAAGAAAAGCGCTGGTAAGTGTTTACATTGGATTACCAGCGCTGGATCACCAGCGCTGGATCCTCTACACCCGAGACAAAACGGGAGTACGGCCAGCGCTGCAAACAGGGAGTTGCTGCGCTGGTGATGCCCTGCAGATGTGTACACCTTCAAAGTTGCAGCGCTGTAACTCCCTCACCAGCGCTGCAACTTTCTGATGTAGACAAGCCCCCAGACCTAAACCCACAAAACCCTTACTAAGAAAAAGTCCCCCCCCCAAGGCTTTTAGTGTGAACCACTTGAAACAGCCTTTTGAAGGTAGTGGATTAGAAAAGAAGACCCCTTTGAAAAACAGGCTACCTGAAGACACTTTATTTTTTTTATTTAGCCCCGTTGGCGTAAGTGTTTCATTAAAATGTAAAAGAGCAGGCAGAAACACCCCAGATTTAAACCTCCAGATTTTTAGTAACAGACGATTTATATACCCCTTATTTTGTTAACCATTGGATCAGAGAGAAGAAGATTGCTTTTTAACCTGCTTTTTAACAAAGAGAGGTGAAAAGGAATAAACAGTTGAAAAGACAAGCCTACCTGAAGACCCATAACCTTCATTTAGCCCCTCAGGCATAGGTGTTTCAATAACATGCAAGTCCACAGAAACAACCCAGGCTTAAAAACACAGAAAGCCTGTTTATAAAAGTTTTTCCCTAGGTTTAGGCTAGCACTGGTCATTTTTTAGTAAGGACAGCAGGCTTCTGCAGCAGAGCAGCTGTCCGCAAAAACAGCCTCTGTAAACCAGTAAATCAGAGATAAGGCGGCTGCTTCTTTGCCTGTTTTTTAACACATACAAGTGAAAGTTATATTAAGTTTTGTAGAGGACAACACTTTTTTTAGTAAAAACAATGTGAAACTGCAGCAAAGCGCCTGTTAGCAAAGCAGCCTCTGTGAGTCAGTGGATCAGAGATAAGAAGGCTGCTTCTGACCCAAACTTTTTAACAAACACATGTTAAAGTTACATTAAGTTTTGCAAAGGGATAATGACTCGAAAAGACAAACCTAAGACACAACCCTTTTATATGTGTTGTAATAAAAAATTATGCAGAAGCACCCTAGGCTTAAAACCCCAGGTTTTTAGTAACAGACGGTTTATATTTCCCTTAGTTTGTAAACCACTGGATTAGAGAGAAGATTGCTTCTTTCCCCACTTTTTAACAAAGAAAGGTAAAAGACATGCCAAAATGAAAGCACAGTCCTTTGGTGTAGGTGTTTTAATAAAAAAAAGAGCATGCACAAACAGTCTAGGGTTATAAAAGTAATGTATAGTGACCAAAAAAAAAATTTCCCCTAGGTTTTAGACTAGCACTGCTTATTTTTTAGTAAAAACTGTGAAGCTGCAGCAGAGCCCTGTTCTGCTCTTATCTAAACAACCAGGACTCTGTAACAAAAGCTGAACAACACATACTATAAGCCATTTTAAAACATCTTTTTTTGAAGTAATGTCTAAAACCCCCTCTTTTTAACGTATTAAATACATGAAATAACAAACTTACTTGAAGACACATTTCTTTATTTGTAGGGGTGTTTCAATTAAAAAAAAGAGCATGCAGAAGCATCCCTGACCTAAGCCCGCAAAACCCTTACTAAGAAAAATTCCCCCCACCCCCCCAAGGTTTTTAGTGTGAACCACTTGAAACAGCCTTTTGAAGGTAGTGGATTAGAAAAGAAGACCCCTTTGAAAAACAGGCCACCTGAAGACACTTTATTTTTTTTTTTTTTTGGTATTTAGCCCCCTTGGCATAAGTGTTTCATTAAAATGTAAAAGAGCAGGCAGACCCCCCCCTAGATTTTTAGTAACAGACCGTTTATATACCCCTTATTTTGTTAACCATTGGATCAGAGAGAAGAAGATTGCTTTTTTACCTGCTTTTTAACAAAGAGAGGTGAAAAGGAATAAACAGTTGAAAAGACAAGCCTACCTGAAGACCATAATCTTCATTTAGCCCCTCAGGCATAGGTGTTTCAATAACATGCAAGTCCGCAGAAACAACCCAGGCTTAAAAACACAGAAAGTTTTTCCCTAGGTTTAGGCTAGCACTGGTCATTTTTTAGTAAGGACAGCAGGCTTTTGCAGCAGAGCAGCTGTCAGCAAAAACAGCCTCTGTAAACCAGTAGATCAGAGATAAGGCGGCTGCTTCTTTGCCTGTTTTTTAACACATACAAGTGGAAGTTATATTAAGTTTTGTAGAGGAATAAACACTTTAAAAGACAAGCCTATATAAAGACCGAGCCCTTTATTTAACATTTTTACATGCGTGTTTTAATTAAAAAGAGGGCTTGCAGAAAACACGCCAGAGTGAAAACCACAGAACCTTAGTAACAGCTAGTTTATATCCTCCTTATTTTGTAATCCAGGGGATCAGAGAGAAGTTTATTTTCCTTCCCATATATTTGAAGCATTATGTTTTGTAAAGTTTATTATGAAAAAGCAGTATTGCCTGAGCTGTAACAAAACAAGGCCCCTCTTAGAGATATTTTGTAGAAGTTTAGTGAACTAAAAGGCTTAAGATACTAGCCTGTTCTTTTAAAAACAGTGTTTTTAAAGTACCAAAACAACAACTGGGTAAGAATATGAAAACTGGCAATTGAGGGGAGTTTAGATATGTTTTAATTAGAAAAAAAACCAACAACCACCCAAGATTGCTTTTTAAAGGTTTACCAGAGATATGGAGCCTTCCTCACCCCCGCTCCACACACACACACTCTTTTCTCCTCCCCCCGCCACTCTTCCCCTTTTTTTTCTTCTTTTTTTAAACTGTTTTTTAAAATCTAAACCAAGGACAAACTTTTTTTTTTTTTTAAAAAAAGCCAGGGCCACAGAGATCAGGCCATGCTGGTAAGAAAGCTGTCCTGAGTTTTAGGGGGCATGTTGATAACTCTTTTAGTGAAACAGTTTTGTAGGCAGCCTGTCTGTGTAAGTTGTTATGCTTTAGCATGGGCAAACGTTTATTGTTTGAAAGCACTTTTTTACTTTATGAGGTATTATCTCCCCCAGCTTACGGCCTATCAGAAATATTAAAAACAAGAAGCTAAAAGATACATTGCAGCAAGGACTGCAAAACAATAGTTACAATATTGTTGATTATTACCTTGTCTAAGGCCCTAGAGAATATATTTTGTTTTGTTTTTATAAAACACTTTTATGCAAACTGTAACCCTAGGTGATGTACAGCATTAAATAATATGAAACAGTAGACGAGAGACCTGAGACATTGTTGAAATTAGAGGGGCTATGATTAAGTCCTAATGCAGAGGGCCTTGGGGTGGAAAATGAAAAGGTGCAGCCGAAGCGGAAGATGGTATGATTTAAGAGGGGTTTGGGGGCTGCTTTGCAACGGTCCATAGGGAGCCTATAACCCTTACGCACAAACACCAGGGCTGGGTGAGGTGGTTGGGCCTTTGTTAGAGGAACAGGCCGTTCATGTACCTTTTGTTGTTGTTGCTTTTGACAGACCCCACATCCCTGAAACTCCTTAAAAACACGCTTTACACAGTTATTTTTAACTGACATTTTATTTTACAACTCAGCCTGTTTTGTTCCCAAACACGCTCTGTTAGTGTTTTTTCTGAGCAAGATTTTGTAATTTGCTGAACGAAGAAGATGTTCAACATTTTGCATTAAACATTTATCTGTCGGTTTGATGATTTCATTTAAAACGCTATTGGGGTTTTCGGCCTCTGTCACCTTGTCCACCACTTCTGCCCCTAGAGCTAAATGTTCCTGGGTTAAATAGAGGCACTGCAGTGCGTATTCCAGCATGATGATGATATTTAACACACTTTCCATACACAAAGCACTGCTAATTTCTTTAATTTTACAATTCACATCATCATGCTGGATGCACATCATCATGCTGCAGTGCGTTATCCAGTCTAAACGTAAAGGATCTGGTCTGTACTTTTATTGAAGGCAATTGGTTGATATATTATTCTCAAGGCTCCCTCGGAAAGGGAGTGAAGGGACTTGGGGGGATATTTTGGAGGGGATATGGCTCCAAGTGGTCCCTCCCTGAATGTTTGTTTAAATCACTTGGTGGTGGCAACAACACCGTCCAAGGACAAGGAAAGGAATTTGTGCCTTGGGGAAGTTTTCAACCTAAGCTGGTGAAATATAAGCTTAGGGGGTCTTTCATGCGGGTCCCCGCATCTGTACCCCAGAGTTCAGAGTGGAGAGGGAACTAACAGCAGACTAAACAAGCCCAGTTCCCTCAGCCACTCCTCATAAGTCATGTGCCCCATCCCCCTCATCATTTTAGTTGCCCTCCACTGGAGTCTCTCCAATTTGTCCACATCTTTTTTGTAGTGGGGGTCCAAAACTGGATGCAATACTCCAGATGTGGCCTCACCAGTACCGAATAGAGAGGAATAATCACTTCCCTCAATCTGCTGGCAACGCTCCTACTAATGCAGCCCAATATGCTGTTAGCCTTCTTGACAACAAGGACACACTGATGACTCATATCCAGCTTCTCATCTGCTGTAATCCGCTGCTCCTTTTCTCTAGAACTGCTGTTTAATGAGGGTAATCATTTCTCAATCACCCTCACAATCCTGGTCAGGTGGTTGGTAGTATATTCCTACTCCTATACTCTGATTATTTCAAACCTGGAATTTCTCTGTTACTGTTTGATTCATTTAAAACTTTTATTATATTTGACTCTATGCTTTCTTTCACATATAGCCACTCTGCCATTCCTATATATTTTGGATCCTGATATTACCATGTCCCATTGATAATCATCATTCCACCAAGTTTCTATGATGCCTGTTATATCAAATCCTCATTTAATACCAGGGACTCAAGTCTACCGATCTCAGTTTTCAGACTTTTTGCATTTGTATACAAGTACTTATAAAATCTATCAATATTTGGTTGTCTGTCTTTGTGTGATGTAATTGAATGGGCTTCTTTTTCATGTAACTATTTCTCTTCAGTTCCTCCTACCTGTGCTCTATTAACTTCTATCCTCTCCTCTTTAATAGTATATAGAGTATCCCCTTTATTAAATCATTCCCCAAATGACGTGTTTGTCTGAACCATGTGTTCCCCCGCACCTATTGGCTTTCCCTCAGCTCTTATTCATAAATGATCTGGAGAAAGGGGTAAACAGTGAGGTGGCAAAGTTTGCAGATGATACTAAACTGCTCAAGATAGTTAAGACCAAAGCAGATTGTGAAGAACTTCAAAAAGATCTCACAAAACTAAGTGATTGGGCAACAAAATGGCAAATGAAATTTAATGTGGATAAATGTAAAGTAATGCGCATTGGAAAAAATAACCCCAACTATACATACAATATGATAGGGGCTAATTTAGCTACAATGAGTCAGGAAAAAGATCTTGGCGTTATCGTGGATAGATCTCTGAAGATGTCCACGCAGTGTGCAGAGGCAGTCAAAAAAGCAAACAGGATGTTAGGAATCATTAAAAAGGGGATAGAGAATAAGACTGAGAATATATTATTGCCCTTATATAAATGCATGGTACGCCCACATCTTGAATACTGTGTACAGATGTGATCTCCTCACCTCAAAAAAGTTATTCTAGCACTAGAAAAGGTTCAGAAAAGGGCAACTAAAATGATTAGGGGGTTGGAGAGGGTCCCATACGAGCAAAGATTAAAGAGGCTAGGCCTCTTCAGCTTGGAAAAGAGGAGACTAAGAGGGGATATGCAGGGGTATATAAAATCATGAGTGATGTAGAGAAAGAGGATAAGGAAAAGTTATTTACTTATTCCCATAATACAAGAACTAGGGGTCACCAAATGAAATTAATAGGTAGCAGGTTTAAAACAAATGAAAGGAAGTTCTTCACACAGCGCACAGTCAACTTGTGGAACTCCTTACCTGAGGAGGTTGTGAAGGCTAGGACTATAGCAATGTTTAAAAGGGAACTGGATAAATTCATGGTGGCTAAGTCCATAAATGGCTGTTAGCCAGGATGGGTAAAGAATGGTGTCCCTAGCCTCTGTTCATCAGAGGATGGAGATGGATGGCAGGAGAGAGATCACTTGATCATTGCCTGTTTGGTTCACTCCCTCTGGGGCACCTGGCATTGGCCACTGTCGGTAGACAGATACTGGGCTAGATGGACCTTTGGTCTGACCCAGTACGGCCGTTCTTATGTTCTCTTTGTTTAAAAATTCTTCTGCAACCTTTTTAACTTTACATGCCAGCAATCTGGTTCCATTTTGGCTAGGTGGAGCCCATCTTTTCTTTACAGGCTTTTCCTTTCCCAAAAGGTTCACCAGTTCCTAATAAACATAAATTCCTCCTCTGAACATCATTATCTCATCCACACATTGACATGCTGCAGTTCTGCCTGTCTAACTGACCCTGTGCATGGAACTGGAAGGATTTTAGAGAATGCTACTATGGAGGTCCTGGACTTGAATCTCTTACCTAGCAGCCTAAATTTGGACTCCAGGACATCTTTTCTACCTTCCCCTATGTCACTGGTACCTACATGTACCACAACCACCAGCTCCTCCCCAGCACTGCACAGAAGTCTATGTAGACGTCTCAAGAGGTCTGCAACCTTCATATCCAGCTGGCAATTCACCATGCCCTTCTCCTGGTCATCACAAACCCAGCTATCTATATTTCTAATAATCAAATCTCCTGTTGCTATTATCTGTCTCTTCCTAATAACAGGGGTCCCCTCTACCGGAAAGTAACCTCAGTGCAAGATGATACCATGACATCATCTGGAAGGAGGGTCCCGACTGCGCGATCATTTCTCTCTGCTCCAGCTTGATGTTCTCCTCCCCCGGGACTTTCATCCTTCTCAACAGCACTGGGGCTTGGCCGCTCTACTGTATCCTGGAAAGTCTCACCTCTGTATCTCTCTGTCTCCCTTATCTCCTCCAGTTCAGCCACTCTGGTCTCAGGAACCTGTACTCGGTCTCTGAGGACCATGAGCTGCTTGCACCGAATGCACTATGCCACCTGCCCACAAAGGTACATGCATACATGCTGTATTCAGTGCAATAAGCTGGATATCCCACACTCTGCTGTTGCCCTTCTGCCTGCATTCATTTTACTTTTGCATGGCTTTTTTATTGTTTGTTCTTTCAATGTGCGCATTTTTGGGACCTGGGGATGGGGGTTAGCCTAAGTTTATAGAATGTTTGTTAGGAGTATCTGGCTCTCACGTTCCCTCGCAAAACTCTCATTTGCTTCTCCTCTTTGCTAGCTCCTCTGGTCACTTACAAACTGGCTTTTGAACCCCCTGTTCCCCCTGAGTTACCCTTGCTCCTTTGTCATGGGATCCTAAAGAGGTTAGTTGATCAAAGGATGGCAGACTAGCAGAGCCGGCTCCAGGGTTTTTGCCGCCCCAAGCAGCAAAAAGAAAAAAAAAGAAGAAAAAAACAAAAAACAAAAAACAAAAGCCATGATAGCGATCTGCAGTTCTACCGTCGCCGCTTCAGTCTTCGGAGGCAATTCGCTGGCAGGTCCTTCGTTCCGAGAGGGAGTGAGTGACCCGCTGCCAAATGTGCTACCCCTCACCGTTGGCTGCTCCAAGCAGCTGCTTGCTGGGCTGGTGCCTGGAGCAAGCCCTGCAGACTAGAGCCTTCTTAGGAAGCTCTCAGTCTTGCCTAGCAGGCGACTAGGCTCAGCATGCAGCCCCCCAAATAGGCTATACTATAAACTTCAATCAAGTAGGTGCACACAACAAACAAACAGGCAACAAACTCACCCCAGGAGTCACATAGTGGGTCCTCCTTCACCTGGAGAACTGCCTAGCAAAATTCCCCTGTTTGCTAGTTCCAGGATTTTGTTTAGTTCCATTTTGTTTGATCAGCTCATTGTGTATTTGTTATACTCAGCATGGAAAATTAATAAACCCATTTAAAATACTATTGTGCGTGGGGGGAGGGGGGAAGAGGATGGGAATCCCTTCTTAAGGGGGCACTTGATTAACTTAAAGCAACAAAGCTGATTTGATTTACTTTTAAATGCCTAAATGGTGGCGTAATTTTCTTCTTTCTTGGATTAAATTTATTTTGTATCAAGTTATAAGAGATTTCAAACGTATATAAGATTTCTCTTCTTTTAGATTAAATATTAATCACAGCATCAGAGTAATAAATAAATCAAGTTTGCCTGATTGTTTTAGCATGCAAGCCCCTAATCATGTGGAAACATTTCGGATGGGTTTCTGTTTCAGCAGGCGACTGAGTACCATGGAGCAAGTACAGTATATATGACACTACAAGATTTACAACTTAATTCCCTGCTTGGAAACCAAGAAACAAATAGCTGTATGTCATGCACTGAACTGAAACATTGTGGATTCTATTATTACTCTAGTTTCTTCAGGATTTCTCAGTGGTGGGAAAAAAATCCTATTAACTTTCTTTTATGACTACCAGCAGGGTAATGTGGAGAGTATAATCTCTTCTAAGTATAAGGTCTGGGGCCCCTAAAACCTGAATATCAGCCCAGGAGCTTTGTCAGAAGGACTTACTGCTTTGTTCCCTCATAAAACAACTATCTCCATTAATCTATGTTTATTTTCCTTCTGCTTTTTAATTTGCTTAATGGACTTCAGCCGCAGTCTCTCCCAGCAGTCAGAGGAAAGTAAACTCTGATAAATCCTTAGGGACTTACTAGTCACAGTTAAGCACTTCTTTGGATTATTTTGTCTGACTTTCATCTTCGCTGCTGCAGAGTTGATGGCAGTAGAGCACTCCAGCTCTAACCCCATGACTTACGAGCCTGGGAATGAACTGACAAAAGATGTTTCCCTTTTTCCGTCCCTCTCCCGCCCTGCTTACATGGAAATAAAGCAAGACTAGCTTAAACTAGAGGAAACAATGTGTCCTCCTGGTACAGCCCTGATCCCACAGAAGCAGTGCACATGGTTCAAATACAGCTGATAAATGGAAAATTCTTTGCAGGGAGTGCTGGCTGACTTTGTGCTGGTGAGAGAGACAGCTTAGATTCTCCAGGCTGCCTACCACCTGTTCTGCTGGTCCAGACTCTGTAGATGGCTATTGAGGAAGAAAACCTGAAAACGTTCATCAGGGTCATAGACCAAGAGCTCCAAAACATGTACAGTTTGTTAGTCTCTTCCCTGGTAAGGGTTTTGTGACATTTTCTTGCTCATGGTCTTACTGGCATCATCTATTCATTAATATTTCATGTTATTAGTATATTATCTTCTTTTCAATGGGTAACCTTTGAATCCGTTGAATGACAGCCAACAGTGATATTAGTTTCTAATTACCTTGTTGTTAAGAGTCCAAGTCCTTCCTGGTTTTACTCTTATATTATTGCTTTTTACACTACAGATTTATTGCTGTGCAGCCTATATTCCTGGAGGAGCTGCTTAGTCAGAAATTGCATTGTATAATTAGACCCCACTACCTACTTCTGACTCTGAACAAAAGTTTACTTTATTGACCATTTTTGTAATTCACTTTATTTCATATTCTTCATGTACCATGGAGACAATTAGATAGGTCCTGTCAAGCTGTCTGGTGTGGCTCACGGACATGTGTACCAACCCCAAACTGATTGTGAGTTATATACTTAGATTTTACCTAGTAAGTATCAAGTGTGAATTCCTCAGGCACTGTAACTGCCTTAAGGTGGAGTCACAGACAGTCCCCTTGGGCACTGTGATCTATCTTGCCACCCAGGCCAAGCTTGCCTTTGTGATAGATGGTCCCTTACACCAAAAATTACAACAATACTCAGTAGGGTGAAATGATGTCCTGATTTTATAGGGACAGTCTCGATTTTTGGGTCTTTTTCTTATACAGGCTCCTATTACCGCCAACCGCCTATCCTGATTTTTCACATTTGCTGTCTGGTCACCCTGATACTCAGGTTACTCCCAGGCCCAAAGGATCAGTCACTTATCCCACATCAATTGCACCTCAGATATCAAAGCAAGGATAGCATGTGTAGCCAATCCTATAATTAACTGAAGATTTATTAACTAGGAAAAAAATAAGAGTTATTTACAAGAAAGCAGGGAAACATACACAGACAAATGAGATACAGTTCCAAAGGGGAATAGAAGCTGCTGCAATATGCTAGCTTTATATATGTTTTAGAGCTAACCCAATCTAAATAGCTGGGGATCCCTTGCTTATTTTAGAAATCTTCACCCTTCAAAGTTCAAGCAGCATAGAGATAACATTTTCTTCTCAACAGGGATTTTTATTCCCTTCATCCAGAGTTCAGGATGATGGGACAAGTGTTCGTGCATGTCTCCCCTTCTTGGATGTGGGAGAAACAGTCAACAAAGTCTTTTGTCCACCAGTGTTTCACAGTAGCTTGTCTGGTTTCTCTGCGTCTTCTTTAGTTGGAGAGGAGATGACACATCTTGTGGTAAACTAGTATTTCACACCTGGTAACACTTCTCTCCTGTTTGATGACTTACACAGTTACAGAGCAAACATATTACCTTATAACATGGGATACAGATGTTATAAGTGAGATTAATACATGCAGTAACTTACAAGCATTTCATGAAGTCTAAACACTAAACACAGTTTTGCCAGTACTAACACACAGGTGAGCCAGCCTGGGTTCCAGCTATACATTTGTCAGTGTTCAGTGAGGCCTAAGGGCCTTGGCATGAGCTGGCACCTGCTCTGCCAGCATCACAGGTCCCAGTACACTAACCCTTCCATTTACTATTTCTAATCATTAGTCTTTTTCCAATCTCCACTGTTATCTGGTTTGTTGGTACAATTTGTACATATCATCTGGGGATGTCCATAAAGGGGAGTGAGAAATGAAGTAGTGGCATGAAGCTAGAACCTGAGCTCTCCTTGTTAACAAACCAGACCACAGAGAAATGAATAAATATGGTACCCATAGGATTACCATAAATGCTAATAAGAATTTTCTCTTTATCATACCTTTGGAATATCTTGACTTAACCTAAATTGATCAAGATGTATTTCTACCATAGAAGATCCTTGTCACAGTTTGTGCCTCTTTTTGACCCATTTGATAAAGCTAGTGCCTGTGAACATATTGCCTACTTTTGGGCAACAGTGGATGCACACAGTAGATTCACCACTACCTCACAGACACATCATAGACCTCTACCACAGACCTAGAGCAATATAGGTTTCCAAGGTGCTTAATAATACACACACCTTATTGGACTGGTTTGCCTGAATACCTAGAGAGTGATAGAAAGTACCGGCAGCCGCTTCTTACTGGTACACCCACACTGGCCCACCTCTGCGAAAAGCCATCATAGATTTGTCAAGAACAAATAGTGCCAGACCAACCTTTTTTCCCTCTTTGACAGAGTTATTGCGCTAGAGGTTGGGGGAAGCAGTAAACATGATCTACCTTGATTGTATCTAGGGTTTTGATACAGTCCTACATGACATTCTCAAACAAACTAAGGACATGTGATCTAGATTAAATTACTATAAGGTGGGTGCACAGCTGGTTGAAAGATTATACTCAGAGAGTAGTTATCAGTGGTTCACTGTAAATCTGGAATGGTGTATCAAGGGTCCATCCTGGGTCCAGTACTATTCAATATTTTCATTAAAGACATGGATAATAGCATGGAGAGTATGCTTATAACATTTGTGGATGATGCCAAAATGTGAGGGGTTGCAAGCACTTTGGAGGGCAGGATTAGAATTCAAAAATGAGTCTGAGAGATTAAACAATTGGTCTGAAATCAAGAAGATGAAATGAAATAAAGACAAGTGCAAAGTACTTTATTTAGGAAGGAAAAATCAAGTGCACAATGACAAAATTGGGAACACTTGGCTAGGTGATAGTACTGCTGACAAGGATCTGGGGGTTCTAGTGGACCACAAATTGAATATGTGTCAACACTGTGATGCAGTTGAAAAAAAGGTTAATATTCTGCAGTGTACTAACAGAAATGCCTTATATAAGACATGGGTGATAATTGTCCCGCTGTACTCCAGTTCTGTGTTCAGTTCTGGCCATCAAACTTAAGGAAAGATGTGGACAAACTGGAGAGAGTTCAGAGGAGAGCAACGATAAAAGGTTTAAAAAACCTGATTTATGAGGAAAGATTAAAAACCTGGGCATGCTTAATCTTGAGAAAAGAAGACTGTGGAGGGACCTAATAAAAGTATTCAAATACGTTAAGGGCACTTATGAAAAGGATGGTGATCAACTGTTCTCCAAGTTTACTGAAGGAAGGACAAGACATAATAAGATTAATCTGCATAAATGGAGATTTAGGTAGAGATTAGGAATAACCTTCTAACTATAAATGGAGTTACACTCTGGAATAGGCTTCCAGTAGAGGTACTGGAACCCCCATCACTGGAGATCTTTAAGAACAGGTTGGACAAACACCTGTCTGGGATGGTCTAGGTTTAATTGTTCCTGACTCTTGAGGTCTGTTGCAGCCCTACATTTTTATTATTCTATGCTTGTGTAGGATAAACTATTAGGGCCAACAGGGTTACACATGTGGTCAATCACTACAGAATTTGGACCTTCAGTTTTTAATAGAATTCATTGTTTTATGTAGTAACTAACTATCATAAGCAAGAAAAATAGAAACTTGTCAAAATGAAATATTTAGTACAAAGTCATTAAGGCATGTGGGGGAGCAGAGACTGAGGATCTATTTTGTCTAGCAACAGCCAGATGACTTAGGCCCCAATTCTACAAAACTGCAAGCATGTATTTAACTTTATGCAATGTGAGTAGTTCCACTGAAGTTAATGAAACCATGTGCAGGGTGTGAAGTTATGCGTATACATACATCTTTGCAGGATCAAGGCCTTATTCAGTAGCTCAGTGAGCAATCAAGAATGAGATCCATGTCCAAACTATCTTGGGATGCTTGCACCTCCAACTAGTGGAGTCTGGGAGAATCACAGAGATACCTGGTCTTGGTGAAGGACTGAGCCTGAGGGTGTGGATCCTTGGTCTTGTGCGTCTCTCAGGAATAGATCTAGACAGTTGTTCAGCAGCTGAGAGAGGGTTAGCGATATGCTCATATGTTCTGGGGAGTCACTGGAGACAGAGGCCAAATTGTGCAAAACTCCCATTGATTTAGTAAGGGCTGGAGAATTTGGGCCTGAATGATGCAGCAAATGACAGCCTGAAGAGTGAGGGCCCCTGTGACGAGGTGCACTCACCCTGCACTGGATGGGTTAACTCCTTGCTATGGGCTGAGCAAGCCACGTCCCCATTTCCCTACTGGGCATGCTCCAGGTGCAGTACTAGTATAAAAGGGAGCAGCCCAGCTCAGTCTGGGCAGATGCTCCTTGCTGGCTCCAGCCCGGGAGCAGCTGGAGCCCCTGACCACAGAAGCCAAAGGTGTGGAGACCCAGATAGAGGCCCAAGTGCATGCAGACATCCGAGAGGGGTCAAAATCACTAGGAACCATATGCGCTGAGAAGCCTAGGGATCCTTATGATGACTTGACAGCAGCTCCAAGATATTTGGTAGGAAGTGGCCCGAAGGCAGATAGGGAGGACTAGCTATAGTCCTGCAGGAAACTGGTGTTATTCAGTTGGAGCCCTGCTGGCACAGTGATGGGACACTACTACAGCTAGGGCCCTGGGCCAGGACCTGGTGAAGCAGGGAGGGCCTGGGTCCCCATACTTGGGCCATCACCCACCCCCTAGGTGGTACCCCCCTTCCTCAACCGGCTGCTAGGTCCTGACTAGAGCCAGGGTGACCCGACTGACTCCATCCGCTAGGTCTTACAGCCCTGGAAACAAGGGCAGCCATATTGACTTTGGTTGTCAGGCCTGACAGCCATGAAAGTCCAGGCAATTCTATGCGTTAGGCCTTACAACTCTGAGAGGAGGGACAACCTACACTATAATTCGCCAAAAGCTAAAACCGAGTTACTGAATTTGAAACCTTGCATGGTGGGCTAGCCTAATTTTGGCAATTAATTGATCTTTGATTATTGGTCTCTGATGGGATGTTAGGCGGGGTGGGATCTGAGTTACTACAGAGAATTCTTTCCTGGGTGCTGGCTAGTGGGTCTTGCCCACATGCTCAGGGCTTAACTGATCGCCATATTTGGGTTTGGGAAGGAATTTTCCTCCAGGGAAGATTGGCAGAGGCTCTGGAGGTTTTTCGCCTTCCTCTGCAGCATGGGGCACGGGTCACTTGCTGGAGGATTCTCTGCAGCTTGAGGTCTTTAAACCACAATTTGAGGACTTCAGTAACTAAGACATAGGTTAGGGGTTTGTTACAGGAGTGGATGGGTGAGATTCTGTGGCCTGCATTGTGAAGGAGGTCAGACTAGATGACCATAATTGTCCCTTCTGACCTTAAGTCTATGACTCTATAAGTCTGTGAGGGGGTCAACAAGCAAGTGGACATGAGGAATCCAGTGACTATAGTGTACTTAGATGATAAGAAAGCCTTTGACACGGTTCCTTACCAAAGACTCTTAAGCACAGTAAGTTGTCATGGAATAAGAGGGAAGGTCCTCTCATGGATTGGTAACTGGTTAAAAGATAGGAAACAAAAGGTAGGAATAAATGGTCGGCTTTCAGAATGGAGAGAGATAAATAGTGGTGTCCCCCAGGGATCTGTACTGGGACCAGCCCTATTCAACATATTCATGAATGATCTGGAAAATGGGGTAAACAGTGAGGTGGCAAAATTCGCAGATCATACAAAACTACTCAAGATAGTTAAATCCCAGGCAGACTGCGAAGAACTACAAAAGGATCTCACATAACTGGGTGACTGGTCAACAAAATGGCAGATGAAATTCAATGTTGATAAATGCAAAGTAATGCACATTGGAAAACAGAATCCCAACTATATATATAAAATGATGGGGTCTAAATTAGCTGTTATGACTCAAGAAAGAGATCATGGAGTCATTGTGGATAGTTCTCTGAAAACATCCACTCAATGTGCAGCGTCAGTTAAAAAAGTGAACAGAATGTTGGGAATCATTAAGAAAGGGATAGCTAATAAAGCAGAAAATATCATATTGCCTCTATATAAATCCCTGGTACACCCACATCTGGAATTCTGTGTGTGGATGTGGTCTCCCCATCTCAAAAAAAGCTGTATTGGAATTGGAAAAGGTTCAGAAAAGGGCAACAAAAATATTATGGGTATGGAAAGACTTCCATATGAGGAGAGATTAATAAGACTCGAACTTTTCAGCTTGGAAAGAGACAACTCAGAGGGGATAAGATAGAGGTCTATAAAATTATGACTGGTGTGGAGAAAGTAAATAAGGAAGTGTTATTTACTCCTTCTCATAACACAAGAGGTAGGAGTCACCAAATGAAATTAATAGGTAGCAGGCTTAAAACAAACAAAAGGAAGTATTTTTTCACACAACCCACAGTCAGTCTGTGGAACTCTTTGCCAGAGCATGTTATGAAGGCCAAGACTATAAGAGGATTCGAAAAAGAACTAGATAAGTTCATGGAGGATAGGTCCATCAATAGCTATTAGCCAGGATGGTCAGGGATGGTGTCCCTAGCCTCTATTTGCCAGAAGCTGGGAATGGGCTACAGCGGATGGATCACTTGATGATTGCCTGTTCTGTTCTGTTCATTCCCTCTGTGGAATCTGGTATTGTCCACTGTCAGAAGACATGATACTGAGCTAGATGGACCATTGGTCTGACCTAGTATGGCCGCTCTTATGTTCTTATGACAACTCCTTTGGCTCTAACCATTAGGTCCTACTATCCTGAGGCCAAGGGCAATCTGGCACTTATTCACAGGGTGCACTCACACCACACTGGATGGGGTACCCCCTCCCTGTCTTAGCCCCATTTAGACTAGCCTCTTCCCTAGTGCAGATGAGAGCCTCCATGGCAGGTTAATCTGTTGTGCTGATCTACATATGGATGGCTGAGATCCTGCCAGGAGAATTATCACAGCTAATAAGAGTAAAAGTTGCTTTGTGGGAATTAGGAGTACTTGTGGCACCTTAGAGACTAACAAATTTATTTGGGCATATGCTTTCGTGGGATAAAGCCCACTTCATCAGATGCATGGAGTGGAAAATACAGTAGGAAGATATATATAATAAGATGAGGGTTGCCATACTAACTCTAATGAGACATATCAGTTAAGGTGGGCTATTATCAGCAGGAGAAAAAAAACGTTTGTAGTTATAAACAGAACGGCCCATTTCAAACAGTTGACAAGAAGGTGTGAGTAACTGTAGGGGAAAAATTAGCAGGGGAAATAGGTTTTAGTTTGTGTAATGACCCATCCACTCCCACTCTTTATTCAAGCCTAATTTAATGGTGTCCAGTTTGCAAATTAATTACAGTTCTGCTGTTTCTTATTGGAGTCTGTTTTTGAATTTGTTTTGTTGAAGAATTGCGACCTTTAGGTCTGTAATTGAGAGTCCAGGGAGGTTGAAGTGTTTTCTGGCTGGTTTTTGAATGTTATAATTCTTGATGTCTGATTTGTGTTCATTTATTCTTTTTCATAGAGACTGTCTGCTTTGGCCAATGTACATGGCAGAGGGGCATTGCTGGCACATGATGACATATATCACATTGGTAAATATGCAGGTGAACGAGCCCCTGATGGTGTGGCTAATGTGATTAGGTCCTATGATGGTGTCTCTTGAATAGATATGTGGACAGAGTCGGCAACGGGCTTTGTTGGAAGGATAGGTTCCTGGGTTAGTGTTTCTGTCGTGCGGTGTGTGGTTGCTGGTAAATATTTGCTTCAGGTTGGTAGTCTGTCTGTAAGCAAGGACTGGCCTGCTCCCCAAGGTCTGTGAGAGTGAGAGATTGTTTTCCAGGATAGGTGTAGATTGTTGATGATGTGCTGGAGAGGTTTTAGTTGGGGGCTGAAGGTGACGGCTAGTGGTGTTCTGTTACTTTCTTTGTTGGTTCTGTCCTGTAGTAGGTGACTTTTGGGTACTCTTCTGGCTCTTTCTATTACTTTAATCTCTTGACATCAGACATACTGAGTGTGTGAAAACACAAACTAGGTGGGTTTGTTCACACTGCAGCTGGCTACTACAGCAAAAATAAACTTGACAGAAATGAACAAGCTACAGCCATAAAATAAAAAATAAACTGTTCCATTTACAGCAACTTTTCAAAGTCCACCAGACAGATTTCTGGGCCTGTTGGGGCCTCTTGCAGCTGATTCAGTGAGCCTAACTTTGGAAAAGACTGTTGACTCAGCCTGCCTCATCCCATGCACAAGTGTGACAGTGCTGCCTTTGGTAAAGCCTTAACGTTAGTGCGTCCCAAACCCTGGCTCCTACAAAGCCCATATCCATGTGACAAAGGGACAGCTAGTGTGCTGTGGGAAGGGTTTGTTAGCATCACGACTTCCGTCTGTCACATATTAAATCTTAGAAGCGAGGGTAAGGAGAAGACTATATTTAAAGGAACTAAAGGCCATGTTAGTTCAAGCATCCATCTAGTGTCTTGTTATATGCCTCATATTAGGTATTTGTCACATATTTGGACTTTGGCAGGTTGAGAGTTGCAGTGATAGCCTCCTTCTGAACTGTGAACTAAGCCCAAATCTAAGGGTTTGGCAGAGCATGTTCCTTTGGGGTTAGGGGAACAAAGCCCTTCCCCGCGCACAGAGTGACAAAAGAGCTGATCTACAGCTGCTACTGCAGCCTTAGTACTGCTGCTTCTGTGTCCCGGGCTGTGTCTGGGGGCGAATGGCTGGTGCACCTGTGCAGGTGCCTGCTCCAAAAGCCCCTCAACATCTACATGATGCTCATAGGGAGTGGGCTTCCATGTACAGCAGGGCTGCAGTGTTCCCACTGGCTCCGGGAATCTGGTGGAGCAGCACGGGAGGGATGAGAGTTTTAGAGATTTAGAGATTTTGCTAGTTCACCTTATGTGCATTGGATAGCTAGCCATTGCCATGAATTACCCAGCATGTCACATGGCCACACAGCAGGAGAACACTTTCTAAGAAATGTTCTCATTCTGCTTATTTTGGTGGGCTCTAGTTCAAAGGCTTTCACAATGGGCTTTTCTAAATATATGAAGTCATAAGATTTAGGAACACAGGATCTGCCCTACTGGAGCAGACTATTGGCTCATCAAGTCATGTATGCTGCCTTTGGCAGAACCCAATCCTGGATTGTGCAGAGGAAAGTGGAAACCCACATAATGCATCTAGCAAAGGTTGTAGATCCAAATCCAATTAGCCTCAGTTAAATCCAAACACTCTGTCAGAAGGCCATGTTGACTATTTTAGGTTGGGACCATTTCAAAACAGAGGCATGGTATTGTAGATTCCTTGTTAAAATACAGTTGTGATGAACTGGGGCTATCTCTGTATAACTTATCAATTCTCATGGATATTGTGAAGTTGTATTATGAAAACCTGATGTGTAGTCTCTTCCTATATGTATGTGGATCCATCTTTGCTGACAGGCCCTGATACAAACCAGACAAAAACTAAAATACTTAAGGGTAACAATGGTACTTAAATGTCACAAACAGTTATGCTAAAAAAGCAGCTGCATCCTTAGAAAAAATAGTTTAGATGATTCTTTTAAAGGGAGAGGAGAAGGTAGGAGCAGTGGAAAGTTACCCAAAAGACAGAACAAATGAATACAGGGGGGTTTAAATAGCGAGCCACCACACAGGACCAGAGAATGAGAGACAGAGAGAGGAGGTCTGGGTAAGAGAGAGCCAGGTCACAGAAAGTGGGTAAGGGGGCTCCAGGATGGAGAGATCATCCAGCATGTAGCACCCTCTTAGGGCAGGATGTTCCTGCCTGCTTTCCTGAGCCCAGATGGCCCCCAGGACGCTGGACAACCCAAAGTATTCAGACCCCTGCCCAAAGAATACCATGGAGTGATGAGCAAACTGAGGTAGGGCCATGCATTTAGTGTTTATTGTTTTGTATGATTAGTTTGCTTCTATGCTTTATATGACTAAGTTTAAAGAGCATAAAAGGGTTAGTTTGTGCAAAGTGTATTTGTGCCGACTGTTTCACAAAAACTGTGTGCCCCTGAGAGAGTTCGACTGTAAATTAGAAGCATCGGACCTGTGGGGTGGAGTTCTGGGGAAGGGGTATATTTGAATAACTGAGGTGTCATAGGGGTCAATATTAGTCCTGGGGCCCAGACAAGAAGGGACAGCACACTGAGAGTTGGTGCCCAGGAAACATGCCAGAGAGGCCAGAAGAGGAACCAGTGCCACAGCCTGCTGAGGCTCTAGAAGCTTAACATAGCCCAGAGACTCCGGAGCCCACAGGGTTGGATTCCCCTCACAGCAGTCTCTGGAGGGAGTCGGCAGGAGTGCTAGCTAGGATCTGTGCCAATAATGTAGAGCAAATAGATGCATATGACAAGGGTTTTCAAAAAGTCATTTAGGCCTAAATTTTCCAGGAGGCCACTGATCTGGAATGTCTCAAGCTGAGGACCTAAAAAATGATGTACTCCAGCGACCACTTGTGAAAGCTTAAACCTTTAGCACCTTAGGACTTGGGAAAAGACAGTTTGAATGACCTCATTCAGGAGTTGCCCATCATACTTCTTCATTGTGGCACCTTGGGAAGTAAGAGGTGTGGCCCTGCAGCCACTCCCCAAGGTGCAGAAAAGTCACATTTTCAACAACAAGTGTATTGAATAAGAACAGTGACTGAAGCTAAACCAAGGTCCTGTCTGTCTGCATAGACACTACATATCACATGGCAATTCTGAGATGCGTATGGATTTGTTCTGATGCTTTTCCAACACTCAGCTTATTGAGAAGCATGCTGGGTTGTCCAGCTCAGTCCCAGAAGTGGCAGCATTTCATTACATAGATCACATTCCAAGGGCTCAATTTGCAGATCTTACTGAAGCAAAACTCCCACAGATGTCAACCCAATTTGTATTAAAAAGTTACTGCTGTGGTCTGGTAGCTGCCAGACACCAAATACCCTTCGCTTAATTGACAATTCTGGAAATCTATTGCCTCAACCAGTGTGTGCTGGCAAAACACATTCTGGCACTTCTTGAAAATGTAGTGCTAACAATTTGCACTGGTGCATCTGACCCCAAATATTTTCACATCTAGAGGATCAATGGGAGTTCTGACTGATTGAAGGCAGCAGAACTGGGCACAAGGGGCGAAATCCTTCAGTACTTATTCAATTTTTAGTCAGTTTTTGCACAGGCAAAACTCCTACTGCATTTCAATAGGAGTTTTGCCTGAGTAAGGACCGATTAATAACAAAGAAGGGACTCTGTGATTGGCCCATTAACGTAAATGTATTTCCTGAGTAAAGACCTCAGTATTTGCCCCACAGCTTGTAACGCTCTTGGGATCTTATGGTATGAAAGTCACTACATAAATGTAAACTATTATCACTTACTATTACTAATACACTAAAACCCAAAGTAATATTTTCCCCCAAAGCTTTAACTATAACAATATTGTCCCAGTAGCTCAATCACCAGAATCGTGGGGATCATTCATGAAAGGGTGACTGATGGTTTCTGTCATAACTGAATCCTGACCTTTCCTGATGAGAGTTTTCTGGAAACTATCATCAGCAACTGTCAGTCTTTCAGAGGCCTTCCTACAGCTTCCTGGCTAGACTGGCCTGCAGATACAGTGACCATGGCAACACATACCTTTAAGGGCACTCACAGATTAAGAATAGAACATTATATATTTTTTTCAGTTCCATAATTGTTTTTATAAAGTGCTTATACTTAATATACATCAAAGGTATTTATGGCTTCACCTCTTCAGAGCTGGAAAATTGAGCTGCGTATACGGCACAGACAATGGCAAACCTGAATGATGATCTATTGTACATTTCCAATGCTGAAGTTATTTTCATTCAATGATACGCTATGGGTGGCCCCTTTGTTCTACTCCATCATTTTGATACATGTGCCAAATTCCTATGTCTGACACATTTGAAGAGATAATTTGCATGATCCTATGCTTGCTTTTGACTATCTTTCTTTAAAAATGCAGTAACTCTTTACAGAACAAGCAGCATGACTCAATGTTTTTTTCTGGATTTCAAAATATTTGGGGTTAGATGTGCTAATGATTTGCACTGGAACAACATTTTCAAGGAGTGCCAGAACACTTTTCACCAAGTGCACACTGAGAGGAGCGAGGCAATTGATTTCCAGTCCTGTCAATTATACTAACTGACTGCATTTGGTGTCTGGCAGCCACCAGATCTCGGATGGCTGAACAGATTTATTTATAAAAACTTTACAAACAATAAAACAGCAATTCAAGAAAATAAACAACATTGTTATGAATAAACTGTTTCATAGGCTGGCTGGAGCACAGAACATGTCCACTCCGTGAAGAAATCACAGCTCATATTTAGAACCAGAATATATTTAGGGCTCAAGTCTGCCTGCCCTGGCCAGTTGCACTGGAGGAATAGGGTGTCACATAAGACACCAGCATAGGGGCAACCCCAGTTTGCTTTTAGGGAGCTAGGCAGAGCAAGGGATGCTGCTGGAAACACTAGCAGCTCATGTGTGTCAGCAGAACTGTACTGGGCAGGAGTGTTGGCTAATTTTTTCACTCCCTCATCCAGCATCAGCAGAGACATAGATGCTGACTCTGTGGGTCGGAGCACCCATGGGGAAAAAATGGTGGGTGCTGAACACCCACTGGCAGCCCCCTTCCCTCCCCCAGTGCCTCCCACACACCAGTGGGCCCCACTGATCAACGCCCCCCCCCCGCCTCCCTGTGCCTCCAGCCTGCCACGATCAGCTGTTTTGTAGCATGCAGGAGTTTCTGGGGGAAGGGGGAGGAGTGAGGATGCAACATGCTTGGAGGAGGGGGCAGAATGGGGCAGGAACAGGCAGGGCAGGGTTGGGGCAGCAACAGGAAGGATGTGGACTTGGGGGAAGGGGTGGAGTAGGGGCAGGGCTGGGGTTCGAGCACTCCCGCAGCACTTTGGAAAGTTGGCACTTGTGAGCAGAGACATTTGTTCTAATTCTCCTCTTCCATTGGTTTTACACCAGTCTAACTCCTGATTTTAGCAGAATGACTTCTGATTTACACTGGTTTAAGCGAGATGAGAATCCAGTCCTACTTGCTTTCTAAACGCCTCAAGGCAATGACTCTTGCTTGGGTAGTATGCCTCTCCCCTTCCCCAGCACACTGCAATGGATTGGCGGTTTTGCCTCCTGACTGTCTGCCAGTGACATGTATTTATTGTAAATATTTTTAGTATGACATTGGGTACAACAGTAAATGTCAACGGCACCAAATATAAGTACTGGGAAATAACCTATTTTGACAATACATGTCTTGGCTGTGTCTTGAGTTTTATTTTCTACAAGTGCCTTGGTATTTATCTTGTAGCATGAGACTATTATCCACTCACAATGTTCTGTTTCATTCACCTTATCTCTTAAGTACAACCCTTTATTTATAGAAGGAATCTTTGTGGTTTGTCTGGACTCTAGAGATTTTCTTTAAAGAGAAAGCACTGTGTTTCATATCTGAAGGGTATTTACTCAACTTACTGCACAGCTGGCTTTCGCTGGTCAACTCCTATTAAAGCTAATGAGAGTTATGCATCTAAAAAGCTTTATGTAGCAAGCTGAGACTTTACATATGCCCCTTCTTCATTTTCAAACTAAATTGATTCATAATATTGAAAACACAGAGAGGAGAAGGGGGGTTCTTTAATGATTTTGCTTGAAGAAATACAACCCTGTTATTCTTGATTGCTTAATGATCATGCTTTTCCTGAAGTGAGTCCCAGACACATTTTAATAGGCGTTTTAAATGTCTTAATACCCATCTGAACAAATATACTATAAGATCATGAATGGTGTGGCAAAAATGAATAGAGAAGTGTTACTTAATCTTTCACACAGTACAAAACCCAGGGGCCACCTGATGAAATTAGTAAGCAGCCGGTTTAATACAAACAAAAGGAAGTACTTTTTCACACAGTGCACAGCTAATCTGTGGAACTCATTGCCATGGGATGTTGTGATGTCAAACAGCATAACTGGATTCAAAAAAGAACTGGATAAGTTCATGGAGTATAGATTCCTCAAGGACTATTAGCTAATATGGTCAGGGATGCAACCCCATGCTGGGGGAGATCATAACTCTGACTACCAGCAGCTGGGAGTGGAAGATGGATGGCTCACTCCGTAATTGCCCTGTTCTTTATTCTCCGTCTGCAGCTGTGGCATGGGCTACTCTCAGAGATAGGCTACTGGGCAACATGGACCAGTATGATCCAGTGGGGCAGTTCTTATAGGCATTTCTAACTTACCCACTAGTGGGAAATCCAGGCACCAGGAAAGTCCACTATTAAAAAAATAAGTTAGATACGAGTGTTTTGAGTTTGTTTCCGATCTGCTAAGAAGAAAAGTTGCTGTTTATAAACTGTTTGTTCATGTTCGTGAGGGAGTTTAGTTCTTCTGGGATATGCTTGGCAGGGAGTTAGACTAGATGACCCACGTGGTCCCTTCTAACCCTATGGTTCTATAATTCTGTGCTGGAATGGCAGCCCTGGAAACTCAAGGCCTCCATGTATCCACAGAACAGGGACAGCATACTAGGCAGCCATTCAGGCTTCCCCGTGTGCTGCCACAGTACAGCTCCCTTTTTCAGTTGCCAAATGGGAGAAAAAGGGGAGAAAAACCTAAAAACTGAAACATCCTTGGCTCTCATTTGTTCATCAAAGACAGTGAATATTTTTGAGAACTTTTTTCCCAAAAAAATATATTTATCATTTTTCGCTAAGCTCTAAACCTCACCTGCAGCATATCCCCAGCCTGATTAGAAAGGGCTCCTTGAACACAGAAATATGAGGCTTTCAAATTTTGGTATCATTTTGTGAAAATGGTCTGAATTCAGAGAGGGAAGAACTTTGAATTTTTGAGGGGTCATTTTCTCAAAACTAGCTCTGGAGTGGCTGGTTGCAACTGCTGGCTTTGTGGCAGATGAGAGAAGTCCACCTTGGTGTGGGCATACTGTACATTAAAGTAGCAGGCCTGGTTCATCTTGCACCCAGTTATTAGCGCTTCTGGGCTGCTTGCAGTACTCATGATAAGCTTAGTGGGACTCCTGCCTTCTTTCTGGACATTTGTGCCCCATTTTCTGCTCCACTCCCCCTTTAGGCTTCATCTCCTCTCACTTACATTTGCATAAATTAAGGGTAACCCCATTGAAGTTTGTGCTACACAGCTGTAAAATCAGGGCTAATGAAAGGAGACTCAAGCTGGAATTTGCATATACTTTTCACTCATTTTGCACAGCCACAAGATCCCAACTCACTATGTTACACTATGTGTATATGCCTTTTCTAACTGATGTACCCAACTCCTCATTTACACCACCTCTGAATTTTGCCTCCAGCACTAAGGAGAACAGCTTTCAGACATATGTTTCTACCAACACCTGTAAGTATTAAAAATCTTTCTTGGATACTCAGGGGAAAAGTCATCACAGTAAACGTCCTTAATAAAGAATTCAGGCCATTTCTGGTTGGTTTTAATGATGACAGCCTTTCAGATCTGGTGAAGGGGCTGATAGCTTTGTCCTGTTGCGATGTTAAAGGTCCCTTTGTTTAAGAGCTCATAGCCTGATCGGAGATTGTCTGTAGTTCACCAGGATATAGAAAAGTGCTGAGACATGGCAGGATCTGATGCTGGCAGCCCCGCAGATGGAGCTACAGCACAGTATGTTGTCAGCATTGCTGTCCCTGCTCAAGCCTGCTTACTCCAGCTATGATGCTATCAGCATTCTTTGTCGGAGTCTGTCTGAGTGATGGATGATTAATGAAGTAGGGCTACAGCTATCTGTGAGAAAGAAGTATTGCTCATTTCACTCATGTCACAGTCCTAATTGGGACTGTCTGACAGAATCTGTACTGTGCCATGTATGGACACCAGGCATACAGGCAGTCTGATTCCAAGATTGTTGTGATTTTCCCTAATCTCCTCTTACAACACCCCTGCACGGAGGACGGGGGCAGGGGGAAGAACAAACAGAAACCTCTGATTGCGGGGGGGAGGGGGGGGAGGAAAAACATTAAAACCCTCACAAAGGTTTTATGAAGTACTATGTGATTCATTTCATAAGCATTTTCTCCAAGCATAGAAAGGTGCACACACTGTCCAAAGGGAAAAGCTTGACACTGTGTAACTAAAACACAATAACAGAGACCCCACCATCCTACTAACTAGTAAGACCTATTGCTCTCTGTGACTGTATCTACCCTTTGAGAGGCATCAAGACATTTTCCAGCTTATGAGCTTTTTCAGCATCTAGCTTAATATGATCAAATCAGCCCAACAGCACTAAATACAACTGACCATTCTGAATTCACTCATCCTGTCTTTTGTGATTTTCCTGCCAAATTTTTCTTCTGTGGTAACCAGTTATTGTCTGGTTCAAAATACACATGCAAGAGATCGGGGCCTGATTTTACATCGACTTTGCACAGGTAGAAATATCTACTCAAGTTGCAAGGCTGTGGACAATGAGGTCTTAAATATGTAATTTTGGAATATACACCTTTTTAACCTTGATGTTACTTAAATCTATCTGCCTTCTGTGACATGCTACTGGAGTTGGGCTCTCTCAAAAATGTATAGTACCTGGATGTACTCTTCCATTGCACCTGTGAAGAGAAGCAGGAGAGAACACATTCTAGGGAAAGATTTCTCTAGGAGGCTTCTTCTGACATAATTCTCATAAAAATGCTTGACAAACTGTATATTGTGAAATGCATTCTTGTCTGAAGTGATCCTATGTTAAATCAAGCTCAAAAAGACACTAGAAAGCTGTCAAGAATTCCCTTCGGTGTTTGAGCTGCCCATTCTGAATGGACTGAACCAGTGGGTATATATCTACATGGCATCTGGGAGCAAGCCTGAGTCCACAGATTTGTGCTGGTGAGGCTCACGCTGGCATGCTGAAAATAACTGTTTAGATGTTGCTTTGTCATTGCAGCTCAGGCTGGAGCTCAGGTTCTCAAACCAGGGATGGGGGATGGGCTTGAGCACAAATCTCTGGCCCTGGGCAGGGAGGCTCACTCCCCAATGCAGTGTAGACATACGCAATGAATCCCGGAGGATAGTGGAGATTCCTTTCCATTGCGGGGAGCCAGGAGTATTCTATGATGTCTTTTAATCTTCTGCCAAATCAATGAACCTTTCATGAGACTGGAATGTTCAAACGCACTGTCTGGGGGAGATACTGTGGGTGGTATCATGTCAAGTGAGCAACAGGACTGGGCTTATTAAACAGCTTTCACTACCGATCCATGTCACCCACTGAGTACCTAGCTAAGGACGCTGAATGTGCTATTTCTGCTGGCAAGGGCGCAGTAGATTGAAGCCACCTCCTTGGCCCCAGTGTTGCTTTTTCCAAGTAAAATCTGACTTTGTAATGCTCTTTTTAAAAGTACCTGCCCACTGAGGGAATTGTATCTTGGCAAGTCGTTTATGTCTAATGAGACAGTCCTGGCACTGTAGCACTGTATTCAATATTTAATGAAAAGTCCACCTGTCTAGATATGCAGGCTTTTTATCCCATTGGCCTTTAATGTAATGCATAATAGTTCAAAGGAAACCTGTGAACTTGGAACTTACTCATACTTGTAACAGGCCAGATTCTGGGTCATGCCAGAGATGTGCACTGCTCACTGCAACCAGGGGGATGCAAAGGTAGCTCTAAGCCATTGGCACTGTACTGGACCTTGGCAGGACCGGCACTACCATTTAGGCAACCTAGGCAATGGCCTAGGGCGCCAGAATTTTTTGGGGGGGTGCTATTTTGCTGGGGGGGGGCTGCACGTGGGTCCGGTGGACCTACCGCAGTCATGCAGGCGGATGGTCTGCTGCTGGAAAGGCTCCAGTGGAGCTGCCGCAGTCATTTCGGTGGATGGTGCGCTGGTCTAAAGGCTCTGGCGGACCTACCGCTGTTATGCCTGCGGCAGGTCCACCGGAGCCTTTAGACCAGCGAACCGCCCGCCAGCATCACTGTGGCAGCTCCACCAGAGCCTTTCCAGCAGCGGACCATCCGCCGGCATGACTGCGGTAGGTCCACCGGACCCGCAGGGGGCAGCGAAATGGTCGTCCGCCTAGGGTGTCAGAAACCCTGGCGCTGCTCCTGGACCTTGAGTACAACTTAAAACAGTTTCAGGACTGCTTTTAGGCATACTCACAAGCAAGTGTGCCCAAGGGGCCATTCCAGTGCCTGGAGATTGCTGGAGCACTGGGGTGCATCCCACACTGGAAGGGAGAGCAAAAGGGTTGTGATGTAGAATCACTTTGCCGGCTCTCTGCTCTTAAGGATCCCTTCTGCTCAGGAGGACTCCTGAGGGAGCTGGCTAAACCAGCTTTCTATCTGTATTGCACGTATGCCATTTTAACAGCACCTGACCTCACTCTACTAATTCCTCTCCCCTAGAGCCACTTCTAAGAGTTTAAACTGCTGAGTAGATTCACACAAGTGGTCCTACCACCATCAATGGAGGAATGACCAAGTGAGGAGAGGAGGGTAGTCACCAAAGCAACAAATGGGAAGGTGCAAGAAAATATGAGTTAAAGCAAGTCTTCACCCTACTTTAACTTACACATTCTGAACCCACGTCCAGCTTCTCAGCAGCACACAAGTTCTGCCAGCTTACATTCTCTTAAGTGGGTGTAATAGATCTAAAAGAGTCTGAGTGAGTGTAAAAGGGGGCAAATTCTGCTCTGGTTTACACCCTGACTTCATTGGAGCAGAATGTAACCCAAAGAGTCCAATTTACTGCCTTTTACGCATCTCCTTTTAGGCTCTGTCTACACTACAAGCTGGGGTGTAATTCCCCAGTTCATATACCCATACACACACCTAGCTGTCCCAATGGGTAAGGTGGCAGAACTGGGCTCTGAGGCTCTGCCTGCATGATGCGGTAGGGGTGTGATTCCCCAGCTTGTGTACACATACTCCTGGTAGCTCACGAGCTAGCGTATCAATGGTATTGTAGCCATGGTAGCGCAGGCAGCAGTAGACGAGGCATTGCTTAGCCATGCTGAGTACAAAAATGGCGGGTACTTACTCGCCTGTGCCTCTGCTACTGCTGTCCATACAACCCTGGCTACACTACTGTGTATACCTGTGTTAGCTCTCATCAAGCTACCGTCAGTATGGGTATGCAAGCAGGGGAATCATGCCCCTAGCCGGTAGTGTAGACATCACCTCAGCACCCAATTCTGCCACCTTACCCATTGGACCAACTTGCAGAGGAAAGTATTACTCAGCATGAGGAAAGGTGACAGATTCAACAGTCTAAGGGGATATAAAGCTGGAACAAAAGACAAGTTGTGGGAATTGGATAGAAGAACAAGTTATATAAATTAGACTCCCTCTAGCCTGACTTAGCCTCACCTCCCAATCTGGACTGTAGTGTTTGGTTCAACATACTCCAACGGGCATATTCCTGTCTCCTTTCAAACTGTTCCTACAGCCATAAAAGAAACTTGAGCAGTGGCATCTATAACTTGTCTAAAGTGTGTCTGAAGATTATTTGGGGTGGGCAGGCTAGTTTAAGAATTTCAATCATTATCTTCTCCTGGGAGCCCCTTAAGGGATAATATTTAGAAAGCACGTGGAGGAAGGTGAGGAAAGTCCATGTCATGTAAATCTATCAGCTAGTTCATCACAGACAACTCTGAACCTATCTTTGCAACGGCGCCGGCTGGATGGAAAGGCGATGCTTTGCTGCATCCTAATTTTGGTCTGATCTCAATGAGCCTCTGTGGTTCCATTGATGATGATGTGAGAACACTTCCTCTGCAGTCATTCATGACTGTAAACAGTACAGAGACCAGCTCTGGCCATTCTGATTTATTCCACGTTTCAGTGACTGTAGCCTATCTGTTGATTTAAAAAAAGGAGCAGGAAGTAGCATAGCTATCAGGAAGAGCTCACCAAGGGGACTGTGTGTGCATGGGAAACAGAAAATCCATTATTATTTGTTAAAGTAATGCTCCATGCTTGCATTTCCGACTGCTCGTCCTTCCAGTTTGCCACCTGGAGTCCTCAGAGGCCTGCCAACCCCAAAACAATTAATTTACCCACAAAAATTCCCATTTAAAAGTTGTTGTTTTTTAAACAGACACCCACATTTCGTACAGCTTTCGCAACACAATACAAGGCTGTACTACTGTAAAATGTATTTTAAAACAAATTTCATAGCAAGTTTATTTTCATGCTTGTCTGTCTCCTCTCCTCTCCTTTGTTTTGTTTTGGTTTTGTCAATATATTTCTTTCTGCTGGCCAAGGAGCACGAGTCCCAGATCAGGGAGTTTACTATCAGTCTTTCCATCATGTGGGGTTTCCTAATCTACTAGTGCCCTGAGATATGCAGGGAAACTCTATGGATTTAGGTTGGAGCATTTGAATGAGGTCCCTCCTATAGGGGCATGGGGACTTTTTATTTCCACAGGAAAGGCAGCAGGAGTCCCCCCTGACTCTCAGAGAGGCAGAGATAATAGTGGGGGGATCCCATAGCACTTATCTCAGCAACAAGGGTGTATCTGCTCACGTGAGTGACTTGGCCAGGGCTGCTGCAATTTTCTTTTCCCGTCACACAGTCTTCTGTTGCGATGGGACTAGCATGGGAGGAGCCCTAAGAGCAGGCAGTCTCAGTGCCAGCACCCTGTAGAGATGCACAGGGAAGCTGGTACCTATGTGAGCTGTTGTTTCAGGCTGTCTGCAGACTCAGGCAGACATCACCCAACTACACTTGAGTCATGTTTTCCAGGTTGTCTTTGCAATCCTGAGGGCTAGAAACATTTTTTTAAACAAAAGTTCAGACACTGATGTAATCACATGACTTGTGTTGTTGGGGCCCAGCCTTAAACCTAGCAATAGACATGGTACAATTACCCTGTGCAGCAGCAGCCCAAACACCGCCATTAGCAAACTCACCCATGACTACTGGGGTGCTGGTTGAGACCCAGCTCAGCCTGGAGCTGGCTGTGCAGCAGGACCAGGCTGGTGTGCAGCAATTCTTGTTGCCTGGCCTACATCATCTTGGCCATCCTAATGGAGGCCTGGATAGCTAGCGGAGAGTGGAGAGGAGAAGGGGAACAATGAGAGCAGTCAGGCACATCTTCTTTACTCCCAGTCAAGCAGCCTTTTAAACAGGTGAATGTCTTCATAGGAAAGGCATTCCCCTTTCCCAGCCTTCAGTGGCCCTGGAACACTTTTAATAAAGGGGGATGGCTGAAAGCCAGCCCCCTTACCACTATCCGTGCCCCCTCCCTCTCCCTCCAGAGCTGAGCCTGGGAGTGGGGTCGTGTCTCCAGGAGGCAGGCACCCAGATACGGGTAAAGAGGGTGAGGCTGGTGCCACAGCTGGGAGCAGGCATGGGGTTGGCATCCGGGACCCTGAGTGCAGGGCAGCAGCAGGACCCCAGGTGTGGGGCCAGTAGCAGAACCTCATGTGTGGGGTTGGCAGCTGAGACCCGGGGCACGGGGCTGGGAGCTGGCACCCCGCATAAAACCTCAGGTGCTGCAACACCCCCTACACCCATAGTTCTCACACCTATGCCAGCCCTTTGTATTGTGCTACAGTGGTGGACCCAGTAGGAGCATAACCAAGAAGCTTTCGTGGGCTAGAACCCTTGAAACCTTTTTCTATCAGGAAATGTGGCTCTCCTAGCAGGAACTGCTTTCTGCCAGCAGGTGGCAGCATTTCCTTCCATCCTCCTGAGGATCTGTGCTTGTTGGTAGAAGCAGCAGCAGACCGACTGTCTCCTGTCGCAGTCAGTCTTCTCCTGGCACTTACAGACAGCCTGGATTTGACCTTTAGTATTTTCCTAGATCTGGCTGGAAAAATGGAGAACGTTTCTCATGAAAGTTTTTGTGATACTTCCTGTCTCCACCACACACACACTTTTGTCAAAATTTTAAGACAACTATTTCTACTAGGTTTGGTTTTTTAATAGACTCTATAAATGTATGGATGGTTAGCAGTCCAGAACCCCAATTTACTTTCAAGACAGTACAGAATCTGAAGACAGTACCGTGGTGGCATTTCTGTTACGGGATTTGTCATATGCACAGTTTAAGGCCAGAAGGGGCTGTTATGGTCATTAAGTCTGACCTCATGCTTAACACAAGACCCGCACTCAGAAATTTCTGCATCAAGCCCATAACTTCAGGTTGAGCCGGAGCATCTCTTTTAGAAAGATACCACAACCTTAGTGTTGTAACAACCAGGCAAGGGACTAACAAACTTCAACAGGACTTTATTTTTTAAAGTGAAAACATCTTTACCAAGCTGCTGGTGCACCCTGTGTAACTCTCACTCTGCCTCCTCAACTCCTCCCCCCTCCTTCCTGTTTCCTGTCTCCCAACAGCCAGTGCTCCCAGTTCTAATAATTATAAGCAATATCTAAACACCACTTAGGAGAGTTGTTCCAGTGGTTAATTCCCCTCAAGTTAAATATTTGCACCTTATTTTTAGTCAGAATTTACCTACCTTCAGATTCCAATGATTGGATCTCAGTACACTTTTTTCTGCTAAATTAAAAAGCCATCTGCTGCATAGGTGCTGGAATTAGGGGTGCTGGGCGTGTGGCCGCAGCCCCTGGCTTGTAGTGGTTTCCATCATACACAGGGTTTACAGTAAACCCCCACTGTAAAAATTGTTCCAGCACTACTGATCTACTGTAAGAAATCTCTTTCCTGTGTAGGTACTTATAGATTATGATCAAGTTACTTCTTAACCTGCTCTTGAATAAACTAAATAGATGAGCCTCTTAAGTCTTGCACTATAAGGCATATTTTCCAGACTTCAACTCACTCTTGTATCTCTTTTCAGAACCCTTTACAATTTGTCAACAGCCTTTTTGAAGTGTGTACACCAGAACTGGCCACGATATTCCAGGAATGGTCTCAGTAATATCCCCTCCTACTTCTATTTGATATTCACCTGCTTATCCATCCAAGGATAGCATTTGCCCTCCATAGCTACAGCATTGCACTGGGAGTTTGTGTTCCATTGGTTATCTGCCAAGACACCCAAATCCTTTTCAGTGTTACTGCATTGTAGCATGCAGCTGCCCCCACTCCATTATTTGTTCCTAGATGTCTGACCTCACATTTGGCTGTATTTGAAACATACATTGTTCAAATGAACCCATTTTACCAAGTGATCCAGGTCAGTTTGTGTAAATGACCTTTCTTTTGTGGCACCTTAGATACTAACAAATTTATTTGGGCATAAGCTTTCATGGGCTAAAACCCACTTCATCAGATGCATGCAGTGGAAAATACAGTAGGAAGATATATACACAGAGAACATGAGAAAATAGGTGTTGCCATACCAACTCTAACGAGACTAATCAATTAAGGCGGGCTAGTATCATGTTCTCTGTGTATATATCTTCCTACTGTATTTTCCACTGCATGCATCCAATGAAGTGGGTTTTAGCCCACAAAAGCTTATGCCCAAATAGATTTGTTAGTCTCTAAGGTGCCACAAGTACTCCTCATTCTTTTTGCTGATACAGACTAACACGGCTACCACCCTGAAACCTGACCTTTCTGTGACCTTTCTCTGGCATTCTTTACTGCTCCACCAATTTAGGTGTCATTTGCAAATGTTACCAGTAATGACTATCCACCCTATTAATGTTCATCCATTCAGCCTTTACTAACTCTCCTCTTTTTATGCCCCATCTCCGTTACTTTCTCTCACTTCATCCACTGTATCTCTAACAAGGGGCAGCTCTAGGTATTTTGCCGCCCCAAGCACGGCAGGCAGGCTGCCTTTGGTGGCTTGCCTGCGGGAGGTCCCCGGTCCCACGGATTCGGCTGCATGCCTGCGGGAGGTCCGCTGAAGCCGCAGGACCAGTGGACTCTCCGCAGACATGCCACCGAAGGCAGCCTGCCTGCCACCCTCATGGCAACTGGCAGAGCGCCCGCCATGGCTTGCTGCCTCAGGCACGTGCGTGGCGTGCTGCTGCTGTCCCTGTCTCTAACAGAGAGATTTTCAAAGGCAGAAAGGGTAACTAGTTGGAACCTTCCCTCTACATCTCAACTAAACCCCTCCCAGATCTCCTTAGATCAGAAATCATTTGCTCTGGACAACATTTTGTTTTGGGACTCTGCATCAAAAACATTGTATGAAAAATAAAATCTTGTGTTTTGGTGAATGTACGCTTTAATTTTCTAGACTCACAGTTCCCACCATGGGCTGTTCATTAATGTCTTAGAATCTGGTTCTTGGAAGAAAAGCTCTTCTAATCAGAGGTGTGTGTGCGCACACATAACACTGTCTTGAGGCACATAATTACAGATTTTTTTTTTTGTCGCATGGAATGATACCGATGAGTCCATGTAAATCATGAACCAAATATTCTTTGCATTTGGGAGCAGGTTCTCTGCTTCCATGCACACAACTCTGTCCCATGTCCACCCACACCTGAAAACATCAACCACCCTTTTCACTGTGGTGGTGGTGGTGGTGGTATTATTATTGCATTTCATCTTCATGGAGCAGCCAGTTATCCATCTGTTGGCAACAGCCACACAGGGAAATCAATAGTCTCTTTATAGAATCTTGTCACTGAAGCTATCTTCTAGCTTATCAGCATTCTGGGGCTTCCCCCGAACTTGTACACTGCATACACCTGAAATCCTGCATGCTTGGAATTTCAGAGGCCTATGATGTGCACTGAGGTTCCAAAGAAACTGCAGAGTGCTCCCAAGCTGGGACAGTCCACTGAGAAACTATTCAACAGAGAGAAGGAGTGGGATTTTGCCCAAAAAGCATCTCCTATAAGAAGAGGGGAGCAGACCACTCAAGTCAGCTCCCCTAGTACTGCAGGAATGGCAGCAAGACTCATAGCTGCTACAAACGACAACCCACCTACCACAATGACAGCTCTTTAAAAGTATAAAATCCAGTCACCATCTTACTGATTTCAATGGGAGTTGGATGGGACACATAGGGAGAGAGAGAGAAAGGAAATATGGCAATGATGGGAGGTGACGAGGGGAGAGAAAGAGTCAGGAGGGTTCTGAGACTTTCAAGAGGACTTGGAAAGATTAATGGGTCCCAATCAAAGACCAAAATTTTGGGTGTTGATTGAATGGCACTGATCCTTCACTAGACTATGCTCCATAAATGGTTTACTTTAGTAAGTGTCATTGTGTTTTTCTCAGAGGTTTCTGGATAATGATATAGAATATGACATGATTGATGTGGTGGGTGACTCCCCCATCACAGACCAGAGAGGATTAAAGTCCAGTTAGTCACATTCACTTCACTTGGGCAGTAATCAAGTAGTTGTTACTTGTCAGCCAAAGAGGGTGGGACTCAAGAAGGATCAGGTGATAACTCAGACTGATGGGCTTTACGAATAGGCTGAGAGAGTTCAGTCAAGGGGAAGCAGCCATAGGGAGCTGGCTGGCTCACTCCTGGGCAGGAGTTCTCAGGAAGACTTAGGTTGGGCAGGACAGTGCCTGATACCAGAGCCAGGGAAAGGCAGAGGAGCCCCAGGAAAGGGTTGAGCACATGGCCAAGAAGACAGGTTGATTCTTTGGGACTCTGGAGTACACCTGGACATTTTGTTTCCCCAGAAGGGGTTTGGGCTAGCCACTTCTCAGTTAGAGGGCTGTCTTTGCACCACACAGATGACCTGCTTTGGACTCTGGAGATGAAAACCCCATGCAATGTTGCATCCTGACACAAGGGGGTGCTCTGTCACGAGAGCACCCCAATCCAGATGCCTATAACAATCCACATATTCAAAGTGCTGTACACAGCAATACTTGGCACATAGGGCTAGATTCTAGCCCTTGGCTCTGGCACCTTTTATACCCTTCTGGTGACCCAAAGGAGACAGAAAGCAGCCTTTATAAAAGGAAATCTCTGGTTGCCATAAAACCAGCATACCATCTGGTTCCCCCCAACATTGTTACCACCCAGTATCAAATCTCCCAGTCCTGAGAAACCTCATAGAAAAACAAGCAGAGACCAACTGCAAGCTCGCCTCACTTTAAGCTAATATCCTAGACCTGACACAATCTAGATCCAGGCCAGGACATAGGACTGAAACCATTTTAGTGGATGATGATCTGCTTGTCTGTGGATAGTGGGCAGATATACATTTTAATCCTCTTGGACTCTCTGCAACATTTGATACTATCAACCATGAATGCTGCTGAGAGAGGTGGCAGAGTCCAAGGGAATGTGCTGAATGATCTGAGTCCTTCCAAGAGGGATAGTTCCAGTGAGTAGTGATTGGAAACTGCACGTCCACCACTAGACCCCTCACTTGTGGAGTCCCACAAGGATTAATTCTCTGGCTGATCTTATTCAGCATCTACATGCAGACACTAGGTAAAGTGGTCAAAGGATATGGACTTAAGTGCCAGATATATGCAGATGATACACTACTCTACCTATCCTTCACCATGTGTGGCCACTCTACCTATCCTTCACCATATGTGGCTACTCTACCTATCCTTCACCATATGTGGCCACTCTACTACTTCCCAGATAGCCCAGTGATTGGACAAGAACAGCTCATGGATGAAGAACAATGTGGATGAATGAACAAGGCAGAGGTGATGCTGGTGGACAAAGGAAAACACTCTGAAAAGTTCGTGGACACAGTGCAGTCTCCTATGGTTGAAAGTGCACACCCACAGCTGATCAGTTCATTCTGCACTTTACGAATGTTCCTGAATTCCTCACTGATGCTCACGTAGAAGCATCTGCAAATAGCACTTTTTCCAACTGGCTGATCCATCCTGTTGGATAATGGCCTGGCTGCAGTTAGACACACCATTGTCAATTCCTATCTGGACAACAACAATTCAGTATACCTGGGTATGATGCGGTCAGCCCTCAGGAAATTCCAGCTAGTCCAGGATGCTGCAGCACATCTCCTCAGCAACATGGGATTCTGGGAGCACATCAGGCCTGTCCTCATTCTCCACCCTGGTTTCCCATAGAATAATGAATCACGTTCAAAATCTCAGTCCTCATTTTCAAGGCACTCAGTGACCCGGGCCAGCATATTTAGAAGTCACCTAAAGACCATGGTTGACAGCTCTGCTCCTCTGACACAATGAGACTTTCTATCAGAAGGATAAAGCATGTGTGTGAGGGAGACAGAACTATCTCCAGGGCCGGGCTGGGACTGTGGAATGAACTCACATATAAACTTAGAGCTATCACAAATGTCACCACCTGCCACTCTAAGTGCAAGGTGCATGTCCTTAATATTGCCTTCTCTAACATAAACACATAGCAATATGTACATTAAAAGTAACAAAATAACCCTACCAAAACAAATGCTCCACTGCACACACCATTCTCCCTCTGGGCATAGGATGAGAGAACAGATCACATGTGACAGGTGTTAGCCCTATTGCTTAATGCACTCCTGGAATGCACTCAGATACAAAGGTGATGAGCATAGCACTTGGGTCTTTGGGGTAAGAAGGGAGTATCATATGGTCAGGTGGAGGAAAAGCCAGAATGTGCTCTGGTGATCCTTATCCAGCAGAGTGGTCCCTTTAGCTGACACAATTTAGGCCTGGTCCCAACTACACTACTCAGGGGGTGTGAAAAATTCACACCCCAGAAAGATGTAGTTAAGCTGACCTAAGCTCAGTGTAGACCCCACTAGGTCCACAGAAGAATTTTTTCCATCCACTTCACTATCAGCTCTGGTGGGGATGGATTTACTATAGCAAAGTAAAATCCCTTCTCTTTGGCCTGGTCCACACTACACAGTTAAATCGATTTAAACAGCGTTAAATTGATTTAACTCTGTACCCGTCCACACTGCAAAGCACTTCAAATCGATTTTAAGGGCTCTTAAAATCGATTTCTGTACTCCTCCCCAACGAGAGGAGTAACCCTAAAATCGATATTACTATATCGATTTAGGGTTAGTGTGGATGGAAATCGAAGTTATTGGTCTCATTCCTTTAATGTAGCTACCCAGAGTGCACCGCTCCGGAAATCGATGGTAGCCTAGGACCATGGACACATACCACCGAATTAATGTGCCCTAGTATGGATGCATAAAATCGATTTTATAATATCGGTTTTATAAAACCGGTTTTAGTAATTTCGATTTTATGCTGTAGTGTAGACTTAGCCTCAGTGTAGTTAGCATCTATACCACAGTGGTATGGCAGTGTGGCTGCAGCTGTGCTGCGGTAGAGTAGACATGCCTCGAGATAAGCCTTTATTTTTGTCTGAGTTACTCAGGAAGCTGTTTTGACGCCTGACCAGCTCCAGTATTGGGAGGCATGGAAAGGTAGCCTCAAGCCCCTCCCTGGGTCCTGCAGTGAGTACAGTTTGTCTGGATCCAGAGATCTGGTCCATGGCAAATCGTTTACCCAGCATGAACAACCAAGTACTGGGAAGGCTTCATTAAGAGCTGAGTGAGCAAAGAAATCACAAAGCCACAGAAGCTTCTCTGGCTCCCGTATCCCATTCACTTATGTAGCACCTCTGTGCTCAGCAAGAGAGGACCAAGGATTTTTCCCTTAAGCATCTTCTCCCCAGTAACTGTGTTGCTTCCGAAACCATTTCTGAACTGCTTCGTCAGCCAAGCTACTTAAAACTAGTACAAATACTAGGCCTACCAGTGAGATCTGAGGGTGTTCAGTATGTCCCAGAATCAGGATCACCACCTGCACTTCCACAAGGGATCAAGTTTAGAATTTAATATGGATTAAAGAGAGGCAAGAAGAAAATAAATCACCAGAGAAACACAGACCAGTGTGTTCAATAGGGCCAAACGAACCCCTGGACATGCTGGGGCCAGAACAAGGTTGCAGGGGTCATCAAATTCAACAGACTTTCCACCCTTCAAGTATTAACTGGCACTGCACTGAGGTAAATCATGTCTGGGAGGCTAAATCACATCCACGTCGAAAAAGAAAACAAACAGGTACGTTCTCTGCTATTTGGCTTGGAATCTCCTATATCCGAACACCTGTAATTTTAACCTAGCTCCCAGCAGAAACCAGCGTGGCTTTGTGACTCTCACTTAAAATAATAATAATCATATAATCTTCCATTTACACAGCACTTTAACTCCCAACAGTTTACCTCAAGTGCTTTCCAAAGTGCTAAATCAACCCCTGCCATGTAAAAACACGTAGAAGAGGAAAAACAATACGAAGACGCTGCACATTTTAATGCACGGCAAGGAGGAGGAATTTGTGTAAGGAGAGTTTCATGCAGTGTTTCCTTTCCTATCTGAGAGCAGGATCAATGAGAGGATACCTAGACTGGTCCAGTAAGACACAAGATAGTGGAGAGGAAAACTGCATTACAGAGATATGTCCAATCGCTCCCTTTTCTAATATGTTCCCATGGCAGTAGATCATTCCTTGCCAAGTCACTGCCTTTCTTCTCCAGTCTTGTGGTTGTCCTTAATGCAACCATCCACAGGAGTGGTTCATGTATGCAAGGCAGCAGGTTCAAGCTACCCTCCTCCACCTCCTGAATTCTAATTAAAATCCATGAATCCTAACTTGCCCCTCAAAGTTTGGCTCTTGACAATTTAGATCCAAAAATGGAAGGGGCCTAGTTCCCAAACCAGTTCAGATGTAGCATGAAATTGGTGAAAATTGTGCAAGAACTATTTTTCATCACAGATTGCTCTTGTCAGATTTCCACCCTTAGGAGATGAAATCTCACCAGAATTCCCAGTCAGATTGTGGCATTAGAAAACATGAATCCAAACCCAAATTCTATCCCTGGATTAACCAGGAACCTGAACTTAAAACCCTAAAATAAATCTGCTTTCAATGCCAATCTGCATACTATCTACTCATCTCTAGTTTCTGAATTAAGCATCTAATGTCTACATTCACTCTCCACGGCTTCTACCTCCATGAGACTGGGAAGAATAAAAATGTTCAAGTTAGAGCAACTCAAAATGGAAACTTTTTCACAAAAAAAATTGTTCCTTTTTTCATCAAAAGTTTTTCATACTTTGAAATGTTTTACCCTGCTCTAGTCCAGGCACATTGGAAAGGCACACTGAGTGCCTCCAAGCATCTAGATGTGGTATCACAATCCATCTTTCACCTCTGGCATCCCCTGCAGGCCCACTTTGACTGATCTTCTGTGGCCTGGCCTTCTAACCAAGTCAGAAAGTCCGAATGAACCCCTTCTGGGATATTAAAGAGTCCAATAAATAAATAGTCTTTCTGCCTTTGGTAGGGTCTTCAGCCCCAGCTCTGGCCCCTTTAAATTCAGCCTTTTGTTTGGGCTCCTAAATACGTCTTGTCCCCTGTTGGGGTTTACAACACTTTACCTGTGGCCAGTAGGGGAACCCAGGTCCACCCACTACTCAGGGTTCCAAGTCATGGACCCTAAAACGCCAGCCATGTAGTGCTCAGCTCATTCCTTTCTGCTCTTTCCCTGGACCTCTTCCCACCAGGCCCTTTTATCTCCAGTCCTATCTCAGGGCCAATGTCCTCAGGGGCCTTCTCTCTGCAGTCCCAGCTGAGTAAGTGCTACTTGTTGTGCTCCTGTGGTCAGATAACAGAACCTGCTTCTTCACTCCTCTGCTTCCAACCAATAACTGAAGAACTAAGACCATGCAGCTACTTTTATCTGGGTCAGCAGGACCCTTATGAGCCACTGCTAGCCTCTCTAGCCCGCAGAGGACTATGTCTCTGTGGTTGCCAAAATGGCTGCTCCAAAGAGCTCTCTCAAGGCAAGCCTGGAGGACTGCTTCATTCCTCCTACACTACTGCTTCCTGGGGTGAGGTGTAGGACTGCTACAGAGCCTTTTGTAGGGAGCAAAAGTGGCCAGGTGCACCCTATCACACCCAGGAATTAAAGTAATAACTACTGAATTGTGATCACCTCAAGGCTGGGGTGCAGGAGTTGTTTAAATAGTCTCTGTCAACATAAAAATCACGTTAAAATCCTTGTTTAAACGTATTGGCCTGATCCAGAGACTGTTGGAATCAATGCAAAGATTTCCACTAACTTCAGTGGGCTTTGCCTCTGGCCCCAGTTTTGTTACTATTAGCACCTAGATTATTAACACTGAAAGAATGCTGAAAATCTCACATATTTTTTGATCATTTATTCAGCATGTTGATGTTTTGCCCTTGGACTTTGAAGCTAGGCTGAGCCGTCTCACCAGTTCCACTTTCTGATTCTCAGGCAATAGCATGATGCTGCATGAATGAGCCACAGATACCTACAGGAATTATTTACAGATTAAAAAAAAGTTTTCCATGAAATATTTCTGTTATTATTATGCTTGTTCCTCTGACTATTAGGTTGTGTAAACGCAGACAGTTTCACTGCTTGACACTACCCTTTTAATAGCCTTCAGCAAATCAGCATGACAAGCATGACCATTAAGCAAAGAAAAATCCCATATCAGCAGAAACTGCAAGTCGTCATTTACTTGATACCACTGCAGACATTCAGCTCATGTGTGTTTCCTTTGTTCTCTTCTTTTCAGCTCCATTAGGTGGCAACCCTGAGTGTAGTTTCTCAGTTGGTAGCGAAGGTGTACCTCCCTTCCAGCCTGTTCAGAATAGGGTTGCCAGGTGTCTGGTTTTTGACTGGAACGCCCAGCCGAAAAGGGACCTGGTGGCTCCAGTCAACATCATCAACCAGTCCATTAAAAGTCTGGTTGGTGGTGCTGCAGGGCTAAGGCAGGCTAGTCCTTACCAGTCTTGGCACGATGCTGCACTCCAGAAATGGCTAGCAGGTGTGGCTCCTAGGCGGGGGCGGGGTGAGCCACAGGGCTCCAAGCACTGTCCCCCCCTAAGCACCAGCTCCGCACTCCCATTGGCCTGGAACTGCAGCCAATGGGAGCTGCAGGGGCAGTGCCTGTGGCGAGCAGGGCTGGCTCCAGGTTATTTGCCGCCCCAAGCAAAAAAATAAAATAAAATAAAAAATAAATTAAAAAGAGGGGCCAGAGTGCTGCTGCCAAAGCAAACAAACAAACCAAAAAGCCGGAGTGCCACCCCTTGAAAAGTGCCACCCCAAGCATATGCCTAGAGCCGGCCCTGGTGGCAAGACCAGAGCACGGAGCCTCATGGCTCCACCTCCCAGAAGCTGGACCTAATCCTAGAAGCAATTAGAGAGTTGGCAACCCTAGTTCAGAATGGATGCCACGCTGTGCTAGCAACTGGCACTTTGTAGGGCAGTGCACAGCATTCTTGCGTTCATTTTGAAATGACTAACCATGCTTGAACTATTGAAGTAAAGTTGGAGTTGCATCATGTTGCCACTTGTCTGATTAAACAGAAGGCTTGTGAGGTGCTAGAAATAGGAAATAGGAGTGGCTTTTCCCAGGCTTGAGGAACTGGAGACCAGAGGCCTCAAGAAGTGTGAAGTGGATCTGGGTTCAGTTCAGATAAAGATCTCAATAGCTAGATGCTCTTCCAGAATTATTATAATTAGCCAGAGCAGAAATACTGGAAAAGATACTAAACCTTGAGCTTCAGAGTTTAAGCTGATCTAAAGTGATGGTGGAGAGATTAACCCTCATCTGTTCACTTTAGGGCTCAGACACCTTCCTCTGAAGTATTTAGTGCGGGACAATTCCTATGTTTTCCCAAACCTTTAAGGTCTGTAAAATTGGGCTGGAAATGTCATGGATATTCGGCTCTGTCTCAAGAGTGAAAGTGAGTAGATACAATGGAGTGAAGGAGCTCTTGCTGCATGTTAGGCTATTCTCACATTATTTCTAAATTGTCTTGTGATCTTTTGGCCCTTCTGTCTCTGGTCTTGGCTGGAGTCTGGAAGTGCATGAGTTGGTGGTAGTGGGGCTGCCTCATTTTAGTATCCAATTCAGTTTATCTTTCACTGGTAGAGAGATATTGTACAAACCATGGAAAAAGATGAAGGAGGAAGGGGTCACTGGAGACACACATGCAGGGCTGGTGCAAGGAAATTTTGCACCCTAGGTGAAACTTCCACCTTGTGCCCCCCGCCTCCAGCCCTGTGGCAGCTCCCCACCCCCCTTCACCCTGAGGTTCCCCCCCGTGGCAGCTCCCCCCCCACCCTGAGGAGTTCCCACCCCACTGCAGCTCCCCCTTCAAGAGCCATGCAGCACCTCCCCACCCCAGCTCACCTCTGCTCTGCCGTCCTCCCCAGACATGCCGCCCTAGCTCTAATTCTCCTCCCTTCCCAGACTTGTGGCGCCAAACAACTGATTGGTGCTACAAGCCTGGGAGGTGGGAGAAGTGGAGCAGTGACCATGCACTGGGGGAGGAACCACTGTAAACAAAAATTGGTGGCACCGCTTTTTGGTGCCCCCAAATCTTGGTGACCTAGGCAACCGCCTAGTTCGCCTTAATGGTAGCACTGGCCCTGCACACATGGTGTAAACAAGAGCAGAATTTGGCTCCACCAATCTCCCCAAGGAGTGGGATGAGCAGGTGAGAGAGAGAAGTCAATGAATCCATAAGCAGAGGAGGCTGGACTGGGAAGAAATTAGGTTGGGGTCAGAAGTGCAAGGTGGATGGTGGATGGGGGAGCTAGTCAGAAAGGTCTGTGTAGGGAAGGGCTGATTTTCTGGGAGCTCTGAGTCATGTAGTTCCTATGGTTGCCATTTAATCTTATAAATTACCCTGGTTCTGCCAGTAGAATTTCTGTCTGAGGGAATATTAACATCTTCAGCTTTCTTTCCCTTTGCTCTGTGTCCCTTTTTCCTTGTGAAATAATAAATAGCCCTTTAACTGGTGTCTTGTGCAGTAAGCAGACCTTCTCCCAGGCCAGGGGTTCTCAAACTGGGGGCTGACTCCTCTCAGAGGGTCATGAGGTTGTTACGTGGGGGTCGCAAGTTGTCAGGCTCTACCCCCAGTCCCTACTTTGCCATCAGCATTTATAAATAAAGATAAATATAAAAAATGTGTTTTTAATTTATAAGGGGGGTCGCACTCAGAGGATTGCTGTGAAAGGGGTCACCAATACAAAAGTTTGAGAACTACTGTCCTAGGCCTTGCACATCACCTCACCAGCACGTGCACGTGGGTAAATATGGATATTGCCATAAACCCATTCCTATATTTCAGCAGGCAGTGGGTGGCTTCACTTTTTAAGATGGCCCAGGCCAAAGATCTGGATCAAAACTCTCCCTAATTTGTGGAACTAGGTTTCTAAACCCAGATTTCAGTCAATCCAAGATTTGCAGAAAGTCCCTGTTTTCCAAATGGGCTGAATCAAAACCTTAGGTCCAGACAACCCTGAACTTCAGTGTGTTTGAAACCTAGATCCAGATCTAAATCTTGCAGGTTGGGCTCCTTTCTTTTCTTTAAGCTTTTGGAAATCTTAATGGACTGTTTTATTCCCTTTGGACAATACCATCTTCATAGCCACCCTCTATTGTTAACATAATAACTGTTTGTGTTAGTAGCATCCCCTTCCCTTGTGCATTCTTTTTAATAAGCACTGGCTCCTCCAAACTAGGATGTTCTGCATGCCAAGCCACAGAGCTCATCCCAGCTATTTATTTGTTTACATATATGCTGAATCCTGCTCACTTGCCAATGGAAATCTTCCTTGGAGGTTTATTTCTTGCTTTCTGCCATGGAACTGGGAAATCTGTCTTTCCAGCTATGCCAAAGCACTACTGGCCATTATTTATTCCTGGTCAATAACATCAGGACATAACGGCTACGTAACGTAACATACATAACAGCTATTTATGAAACACATCTCCTTCACTAGTTGGAAGCCTTCAGTCTTCAAAGACCCACCCGTGATTCTTCTCTTTTGGAAAATAATTATGTTATCAACAATAGTTCTCCCAAGAGAGCAAAGGGTCCTCTTGTAACCCTGCTGAGGAACTGTCTTATCTGCAAATTATGCCTAATCACTCAAAGATTTCTCTATAGCCCAGAACACTTCATTGCCTGATTTTAGCTCTTTGATTCTTCCCTATTCTCCTTTTTTCTAGCAGAATATATGAAATAGTTTTTTAATGACCAGTTTAATCCGTGTTTACAAGAAGATGCTGTTGAGACAACTTTCCAAGTTAATATTTACAGCTTTGCATTATGGGCTAGATACTCCAAACCTCAGATGCCTCTTGCCATCAAGACTTAGGTGCACAGCTGAATGTACAAACTCTTGCAGAAGATTGACCTGTGAAATACATGTTGAAGCAGAAAGTAAAAAGTTAAGGGATTGAGAATAAAGTTCACTGAACTCTTTGGTAGTCTTTCCATTGACTTCAGTGGGCACTGGATCAGGCCTAATGAGCGAAATCTGACCCGACTGAAGTCAATGGGTTTTTTTCATAGATTCATAGAATCCAAGGCCAGTGGGAATCATTGTGGTCATCTAGTCTGATCTTCTGTATAACACAGGCCATAGAACTCCCCCAAAACACAGCCAGAGGCTTCCGTTGTTCCAAGATTTTATCCTAAGTGTGCAACATTACACTAGTTCCGCACCTTATCCAAATCACATGAAGGTGGGTGGAGCCACAGCTCCTGTCAGTGGGATATTTACACTGATACTGTCAGGGACTGGCTTAGCAGAGCGACTGGGAAGGAGCACCAGCCGCAAGTGACTCTTTGCAGCATTTTTGGTGCAGCTGCAGGAGGTTTGTTTATACGTGAGGAAGAAGCAGCAGAGACAACACAGCATGGCTTGGAATTGCTACAACATGGCACTTTATGATTATGTCATCAGGAAGCCTCATCACTAAGACTTGTCATCATGGCAAAAAGACAGCAGTCACAAATTTTATAGAAAAGAACCTCAAAGGCCCAAGAATCACATTATTTTCCAGCAAAATAGGTTTTATTTTGCAATGAAAATGGTTAACCTTATTAAGAAAAATATCCCAGATCCCTTTCACAGCTGCACTAGACTAATATAGAAATAAAATGTATAACAGTCCAAGGAGGGCTGGTCAGTGGGGAGCTGGCTAGGGTAACAAAGACCAGAGTTAGTCATTGTAACAAAGTTCTGTGTGTCACAGAAGTCATGGTTGTGATAGACATACAGCTACTGGCATTAGGCAGCACATCTAAGGGACAATGTGGGAAAGGGGGTGAGAGGAGGTCCTGAACCAGCTGCTGATGGTGATAAATCCTAGGCTATGTTGTTCATTAGCAAACAGGACAACACAGTTCATAGAATCACAGAATATCAGGGTTAGAAGGGGCCTCAGGAGGTCATCTAGTCCAACCCCCTGCTCAAAGCAGGACCAATTCCCAACTAAATCATCCCAGCCAGGGCTTTGTCAAGCCTGACCTTAAAAACCTCTAAGGAAGGAGATTTCACCACCTCCCTAGGTAACCCATTCCAGTGCTTCACCACTCTGAGTGAAAAAGCTTTTCCTAATATCCAATTTTAACTTCCCACACTGCAACTTGAGACCATTACTCCTTGTTCTGTCATCTGCTACCACTGAGAACAGTTTAGATCCATCCTCTTTGGAACCCCCTTTCAGGTAGTTGAAATTAGCTATCAAATCCCCCCTCATTCTCCTCTTCCGCAGACTAAACAATCCCAGTTCCCTCAGCCTCTCCTCATAAGTCATATGCTCCAGCCCCCTAATCATTTTTGTTCCCCTCCGCTGGACTTTTTCCAATTTTTCCACATCTTTCTTGTAGTGTGGAGCCCAAAACTGGACACAGTACTCCAGATGAGGCCTCACCAATGTTGAATAGAGGGGAATGATCACATCCCTAGATCTGCTTCCAATGCCCCTACTTATACAGCCCAAAATGCTGTTAGCCTTCTTGGCAACAAGGGCACACTGTTGACTCATATCCAGCTTCTCGTCCACTGTAACCCCTAGGTCCTTTTCTGCAGAACTGCTGCCTAGCCACTTGGTCCCTAGTCTGTAACAGTGAATGGGATTCTTCCATCCTAAGTGAAGGACTCTGCTCTTGTCCTTGTTGAACCTCATTAGGTTTCTTTTGGCCCAGTCCTCTAATTTGTCTAGGTCTCTCTGTATCCTATCACTCCCCTCAAGCGTATCTACCACTCCTCCCAGTTTAGTGTCATCTGCAAACTTGCTGAGAGTGCAGTTCACGCCATCCTCCAGATCATTAATGAAGATATTGAACAAAACCGGCCCCAGGACCGACCCTTGGGGCACTCCACTTGAAACTAGCTGCCAACTAGACATGGAGCCATTGATCACTACTCACTGAGCCTGACAATCTAGCCAACTTTCTATCCATCTTATAGTCCAATCATCCAACCCATACTTCTTTAACTTGCTGGCAAGAATACTGTGGGAGACTGTATCAAAAGCTTTGCTAAAGTCAAGGAATAACACATCCACTGCTTTCCCCTCATCCACAGACCCACTTATTTCCTCATAGAAGGCAATTAGGTTAGTCAGGCATGACTTGCCCTTGGTGAATCCATGCCGACTGTTCCTGATCACTTTCCTCTCCTCTAAGTGCTTCAGAATTGATTCCTTGAGGACCTGCTCTATGATTTTTCCAGGGACTGAGGTGAAGCTGACTGGCCTGTAGTTCCCCGGATCCTCCTTCTTCCCTTTTTTAAAGATGAGCTCTACATTCGCCTTTTTCCAGTCATCTGGGACCTCCCCCGTTCGCCATGAGTTTTCAAAGATAATGGCCAACGGCTCTGCAGTCACATCCGCCAACTCCTTTAGCACCCTCAGATGCAGCGCATCTGGCCCCATGGACTTGTGCTCGTCCAGTTTTTCTAAATAGTCCCGAACCACTTCTTTCTCCACAGAGGGCTGGTCACCTTCTCCCCATACTGTGCTGCCCAGTGCAGCAGTCTAGGAGCTGACTTTGTTTCTGAAGACAGAGGCAAAAAAATCATTAGCTTTTTCTACATCGTCTGTCACTAGGTTGCCTCTCTCATTCAGAAAGGGGCCCACACTTTCCTTGACTTTCTTCTTGTTGCTAACGTACCTGAAGAAACCCTTCTTGTTACTCTTAACATCTCTTGCTAGCTGCAATTCCAAGTGTGATTTGGCCTTTCTGATTTCACTCCTGCATGCCTGAGCAATATTTTTATACTCCTCCCTGGTCATTTGTCCAATCTTCCACTTCTTGTAAGCTTCTTTTTTGCATTTAAGATCAGCAAGGGCTTCACTGTTAAGCCAAGCTGGTCACCTGCCATATTTACTATTCTTCCTACGCATCGGGATGGTTTGTTCCTGCAACCTCAATAAGGATTCTTTAAAATACAGCCAGCTCTCCTGGACTCCTTTCCCCCTCATGTTATTTTCCCAGGGGACCCTGCCCATCAGCTCCCTGAGGGAGTCAAAGTCTGCTTTTCTGAAGTCCAGGGTCCGTATTCTGCTGCTATCCTTTTTTCCCTGTGTCAGTATCCTGAACTCGACCATCTCATGGTCACTGCCTCCCAGGTTCCCATCCACTTTTGCTTTTCCTACTAATTCTTCCCAGTTTGTGAGCAGCAGGTCAAGAGCAGCTCTGCCCCTAGTTGGTTCCTCCAGCACTTGGACCAGGAAATTGTCCCCTACACTTTCCAAAAACTTCGTGGATTGTCTGTGCACTGCTGTATTGCTCTCCCAGCAGATATCAGGGTGATTAAAGTCTCCCATGAGAACCAGGGCCTGCGATCTAGTAACTTCTGCTAGTTGCCGGAAGAAAGCCTCGTCCACCTCATCCCCCTGGTCTGGTGGTCTATAGTAGACTCCCACCATGACATCAGCCTTGTTGCTCACACTTCTAAACTTAATCCAGAGACTCTCAGGTTTTTCTGCAGTTTCATACCGGAGCTCTGAGCAGTCATATTGCTCTTTTACGTACAATGCAACTCCTCCACCTTCTCTGCCCTGCTTGTCCTTCCTGAACAGTTTATATCCATCCATGACCGTACTCCAGTCATATGAGTTATCCCACCAAGTCTCTGTTATTCCAATCACATCATAGTTCCTTGACTGTGCCAGGACTTCCAGTTCTCCCTGCTTGTTTCCCAGGCTTCTTGCATTTGTGTATAGGCTGTCATAAACAGATAGGTAAGGGTTAATGTCTCTTTCACCTGAAACACCTGACCAGAGAACCAATCAGGAAACCGGATTTTTTCAACTTTGGGTGGAGGGAATTGTGTGTCTGGGGGTCTTTTGTCTGTCTGCCTGCTTTCTCTGAGCTTTGGAGAAGTAGTTCTATTTTCTAATCTTCTGTTTCTAAGTGTAAGGACAAAGAGATCAGATAGTAAGTTATATGGTTTCTTTTCTTTGGTATTTGCATGAATATAAGTGCTGGAGTGCTTTGATTTGTATTCTTTTTGAATAAGGCTGTTTATTCAATATCTTTTAAGCAATCGACCCTGTGTTATATCATCTTAATACAGAGAGAACATTTGTATGTATTTTTCTTTCTTTTTTATATAAAGCTTTCTTTTAAGACCTGTTGGAGTTTTCTTTACTTCAGGGAAATTGAGTCTATACTCACCAGGGAATTGGTGGGAGGAAGAAATCGGGGAGATCTGTGTGTTGGATTGCTAGCCTAATTTGGCATTCCCTCTGGGGGGAATAGGAAAGTACTTTTTGTTTCCAGGATTGGGAACAGAGAGGGGGGAGTCTCTGTGTAGTTTCACAGAGCTTGTGTCTGTGTATCTCTCCAGGAGCACCTGGAGGGGGGAAGGGAAAAAGGATTATTTCCCTTTGTTGTGAGACTCAAGGGATTTGGGTCTTGGGGTCCCCAGGGAAGGTTTTTCAGGGGGACCAGAGTGCCCCAAAACACTCTAATTTTTTGGGTGGTGGCAGCAGGTACCAGGTCCAAGCTGGTGACTAAGCTTGGAGGTTTTCATGCTAACCCCCATATTTTGGACGCTAAGGTCCAGATCTGGGACTAAGGTTATAACATGAGTGGCAGCTGGTGGGAGATAGACAGAATCCAGAAGCCAGTAGGAATATTATATTTTTCTTTTCTCTGCTAAGGGCTTTTTAGCAGAGAGAAACAGTTTGGTTTTAAAAGGGAACCAGAGAGAATTTTTTTTTCTGCTCTCTCTGGCAGTTTGTGGCTTGCATGTTAAGGGTCTTTTGTCATGCAATAGCCCTCCCATTAGGAGGCAAGTACCAGCACTTATATGCATGCAAATAAAGTGGTTTTTCTGGTTTCCCTTCATTGAACATTAGCTAGAGAGAGAAAGGGAAAAAAGCACTGTTGCTAGGCAGACTCCAGGAGGGAACAGAGCTTGCAGTTCAGAAGATAAACACCAGAGGGCACCCCAACACAACAAAACAGGAACAATGACTTCTAAGGCAAAAATTGGCGCCGAAGAACAAATCAAAGAAGCTGAACACAGGCGACAACTGGAAATAAAACAAAAAGAGATTTATGACATAGGCACTTAAGATAACTCCCTAATTGTTCCTCTTTCTCGGTCCGAGACAAGAGTCCTCCCCTCTTTTACTCTCCTACTCGTGCTTCCTCCCGGTATCCCATTTCCCCACTTACCTCAGGGCTTTGGTCTCCTTCCCCTGGTTAACCTAGTTTAAAGCCTTCCTAACTAGATTAGCCAGCCTGCTTGCAAAGATGCTCTTCCCTTTCTTCGTTAGGTGGAGCCCATCTCTGCCTAGCACTCCTCCTTCTTGGAACATCAACCCATGGTCGAAGAATCCAAAGCCTTCTCTCTGACACCACCTGCGTAGCCATTCATTGACTTCCACAATTCGATGATCCCTACCCAGGCCTTTTCCCTGTACGAGGAGGATGGACGAGAACACCACTTGCGCCTCGAACTCCTTTATCCTTCCCAGAGCCACGTAGTCTGCAGTGATCCACTCAAGGTCATTCTTGGCAGTATCATTGGTGCCCACATGGAGAAGCAGGAAGGGGTAGCGATCTGAGGGCTTGATGAGTCTGTTGCTTACTTTGCTCCTTACTCTCTTCACTTGCTTGCCACAGCCAACTGTGGATCATTTGATCAGGCAATATATGGAGACAACAGCTAGGGTGAAAAAGACAACAAAGGGGGAGCAGGGTATTACATATGTCAGTTTAAACAATTGCACTTGTTAGTAAGAGCTCACTGGAGCCTTCTTCTTGGACTCATTTTGATTTAACTGCAAACTCAGTTCAGCCTCAATATGGAGCCACAAATGACATTTCCATAATTTAGATTCTTAAATACTGATCAAATTCATGTTCACTCCTTGCAAGCTATAGCCAGGAGCTCTTCAGGGTAGGGCGTGGGAAGGAGAGTATAGTACCTCCACTTCTATAATCTTTTTGCAGGCCTTGCATATCCTGACTATGGACCTGGGTGGTGCTATGTATCTAGGCCTGCAAATTAAATCTTCAGAGAAAATTGGTGTGAACTAGTCCCATCAGGCAACTCTGAAACCTCAGAAAAATTTGCATGTATAGCAAGTAACCAGTATAGCCTATGTTAATTGCTAGTATACATGTAGGAGGCTGGATTAGCAAAAAGAAAACTCTTTCAGGAGTCAGGTACCACTGGTTGTAAATTGACCCATTGGAGCTAGTCCTTTTCAGACCTTGCAGAGGAGAAAACACACATACAGGTACAAGATTATTGAGTTCTTAGGCCCTGATCCTGCAAACATGTATACACATGAGTGACTTTACTCTGTGGAAATTTAGTAAGGATTGGGAAGTGGCTGAGAGATCAGCCTTGCAAAGTTCTCTGTGCTCCCCTGAGGGGCTGAGTGCTCTCAGCTCCCATTGACTTCAACAGAAATTGAGGTTGCTTAGCATCTTCCAGGACTGACCTTTTGGAGAGGCCAAACTTCCAGACACCATACTTCATGTGAATTGGAAATACCACACATTATGGAGAAAATCTGCCAGGCAAAAGGCTGAGTGAACACAGAATGAGCTTTGAGATACTGGGCCTAACAGTATCCTGGTTTACACACTATGTAACCTCCGTTAACTTCAATGGCCATTTGCAGGGCATGAATCAGGGCAGAATTTGGCCCACGATTCCAAAGAGAACCAATCACCCTACACTATAACGTGGCCCTATGATTTACAACTGGAATAGTATTCCCTAATGTACGTCAGAGTGTAGGCACTGCAGTGCAAACTCGTTCAAATAATTAGGTCAGTCACACAAAGCTGAATGTGTCAGGTTACGGCAATCATTTCTTTCTTTAAGAAAATAAGGATGATGTGAGTCCATACACCAAGCTTTGTGTCCATGAGCAATTATCCCATAACTGATTATGCACCAGCGGCTGCATTATGGTAAACTTTGGTTTTGGGGTGTCTAATATAGAGGAGGTATTTGAAGGCAGACACAGGCTGGAGGCATGTGTTTAAAAGTGACATACACCGTGTATTTTGGTTTTGACTCAAACATTTTTCAGTTGACCATACATACACAAGGACTGTTTTTTCATACGTTTACCTTTCAAAGTACAAAAGTGTGCTAAGAATGTTTATAATTTACTATAAATAAAGCTGCAATAATGCCTTCTAAGCACAATTCAACTTCAAAGCACTGCACCAACATTAACTAACTAATCCTCACAACACCCCTCTGAGGTAGGTGGTTATTGTCTGAAACAATGAGGCTAAGGCACTTGCCTCAGGCCTCACAATCAATCAGTGGCAGAGCTAGGTTTTGAATCAGGAATTCCTGGCTCTCTGCTTAATCCACTAGACCTCACTGCCTCTTCTGCTTATGGCTTCCATACATAGAGAGCATTACTATAAGCTCTGAGGAAATGTGAGTACAATGCCTGTTAGAAATATTTGAAGATCCCCATAAAGACTGGACGTGCAGGAAATATCTGGATGATAATCTAACTGTCTGTACTTATTTGCATAAGCAGTTTTCTGGATTCTTATCACGTATGTCATGCTGGGCATATCCTTTGAAGACAGGGCACATTTTTTCCTTCATGAAGCTATGTGTCTGTGACACACACGTTGGGTAAACTTACTTGTCTGCAAGTTATTCAACATTTACCTTTACATCAAAAGCTGTAATGATATCTCTATATTTTTTTATTACAATTAAACTTTCTATATGTTTAAATATATGGCCTGACAATTGTATGCTTGATACATATATTTGATAATCAGTTCCTCAGTAAAAGAGAAATAAGTCTTATTTGGGTATCAAGTATGCCCTCTTAAGTACAGCTCTGCCTGCTATTTGAGCTAGATAAGTGAAAAGTGAATATGTAAAAACTAGGTCTGAAAAGTGTTGGAAAATGTGAAAATACATTTAGGAGTAGAACCAATTAGGAATTTTCCAACAACACATTTTTTGTCGGAAAATTCTAATTCATCTAAATCAAAACTGTTTGGGAAATAGTGTGAGTATTGACAAAACTCTTGACTCAAAAAAATTTTAGTTAAAAAACGTTTTGAGATTGCCAAACTGGAAAGATTTTGACTCAAAAACCAGTAAAATTTGTTTTTAAATGATGAAAATGAAATGTTTTGATGAACCTGAATAAAAAAATGTTCAGATTTTCAGTTCTCAAACATTTTTGAGATTTTGACTTTTCTGACGTGATTCAGTATAGGAAATTTTTTTGAAATCTTGAAAATTCTTGCAGAATGGGAGAACAGTTCCACCTCAACCCTATTTAGGTATGATCATGAATATTAGCCGTACAAAGCTAATAGTGTCCAATCAGCCGTTGTTTGTGAGTATCAGTAATACAAACTAAAAAAAAATAGATCTGTCCAAGTCACTCTGAAATGTCAGGCTACAGTACTGAATAATATATTTGATGGGGTGTATATCCCACACTGGCAGAGAAATAGTTAACTGGAGCCAGAGAGCGATAAATCACCTGGTTACACTTGGATGGTAGGCCAGGCCCTATTTAGGATTAGGCCCAGCTGGGGAGGAGGGTGGTTAATAAAGGAAGGAGTCTGGGGCAGTAGTAGGGAAATAGGAGGCCCAGGGAAGCTCAAGAGAGACACTGGGAAGCCACTAAAGTGGAGCGAGCCCCTGTGGTCATGTAGTGTTGCTACGTGCCAATAGTCCCTTTTTAGAAAGGCTGTCCCTTCATTCTTCATCTCTCTACAAGATTGGGAGTTGCTGCGTGCTGCAAAGAGCAGCAAGAAATACCTTTGGCAAATGTAGGTGAGTATTGCTTATTAACAGTATTATTACTGGTGACGATGATAATAATATTGGGAGGAGGGGTAGGGCAGGGTGCTAAGAAAACAGTCCCTTCTTTTTGAAATATGATGTTGGCAAGTCTGTGAAGGGCAGGACCCCAGGCGGGCAGCCTGGAGGCTGAGTTTCTGGAGGAAAGAGACACAAACAGGCAGATGCAGAAGGTCTTATGGGAGATGGACAGGAGCTGGGCCTCCAGGGAGAAAAGCCCTGGCACAAGAGTTGGGAAGAAGTCTTCAGAGCTTGGAAAGGGGATACAATTCTGCAGAGGAGCGAGTCCAGGGAGGGGCTGGGGAAAAAGGGTCTAGAGACAGGCTGAGCTAGGAAGTGGTCCAAGGAGACAACAAGGAGTCTGAGGAAGCAGACAGTAGCAGCTTACTGCAGGGCCTCTGGACTGAATCCCAGAAGAGAAGCAGGAGTGGGAGGGGGAGGCTGGGTTCCCTATTGGTCAACAAGGAAGATGGCTGTGAAAGCCCCTGGTGTAATGAGTGTGAGGAGAATTGATCCCAGGTCAGGCCAAACACCAGGCATAAGGATGCTGGAGTGTTGCTTTGTGGGACTTTCTCTTATCCCAGAGTGGGTGGGACTAAATGTGACCTGACTGGAGAGCTAAGTCCCAGGAAGAAGCAGACCACCACCCCAGGGCTGAAATGACTGTTAGCAGGGGGAAACAGAGGAGGAGTGCCTGCTGTGCCAAGTTAGCCAGTGAATCACTCTTTTACATACCAAAGCTAACAAAACAAAGACAAGACAAGTACCTAGTGCTATCAGAGCCTACGTCCACACTACAGCTTTAAATCGATATTAGTAAAATCGATTTTATAAAACAGGTTTTATAAAATCGATTTTACGCGTCCACACTAGGGCACATTACTTCGGTGGTGTGCGTCCATGGTCCCAGGGTACCATCGATTTCCGGAGCGGTGCACTCTGGGTAGCTCAGTAAAAGAATAGGACCAATAACTTCGATATCCGTCCACACTAACCCTAAATCGATTTAGTAATATTGCTTTTAGGGTTACTCCTTTCGTTTAGCTGGAGTACAGAAATAGATTTTAAGACCCCTTAAAATCGATTTTAAGTGCCTTGTAGTGTGGACGGTTACAGCGTTAAATCGATTTAACGCTGTTTAAATCGATTTAACGCTGTAGTGTGGACCTGGCCAGAGAGAGAAATTTTCACTCTCTGTTAAGTGAGATAACAGATTTTATACTCAATTTCATCCTACAAACTTAAGCCACTGGGGTCAAATTCATGTCCAGTGTAACTCCATTAAGTTTAATGGTGTTCCAGGTATGAATCTGGCCCAGCTGGGGGAGGGTGTTTTTGTTTTTCAATGTGTTGTGATGTATTTTGGGGATTACTGCTACTGTATTATAGCTGACTCAAATTAACCTAGTATCTATGCAGCAGTCATGCATTGGAAGTTAAACTACAAGCAAAGTAAGTTTTTAAAAAAGGCCAGGTTGGACTGTGAATTACTTTAATCAATGGCATTCTGCTGATATCCAGAACTAAACTACTGCAGCCATTTGCTTTCAGAAGGCTCAAGTTAGATACTGCTTGTTATTTCTGGAAATAACTGGTGGTGCTCCATCAGAGTTCTGCACTGTTAGTCCACATGGCCCTTTCTTCTTACTGTTTGTGTACAGTGTATGGCTACTCTTGACATTTCAAAGCACTGCCGCGGCAGCGCTGGGGTAGCTCTGCCGCGGCAGCGCTTTGAAGTGTGAGTGTGGTCAGAGCGCCAGTGCTGGGAGAGAGCTCTCCCAGCGCTGCACGTAAACCACATCCCTTATGGGTGTAGCTCCCAGCGCTGTGGCACTGATTACACTGAGGCTTTACAGCGCTGTATCTTGCAGCGCTCAGGGGTGTGTTTTTTCACACCCCTGAGCGCGAAAGTTGCAGCGCTGTAAAGTGCCAGTGTAGCCATGGCCAGTGTGTGAGAGAGGGATAGGGGGGAGAGAGACACTCAAACACCTGCCTTTGGTTTTCAGAGCTGGGTCTGAGCCAAAAAAGTTTGGATCAAGGATCTGAATTTCCCACAGTTTGGGATTGTGGTTCAGCAGAGAAGATGGAATACAAGAGATGAAATTCATCACTGTTCTTGGGATTCAGAAATTTGGCTTGGATCCATATCTTCTTGGATTTACTCTGCAGGGCCCTGATCCAGCCAAAGCCTTGAAGCATGGGGGTAGTTCCATTGACACACAATTCAAAATTGACAGCATTGGGACTCTAGTCTTGTGATGAAAATTAAGTACAGGCTTAGGTGCACTGCTGGGTTATGACCCATGTGTGGTGATGGATGAATCTCGGAATGTACTCAGGATCATTTCAGAAAAGCAATCCAAAATTCATTGTTTTTCCTTTAGAAAATTTCTGAAGACACTGCTGTGAATCCTACAACTAACTAAGGATTACAGATCCTGGGGGAAAGAAATGACTAAAAATTAAACAAGAAATGCTGCTTGCTTTTGCTTTTATTTCTTTAATAAAACAACACATAATTTTCCAGTACGTCTCCTAGCTTTGCATTTCTTTCGGTGCTTATGCTGTTCCATACTCAAACAGTATTAGTGATCCTGATCCCTTTTAGCTAGTTGGTAAGAAAACTGCTCCTTGCTTATAGTGACTCATGTCATGGAGATGTTCCTAACTCAGCATAATGTTGCAAATGTATCAACAAATAAAGAGTTGAGAAGAAAGTAGCATATTAATTCCTAAGGGATGGTACAGTATAATCAATACAAATGTATTTTCAAAGGTAACCTATGGCCAGGAGTCTAACAGGAAGTTTATAGGCTAAATAAAGCTTTATGGTTAGAAAGTTATTTTGGTGACTCCCACTGAACAGTGGTGATCCATTATCAATCACACTCCTGCTGTGCGATTACAATCAAGAACTAAGCAGCCATCTATCTTTCTGATGGCATTTCCAGTGCAGCTAATGCTGACAGAACAATGGTTCCTTCTGTTGACAAAATCACTCAAAGTACAAAACATCAATGTTAAATTACCTTGTAATTGGCGTTCATAAGGAAATGCATGGAATTTAATTCTGACAGTCTACACCAGTGACCTAATCCTTTCCCAGCAATAGTCATCCTATGCAGGGCAGGCGCTTCCATTTAGGCAACCTAGGCAGTTGCCTAGCGCGCTAGGATTTGGAAGGGTGGCATTTTGCCACCCTCAGCAGCAATTCGGTGGCGGGGGGTCCTTCCAGGCTCTGGGTCTTCAGCGGCAATTCTGCGGCGGGTCCTTCACTCGCTCTGGGACCCACCGCTGAAGTGCCCTGAAGACAGGGAGCCGCGGAAGGACCTCCGCGCCGCAGAATTGCCGCCAGCGACTGGGAGCGCGAAAGGACCCCCGCCTAGGGCGCCAAAAACCCTGGCGCCGCTCTTGATCCTATGTTATAAACACCTCTATTTAGCCTACTCTTTGGATGCCTTGGAAATAAGCCTGACTAGAGGCCAATCCTCCCATTCAGGGAGAAGGGGGCTCCTGAGCTGATGGACTTCCATTGCATTGTCCTCTCCCAAATATAGAGCAGATCTGGGAGGGGAAGTAGCCAAAACTATGGTGCAGAGGCCAATCCCTGCCTTCATAGGGCTCCAGGCTATGTGGCACTGTGAGAAGTCAGCAATATCACGTCTTCTCTTCCCTGTTGTTGCTGGAGGACTTGTCAAGTGCAATGAGAGAGCTGTTGCTGCCCTCAAAGGAAGGGGAAGAGGCAACAAGGAGCCGGGGGCATGCAGGATCCCGCCGATTTGCTACTTGTCTTGTACTGAGCATGAACACAGGGACTGCCCATCCACTGTCAGCAGGTATGGACTGTCTCTGTAGGGGAGAGAGATGTAGGAATGCTTAATAAAGAGCACCTTATTCCCAGTCTTTGCTAGAAATTTGAGTTTAAAATTTGCTAATAAACCCAAACCAAAGCTCTTCTGCTCTAAGTTGCTTAGATTTCACCATTTTTTCTTTTGTAATTCCAGTAGCTCTGTAGTCATTCATACAGTTCTCTAGCAAAAACTACAGAGACAAGAGTTTATAAAGAGATGCGGTTTTATTTTATTTTAACTGTTTTGGGTGGAGAAAGGAGATGGCACAATATTGAACATTCATGTCGTCTTTATTCATTCTAGAGTATCAAGAAGGGCACCTTTTCCCCATTGGTAGGTCAGCATTATCCTATATTTTATCTTAATCCTATTTTATATTGTCTTAATTGTATCTTATCTGTCCATCTAGCTGTCAGTCTGTCTTAGCTGCCTTTCTGCTATCAAAAATCTTTGTGGATGAGAATTCACTGACTTAATCTTCAATCCTAAGCAGCAATGGCATGCATGTGATTGCTAAAGTTTGGATTTTAGACTCAACTGTTAATTTGGAAGCTATAAAGTTGGAGCAGAAATGATTCATCATTAGATGAAACTGACCCTAATTAGATCTAAATCAACTGTCACTTGACACAGAGAAAGAAAATGAATTTTCTCCAAAATGTGGCAATGCCAAGGAAACTAGCCCCAGAACCCTAAATTAAAAGCAGGTTTCAACATGCTGGCTCTTTGCCTGGGCTCAGTCCTGGGCTTTGTCTGTTTTTGTTAACTAAATTGTAACAAAAGAAGACAGGCTGAATGATGTTAAATAAAGAGAAATGTAAGAGAGTAATTATGGTATTACACAGGGCCAGAAGGTGAGGGGTTACAAGTAACAAGATACTGCTTTCTGAAACAAAATGCAGCATCGCAGTTTAATGTAACCTTTGCTCAATATACTATATGTTTTACTCTAGCCACATAGGGCTAAAGGTTGCTTCTTCTGCCCCTCACCCCAAGGCATGGATGCCCTAAATGCTATGCTACAACTATGGTGTCACTGTACAGCAGCTGGAGCACAGGCTATGAGGAGCCTGTACAACAGGGGGGATTCTGTGGTGTCTCTTCTGGTGGTGGCATGGCAGGAGAAGGGAACTTGGCTGAGGTAGCCCAAAGAATGGGATGGGGGAATGGCTGGTCTCCTGGAGCTCTACAGAACTAACACACACGTCCAACGGGACGTGCAGCTACATCACACCATGGGTTGTAGCTGTAGTGGCAGCAGAATGGCCATGCAGCTTCTTTGCCCCAACCTACTGTGTGGCTGTGGGGGAGAGGATTACTCCTCCCAAATCCAAAGTACAAAGCCTGTTTATTCAGGCTGTGCATGAAGGGACTAGAGGCAGCTGGGCAGCATCTGAGTCCCCAAGAAGCTGTACGAATGCTAGTTATTATAGTGAAGGAAAAATCCCAGTAATGTCAAATACTGTAATAACTTGTAGTAGGAAAAGCTCAGAAGATTAGGTGGCTCATTCCATGTAAGTACCAAAAAGGGGCCCATAGAGGGGAGGCGGATCAAAAATTTCAGTTTGGGCTCCTGTCTTCTTTGAAGTATGACACTCTTTGGATAAAAGAGGCTCTTTGACAAGCAACAGTGCTTGTATGTTTGGTTTTTCTTTTCTTTTGAGTGGGATAAAATGATCTGTGCATTATCCTGGCGATCTTGTGTAATGGAGAGGACAGAAAGTCAGGTTTAACGCTGGCTGTACGTCCAGTTAATTGTATGTGGGCTGTAGATGCCAATCAAAACAAAATGAGGCGCCCTGGGGGGAATTTGAGCATGTAGATTGTGTGACACTAACTCAGAGCTGCCCCAACCTTTGTCTGTCATTGAAAACTGACCTTCAGGGCTGGTCTACATTGGGGGGGGGGGTAATCAATCTAAGATACGCAACTTCAGCTACGTGAATAGCATAGCTGAAGTTGAAGTATCTTAGATCGATTTACCTCGGATCCTCACAGTGTGAGATTGATGTCCGCGGCTCCCCATGTCGACTCTGCTACCGCCGCTCGCTCTGGTGGAGTTCTGGAGTCGACAGGAGCATGTTCAGGGATCAATATATCACATCTAGATGAGATGCGATATATCAATCCCCGAAAAATCAATCGCTACCTGCCGATACGGCGGGTAGTCTGGACGTACCCTCAGATTTAAGGGCATGCTGCTAGAATGGACGCCAGGGCTGGTTATGGGGAGAACCTTAAAAGGATGGACTGTGCCCTCAAGGCCTGGATCACTGGCTGCATGGGGGTCTCTATGGGCTAGCATAATTGAAGCCTATCTATTTTAGTTACTTATTTGATCCCCGCCATCACTGTCACATCTGTGTATCTCAAGGTCTATATTTGTTGTCCCGGCACCCTTGTGAAGTAGACAAGTGCAATTATCCCCATTTTACAGATGAGATGAAGAGACTTGCCCAAGTTCACACGCAGTCTGTGGCACAGCAAAGAATTGAATGCTGTTCTCCTGAGTTCCACACTAATGCCCTAACCATTGGGCTGCCCTCCCTTTCCTGACTGAGACATTCAGACAGCACAGAAGGCAACTGTGGATTGACCATGTTCCTTAGAGCACAAATCTGGAATGCTGTGAATTATTTCCAAGAGGGCTGTGCATCAAGGCTGAGAACTCACAGCTATGTAATGGTGCAGAGGTACGCCTCAGTTTAGAAACTATGATGGCACTGACAAAGATAGGTGGTATTGCCAACCCCAGCATCAGAAATCATGAGGCCCAAAAAATCATCAGATTTTAAAAATGAATAGCTTTTGGAGGTTTTTTGTTTGTTTGGGGGGTGGGTGGTTGGTCTTCATAGTCTTTAGAGGTCATATTTTCGGGGGGGGGGGGTTCTCCAGAACCATGAGGGCTAGAAACTTTTTAAATAAAAGATGAGATTTTCACCTAATCACATAAATCTAGAATCTAAGGCTTTAAAAAGAGTACCAAATATCAAAAATTGGCAGTGCTGCACAAAGCTAATGAGACCTTTGAGGCTCTAATGCCAGGGTTCCTCCCTGGTTTAGAAATGTCCCATATAAGTAAATGTTAAATAAAATTACTGCTAAATATTAGAGCTTCCCAAAAAATGGGAAATTTGTTTTACAAAAAGTGTCTTGAACAATTAATCCCATTCTTTTTTATTATTGTTTTTGGTGTAGAAATGAGTCAAAATTTTTCTGAAATTTTTAAACTAGCTATCCAGGTGGTCAAAAAACAACTTTTTTTTTCATGAAAACGTTAGCAAAAAATCATTTCTGTTTTAAACTTGACATTTCAAAGAGAACTCAAAAAATCAAAATGCAGACACTTTTAAACCAGCTCTACTGAATATAAATAAAGAAATGATTTTCTTCATATCTGGGAATCTGCAGCCAAAGATATACTGGGCAGGGGATGACCAGTTCCACTTTCATCAACACAGCGGTAAGTGGAGTAATTACACTGAAGTGCCTGAATTTCCCCCTGATGCTTTAAGGTAACATTCATATATACACAACGTTCTGAATGCCATAGAGCAGTGGCTTTCAACCTTTCCAGACTACTGTATCCCTTTCAGGAGTCTGATATGTCTTGCATACTCCAGGTTTCAGCTCACTAAAACTACTTGCTTACAAAATCAGACATAAAAATACGAAAGTGCCACAGCACACTATTACTGTAAAATTGCTGACTTTCTTATTTTTAGCGTATAATTCTACAATAAATCAATTGGAATATAAATATTGTACTTACATTTCAGTGTATAGTATGGAGAGCAGTATAAACAAGTCATTGTATGAAATTTTAGCTTGTACTGACTTTGCTAGTGCTTCTTATGTAGCCTGTTGTAAAACTAGGCGAATATCTAGATGAGGTGATGTATCTCCTGAAAGACCTCTGCATATCCCCAGGGGTGTGCATACTCCTGGTTGAGAACCACTGCCACAAAATTCAGGTTGGCTTCTAAATAGTGAGACCCTAGAACACGTCTTCTATGGACCTGAAGTGTGCTTGTTAGGGTACGTCTTCGCTACTGGCTGTATTGGCGGGTAGCAATCGATTTCTTAGGGATCGATATATCGCGTCTCATCTAGACGCGATATATCGATCCCCAGACGCGCTCCTGTCGACTATGGAACTACACCAATGCTAACTGTGGTAGCAGAGTCGACAGGGGGAGCTGCGGACGTCGATCCCGCGCTGTGAGGACAGTAGGTAACTCGATCTAAGATACTTCGACTTCAGCTACATTATTCAAGTAGGTGAAGTTGCGTATCTTAGATTGATCCCCTCCCCTAGTGTAGACCAGCCCTTAGAGACATTTGTTTGCCACCAGCCTGGAGTGCACATCTTATAAACATGTATAGGAATGACACGTAGAACTGATGAAGCATTCCTCTGCACTCAGATGGAGCAGAGTGACGCAGGCATTTGCACAGGGTATCTCAGAATAAAATGAACAGGAGTACTTGTGGCACCTTAGAGACTAACACATTTATTTGAGCATAAGCTTTCGTGGGCTACCGCCCACTTCATCGAATGCACAGAATGGAACATATAGTGAGGATATATATATACACACACACACACACACACACACACACACACACACACACACACACACACACACACAGAGGGAACATGAAAAGGTGGGAGTTGTCCTACCAACTCTAAGAGGCTAATTAAGTAAGATGAGCTATTTTCAGCAGGAGAAAAAAACCCTCAAACTCTGAAACCTGTCAGAATGAAATGAAAATCAGTTGTACCATTCTGATAAAATGTATTGGGGGAGGAGGGGCAATTCCAGCCTCCCTTGCAGTGTGGTTACTAACTGGGAGCACTTCCTCCCTATCGCTCAGATTTCAGTTGGGAAATTCCCCCTCGCCAGTCCTTGCACTCACCTTTACTGTAAGCCCTGGGGTGGAAGGAAAGGATATGTATCCGATCACCAGGACACCTACTCTTGGGCTAAGAAGATTTTGTCAAGTTGGTTTCATTACATATGCCCATACGTCCCTCATTTGCCTAATCTTTACCTCACTCTCCCTGGAGGTGTTGCCTTGAACTCTTGAACCAGCCTTTGGCTGCTTATCTAACCTCTCTCAGAGCACCTCCCATTATGCCCCAAGGCAATGATCAGTGAAGAGCGGCCACGTTCATGACATGGGTAATGACATGGATATTCATGCATTTGCTTTTGGGATTTTGCAACACAAATGGTATTTCTCTCATTATTGTTAATCTGCTCTCCATATAAAACATTTAATTGGGGCCAGATTCCAACGCCATTACTCACAGTGAGTAATGCCTTACTCCTTAAGCAGCCTCTGATTTCAGTGAGACTCAGAAATAAAGTCCTAGTAAAAATAGGCCAGGGGATCAGAATCTGATCCTTAATGTTCATAAAATGATTTGCTATCCTAGGCTGAAGGCACAGTATTATTACTGTTAGAGTGTTGTTTATTATTATTGTTTTGCAAGAAAAAAAAGAAGCCCAGGTTTTCAGGAGTATGGGCAGTTTGATGGTTGATCAGTTGAAAAGGCACCAATGCTCTCAATCTAATGTCATTGCACACGTGTAACTGAGAGCAGAAGTTGGTCTCGGAATGTTATTACCTGAACTTGAGACAGTCATTTGTTACATTTTAAGGAATAATTCAGATTTCTGGACTAGATGTTATTTTCAAATATGAAACCTGTTGAAGACTTTTTGCATTTCTCCAGTCTCTTTTGTCTAAATATCTCAAAGTGCTTTACAAACATCCATACTAGTTTAGCCTCTTAACAACCCATGAGGTAGAAAAGGTTATTGTTCCCATTCTACAGGTGGAGAAACTGAGGCAGAGAGCAAGCTCTAGTCTTTAAGGTGCTGAGTACCCTCAACTTTCACTGAAGTCAGTGGGACTTGAGGATGCTCAACACCTCACAGAAGTACGCAGGACTTTGCAGGATGGAGCCCTAAGCGTATGTTTATACTGCAGCTGGGAGCCAACTTTCCAGCCCAAGTAGACAGACTTGTGCTAACAGGGCTCAAACTAGTAAGCTAATAATAGAGCATGGATGTGAGGCTTGGGCTACAGCTCAGATCTCTCAAGCCCACTTGATCCCCTAGGCTTGAGAGCCCAAATACAGCCCAAGCCATGATGTTCATACTGCTTTTTTCAGTGTTCCATCTTAAGCCCTGCTAGTGCACATATGTCTACCTGGGCTGGGAACTTCTACAACTGGACCCTTTCAGTAGCACAACTGTATTTGTCCACATGTTACAATATAATGTTAATATTTTGAACTTTAAACTTGGTAAGGGATAACCAGACCCTTCTGTGATTTGCATTGGCATTTGACTGTGGGCAAGCACAGCTAAAGGTCCAAGGAAGAGGAAGTCTTGTACAGTATGACGTATACTAATAAGTAAACAGAATTGTATTTCCAAAAACCACAGCGCTGATTTTATTTTTCCCATTCCAGACTAGGGAGAGATGGGAAATCAAAGCTAGATCTCCTCTCTTGCAGGGGGCAGCTGAACACCAACCGACCACCCCAATGCTGAATTTTTGCCCCAGCTCAGAAACGTTCTTAAACATGTGCTTAACTTTAAGCATGTCAGTATTCCAACTATTTAAATAGACTATTCAAATATTTAAATTTAGGCATGCTTCCAGGTACCTTGTTGCTTCAGGGCCTGTATTAGCAATCTGTTGGTTCCTCCCCCCCCCAAAAAAAAAGATAGTACATCTCATATACCTTGTAATGTGCATAACAAGTGGGGTTTTTCATATTAATTTTATAAGTAACAGCTATACAATTAACCTGAACACTGAAAGCAAAAATGTTAAGGAGGTGGTGACTTGCTAATTGGAGCAATGTTCTATATCTTGTTTTACAACAGCTCTTTTATGCTTTCATCTTACAAGGCTCCTGCAAAGCGCGGCATCCTCATATACCAAAGAGCAGGGACACATATTATAGGAGCAAAGGAATTAAGTCTCTTTGGTTCATGGTTAAGAGTTTTCCTTATCTATATAGTCTAAGAAGGACGCCAAGTACCAAGGTAATCCACTTGTTGTTTCTTTCTGTACGTCAGCTCTTCCATGACTAATGTGTTCCATGTTCTTATTATCCAAATCTTGACGTCAGATGACTCTTTTTAGAGGGGGTGCATCATGGGGCACCAGGAACTGAAAGATCAGTTTACCCTTTTGATTCTGAATAGCTCCTTAAGCAGCGCACTGAGAATAAAGGCTTTCCGGGGAATATCAGCTGAAACTATTGCTCAAATGTAATGCAAAACACCAAAGACTAAAGCCTGAGCCTGAGCCTGCATGCTAGCACAACAGGTCCAGGATCCTCAGAGGGTCCAGGAGGGGGTGGGGAGCTCATTGCTTCTGTGAATCCTGACACTTCTCCCTATCATAGGAACTACTGCTGCTTGGGGACAGGAGTGGGCCCCAAGGAAGAGAGAGAGGGGCCCAGTGGTAGGGGGTGCACTTGGAGACACCATAGTCTGAACTGATGAGGGCCAGAGGATTGGTGCCAGAAGAAGGAAGGAATAATGAGCCCTTCCCAGTTTCCCTGGCTGTCACTATGGCAGGGAGATCAAACAGGGATGTCAAAGGGACATACACCCCTACTGATGTCACCCCCCACCCCAGCAACTCTGCTGGGTGGGGCTGAGTCTGGCCCTCTAGGGAAAGGAGAGGGACCAGGTAGCTGTGGTTTAGCTACATAGGACAGCGATTGCCCACAAGGGCTAGTGCTGAGTTGTGAGTAGGAGTCCTGCTGAGCCCTTGGCAAGGTTTTGGCTCAGTGTTAAGACGGCATTAAGGCTGCACTGTTAATCATATTAGTCTGAAAGTGCAAGTTAGGAAGAACACACACAGCCTGACCTCTGCCTGCTGGTATGCACAGACTCTAGCTACAGGGTCACATACATGACTTCTCACATCTGAATTTTTACTTCAACCTTAGATCCACACATGCAGCTTCTCTTACTATTTTAGTCCTTCTTGTAAACTCACCTTAATTTCATGTTTTATTAACTTGGACTTTTAATATGATACATTTTCTTTTCTCTAATTGCCTGATCATTTGAGATGTAGAGCCAGACTAATTGCTCCTATTCATGAATGAGTGGTGTGTCTATTTCCCTATCCTCTGGTGACAGGTATTTTCCTTGTGATTATTCCTCTGTTCTTCCATTAATCAACACTTCTACGTCAGTGACACGAGACCTTTTACACAGCTGAAGGACTGAAGGTGAAAAATCCATTGCTATCTACATACTGCACAGACCACAGCGAGGGATTATACCATACACTAACAAAGAAACTGAGGAACCACCTGATCAGCATCCTATACAGCAAACAGGAAAACATCAAAAAAGAGCTTTTCGACCTGGAGACTTTCATAAATAACCAACCTTCCACACAAACGGACTTTACTAAAATAAGACAGGAGATCTACATTATACCCTTCACCTCTCTACAAAGGAAAAAGACCGTAAACTGTCTAAAATCCCACCTGCCACATGGGACCACAACAGTGGTACCCCTAACTCACCCAGCAATATCGTCAATTTATCCAACTACACACTCAACCCAGCAGAAGAGTCTGTCCTATCTTGGGGACTCTTTTTGCCCCAGCACCCCGACAAACATGATCTGTGGTGATCTGGAAGCCTACTTTCGCCGCCTCCGACTCAAAGAATTATTTCAAGATAACACTGAACAGTGCACTGGTACACAGATACCCTCTCACCAACAGCACAAGAAGAACTCCACATGGACTCCTCCTGAGGGTCAAAATGACAGTCTGGACCTATATATATAATGCTTCCGCTAACATGCACAGGCAGAAATTCTGGAAAAACAACATCGCTTGCCTCATAACCTAAATTATGCAGAATGCAACACCATTCACAGCCTCAGAAACAACCCTGACATTATAATCAAAGAGGCTGATAAAGGAGGTACGGTTGTCATTATGAACAGGTCTGACTACTAAAAGGAGGCTGCCAGACAGCTCTCCAATACCAAATTCTACAGGCCACTTTCCTCAGATCCCACTGAGGAATACACTAAGAAACTGCATCATCTACTCAGGACACTCCCTACACTAACACAGGAACAAATCAACATACCCTAGAGCCCCGACCAGGGTTATTCTATATACTACCCAAGATCTACAAACTCGGAAATCCTGGATGCCCTATCATCTCAGGCATTGGCACTCTCACTGAAGGACCGTCAGGATATGTGGACTCTCTACTCAGACCCTATGCCACCAGCACTCCCATCTATCTCTGTGACACCACTGATTTCCTGAGAAAACTACAATGCATTGGTGATCTTCCAGAAAACACCATCCTAGCCACCATGGATGTAGAGGCTCTCTGCACAAACATCCCACACACAGATGGAATACAAGCTGTCAGGAACAGTATCCTTGATGATGGCACAGCACAACTGGTTGCTGAGCTCTGTGACTTTATCCTCATGTACAATTATTTCAAATTTGGTGACAATATATACCTCCAGACCAGTGGCACCACTATGGGCACCCACATGGCCCCACAATATGCCAACATTTTTATAGCTGGCCTAGAACAATGCTTCCTCAGCTCTCGTCCACTCACACCCCTTCTCTACCTAAGCTACATTGATGACATCTTCATCTGGACCCATGGGAAGGAGACTCTGGAAGAATTCCACCATGATTTCAACGGCTTCCACCCCACTATCAACTTCAGCCTGGACCAATCTACACAGGAGGTCCACTTCCTAGATACCACAGTACAAATAAGTGATGGTCACATTAACACCACCCTATATCGAAAACCCACCAACTGTTATGCCTACCTTCATGCCTCCAGCTTCCATCCCAGACACACCAGACAATCCATCGTCTACAGCCAAACGCTGAGGTATAACCGCATTTGCTCCAACCCCTCAGACAGAGACCAACACCTACAAAATCTTCACCAAGCATTCTCAAAACTACGATATCCACACAAGGAAATATGGAAACAAATCAACAGAGCCAGATGTGTACCCAGAAGCCTCCTGCTTCAAGACAAGCCCAAGAAAGAAACCAACAGAACTCCACTGACCATCACCTACAGTCCTCAACTGAAACCTCTCCAATGCATCATCAGTGATCTACAACCCATCCTGGACAACAATCCCTTGCTTTCACAGCCCTTGGGAGGTAGGCCAGTCCTCGCCCACAGACAACCTGCCAACCTTAAGCATATTCTCACCAGCAACTGCACACCACACCATAACAACTCTAACTCAGGAACCAATCCATGCAACAAACCTTGATGCCAACTCTGCCCACATTTACACCAGCAACACCATCACAGTATCTAACCAGATCAGCCACACCATCACTGGTTCATTCACCTGCACATTCACCAATGTAATATATGCCATCATGTGCCAGCAATGCCCCTCTGCTATGTACATCAGCCAAACTGGATGATCCCTACGTAAAAGGATAAATGGACATAAGTCAGATATTAGGAATGGCAATATACAAAAACCTGTAGGAGAACATTTCAGTCTCCCTTAGACACTCAATAGCAGATTTAAAGGTAGCCATCCTGCAGCAAAAAAACTTCAGGACCAGACTCCAAAGAGAAACTGCTGAACTTCAGTTCATTTGCAAATTTGACACCATCAGCTCAGGATTAAACAAAGACTGTGAATGGCTAGCCAACTACAAAAGCAGTTTCTCCTCCCTTGGTGTTTACACTTCAACTGCTAGAAGAGGGCCTCATCCTCCCTGATTGAACTAACCTCATTATCTCTAGACTGATTCTTGCTTGCATATATATACCTGCCTCTGGAAATTTCCACCACATGCGTCCAACGAAGTGGGTATTCACCCACGAAAGCTCATGTTCCAATACATCTGTTAGTCTATAAGGTGCCACAGGACTCTTTGTCACTTTTTACACAGGTTGTTACAAATAAAGCTTTTAAGTAGCTCTAAAGCTACCTAGTTCCCTCTGTGGCAAAATGTGTCAGCGTCTTATAGGAATAGCCCAAAAATTCAAAGTTCTGGTGTCTCTTTTTAGTGATGAGGGTGGTTAAAACTTTTCCCCTCAGATGATCCTGCTCTTTACTAGTTTATAAGGTTGGGTTGTTTAACTGCTTGCTGGAAGCTTGCTACCTTTTTTTTTTTTTAAATAGAAATGGGTGGCGGGAAGATTGTTAGTTATCTTGTTATGGTGACTGTCTCCCACCAAACAAATTAATCTTGTTCCTATAAGAGGACACTTGGAGAGATTTTAGAATTTCCTCCTCCTTGTGGGAATTTGAATTATACCCCCTAATGGTACGATCAGGGGATATACCTGCTCCAGACTTGACTAGTAGTACAAAGAGTTTCTGCCAAGCGTGCCTCACTCAGTGACAGCCACAATGCAGACATTTACACCTTCTTACTACACTCTGGTTACAAAAACACTCCCTGAGAGCAGGGGAAGGAGACAGGCAGGCTAATGGAGTGACCCTGGGGCACCAGCAGTCCTGGGCTGCAGCCCTTGACTGGATGCAGTAATGGGACACACAGTGGAAGTGCTCCAAGAGATCTGGGAGGGACTGTACTTCACTTCTGTGGTTGAAAGTCACAGCTGAGCTCTTTCTACAGGTTGGCCCAATCTATTATTGCTTTTATTTAGACCATTCAATAATTATCTGGAAGCCTGGAGAAAGCTAAGCCACCTTTATCTCTGCATTGAACAAGCATGGCTCATAAATGCCATAAAAAGAATAAATCCTGTCTTGGCAGCTCCCTGGGATTTTCTGCCTCCCTCAGTATTTCTTATCTGTCTATCCCTATATCTGAGTAGCATATTCAGTCACTGAGATTTCTGTAGTAGCTTCCATCATGGATTCTCCTCTATGCCTCAGTATTCCTGAGGTGTTTAAGGGTAACATCTGAGAAAGGTAACCTAGTCTTGGGTAATATTAATTTTTATAGATCATACTCACACAAACCATGGAACAGAAAAATGTATATATGAAATTCAAGTATTTTTTAAGAGATGGAAAATTCTTCTCATATAGGTCCTCTAAAGGTGAGGTTAAGTTACTCCTATGGTAGATAAGCGATTGTCTCTTTGGCTTGCTTAAAGCTACAGCCTTTCTGGATCAGATGTTTCCCCCTCTTTGAGACTGAATTGCTGACTTTGGCCCAAAATGTTGTTGAGTTATTCCATTTCATGGATCATTGTGGAGAGAGTTTTCGGGTGCTCAGCAATCAAAATGTCATCAGAAAATCTCATGCACTGGACCCCACTACAATGTCCTCCTCCCTTCTGTGTGCTCCTCTCTCTCTGGGCGAGATCTTGTGAACTTTTTCAAAGAGAGTCTACATCAGATCTTGTCATTCTTTCTCCCTCCTTCAGTACCATCTTTTACTTCTCCTTTTACTGTTACAAACACAGACGTGTTTTGCTTACTCTCCACCTCTGATTCTGTGATCTTGACCTTCTCTCTGACTGCCCAAACTTCCTTCATTCTTTTGCTCTTATGGCTTATTCCCTTATAGGGTGACCAGATGTCCCAATTTTATAGGGACAGTCCTGATATTTGGGGCTTTTTCTTATATAAGCTCCTATAACCACCCACCCCATCCCAATTTTTCACACTTGCTATATGGTCACCCTATTCCCTCAACATTACAAGCAAGCTCTGGTCTCCCCTCAGAAAAGTGATTTCTTCCCCTACTTTCCTTTCCAGTTACAGTAGACCTCAGAGTTATGAACACCAGAGTTACGAACTGACTAGTCAACCACACTCCTCATTTGGAACCAGCAATATACAATCAGGCAGCAGCAGAGACCAAAAAAACCAAAAACAAATACAGTACAGTACTGTGTTAAATGTAAACTACTAAAACAATAAAGGGAAAGATTAATAAAAATTTGACAAGTAAGGAAACTGTTTGTAAACTTTTGAAAGAACCATAACGTTTTGTTCAGAATTACGAACGTTTCAGAATTATGAACAATCTCCATAGACCCCTACTGATGTCACTCCCACCCCCACCCCAGCAACTCTGTTGGGTGGGACTGAGCCTGGCCCTCTAGGGGAAGGAGAGGGGCTAGGTAGCTGTGGTTTAGCTACATAGGTGTTTGTAACTCTGAAGTTCTACTGCACAATCAAGATGGGAGATGTTTGACTGCTGCTGTCAATCTGACCATGTCCTTCCTCCTCCAGGCCCAGACCTTTAATCCTTCCTCTGACTCCCTTTTCTCTACAAGTTCAAACATCTTATCCTCACCCTCAAGTTCCTATATAACTTCACTCCTCTGGCTGTCTGGCCTTGTTTAGTATCTCACATCTGCCAAGGATGAGAGTCTGGACCCCTGTTATCAGTTCCTGCCACCACCAATTTTGTGCTTCCTTCCATTTGGGCCCTAGATATGGAACATCCTTCTGGAGCTGCACCACAGCCCTCTACCCTCTTTTCATTCACCTACTTCCTGAGCAACCACTGAAACCCACAAAAATGAGCCATTTAAGATTCCTATGTGTGCTTATTTCAAACACAGACACACGCACACCCCTTCCTTACTCCTCCATGCCATTCCCTAGCTTTTACTGAATAACTAAATAGTGCGGTGATATTGGCCCACCCTCATCTCCAATCTCTCCATTACTGTTTGTTATGCACCTCTAATCATCTTATGAAATTGTTTCTGTGCTCTTCATGGGACAGTTCACTTCTTCTGACCTGTATTGAGAGGCAAACTCTTGGATACTGAAAATTAGCAGCAGCCTTACTGGCTGATTTCAGCTTCTTGAGCTAACGGCTCTGTGAAAGTGGCATAGGAGATATAGGCCAGAGGGCTAGTCTGCTAACTTGCTATATTATATATCCTGTTTTTCTTTATTGGTTTGATTATATGATCTTGGCTTTGATGTTTGTACTGAATAATTTCAATAGACGTTACTTCATTATGTCTGGCTGTAACACAAGGAACCTATAGGCATGTGTCCTGTATGATTTAGCTAAAGCAAGTTCACATGAGTGCTTGTAAACTTTGACATAGATAAATGGCTTACAGGTTACCCTTTTAGACTTTGGGGAACTGAATGTGTTTACCAGAGTTCTGGGACATCCCAGTACATGGAAGTAATGGCTCAGGCCAAAGGTAATGGGTTTTGAGCATGAGATAATTGGCATTAATATATATGGATATGTTATTAATATGTATGAATATGCTAGCCTATAAAGTATGCATACCCTAAGATTTATGTGGGTGAGGAAATGAGACTTGGGCATGGAAGGCCGGACACTGACATGAATATTCAGGATAATCCCAAGACCCTATTAGAGGGCAAACCACCAAGTGGAGTTAATTCTTTCAGCTTTGATTTCCTTTAGCTATCAGGACTTTAATTCCTATTGCTGTTAGTTTAGCTTTTACATATAACTTAGCTACTCAGCACCGAACCCTTATCTCCATCTCGGCATTGGGAAACTTGGAACATCAGACTCATTTGGCATGCTGGAGACGAGGCTGGGCCTTTGTCTCTTATCATCAGGTCTCCAAGGAAGGGTGTGAGTAGACTAACCTAAGTAGTTTTTGTAAGGAATATTGGCATGGATACCCCAGAACTGTATTATTTCTTCCCGATTCTGTGGTGTGGAGCTTTGATAACTTTTTCCTTTATTTTGATAAAAATCTTTAAAGCCTGGCTCTGTCCTCAGCATGAGTGTCCTTGCCACACACCTGAGGGTCCTGACAAGGTATTGAACTCTCTACATTCTCTAATTTTGTAGCCTGCTTATGGGACAAAATCCTGAGCATCTTCTGTCAGATCATTGGCAAGCCTATAATGACGTGATTTTTAGAAGACTGGTTTAACAGGGGGGTAATATTTTTTGTATTGTAAAGTCATGTCATCCAAAATCGCCAGTTTTATACCAAAGTCCCATGGTGCCATACAAACCCATAATGTAAACACATTTCCTGCCCCTAAAGTGCTTACAGTCAAGACAGCACCTTTCCACACTGCCCTCACTGAAAGGTTTGCCTACCACTCAGTGGATTTGAAAAAGGAAAGAAGAAATAAAAATGCTGAACTTCTGACTTCAGGCTGAATTCAATGTTTCTGAAGAATGGTGAAAGCAACTGCTGGGGATGTTACTGAGCATGAATTATTAAAACCTTTCTGGTAGTGTCATTCAGAATTTAATCTTTTAGCCAATGGATAACCTGCCTTTTGAAAGGCAGCCATCTGGGTGACTGTGAACTGTCCTTTTAGATCCTTTTACAGACACAGGCTAAATACACCAAAGAAGGGTGAAAGTCCAGGGAATACACACTGAGCAGCTCTGTCTGTGTATTTCACAGGATGCAGCATTTTCATTGCATTGCCCGGTCTCCTGAGCTTGACCTTACTGATCTGAATGTCACCATGAAGGTCAGTCTACAACTTTTCAGGCTAAGTGACAGTTTTATAGTCATTCAGACAAGCAACTCCTCCCTGTTTGCCAATAAACCCTGATTTCCCTAGAAATGATGTGTCAGGCAACGTCTGTGTGAGAAAGGAAAAGCTTTAACCTTTTCTAATATAATCCAGTCCCTGTCATGAGTGACCTCTCCCTAAATTATGGCCTCTTCCCTAGAGTTTTACAGTCCCAGTAACTTTCCCAGGCTGGCATACTGGGTGTGAGCAAAGAGAAACAACGCTGATTTTTGTGACCAATCACAGCAAACTAATACAGCTCCAGTTTTGAATAATACTTGGAGAGAACTGTGCATGGTTAATCCGTAGAGTGAAAAAGTCATTGGTTAATTTTGTATTACATTATAATATGTAACACAAAAATCAGAAAGAAATTCAAAACAGTCCTTTCAAAAGGAAAAATCAGTGTATCATGCTGAACAAGTCAAAATGGGATGTTTTGGTGTTGTCAGAGAACTTTTTTCTCCCTTTGTTGTCTAAAATGAAACTTCAGCAAAATCAACAGAATTCAGCAAAGCATCCTGATTTCAACAGAACTGCATTCTGTGATGGAAAATCATTCCATCAAAGATTTTCTGACCATTTCTAACTTACTGTTTTTGTTGGGGTGGGACAAAACCCAGTCCTTATAAGGAGAGCTGAGAAGAAACTCTGCAGCCAGAATCTCACAGAATTCTAAGATCCTTGGAGATAGGTAGCAACTGGGCCATTATTTATGATTCTGATTGATACAATTAGGGTAGCTTCAGGTTGCAAGGTCAGGAAGGAAGTTTAGGAGTCATGTAAGGCCTAGCCTAATTGGTCAGCTACCTTGTAAGGGTGAGAAAGAAAATGCATCTTCCCATGAAGCCCTGGGCAAATGGCAATATGCTGGATTTGGTGGTTTGATCCAATGTGGCAAATCCTATGTTCCCCTAAAACAGCATAAAATGTAGGAAAGTTCAAGAAATAAAAGCCTGTGTGAAAGCTTTCAGAATTCTCCAAACATAGAGCAGAAACTCTAAAGAGAAGAGAATGCATGGGGAAATATTTCCCAAATTCAACAACTTTTTTTAATTAACTATAGGGAGACTTTTCAAATGCCAAAGACTTATGGGTTTCAAATTATTCTGGCATCTTACTATTATCCCAACTATTAAGGTATTTAAAGTCTTGTGAAAAATGTGAACTATGTTAGCACGCCACAGAATGTGCAATCAGTTAATCCCAAGGCTTCTAGAGGAATCCCATGCTTACTCTGGTGTTCAGACATCTGACGTTAGTATTCTCTTAGCCCAGGCCCCATGTCCTAGGCTGCATATTAGACTTAAATTGTTATAGCTCCTGTTCTGATTACAGTAACTCCCTCCTCGCTGGGCTCCTGCACACACACATCTCCCCCTCTCTGGTCTATAGAAAATGCTGCTGACAAGATCATCCCTCTTGCCTGTTGCTCTATGTCAGCCCCCTATTTTGAATCCATCCTCTGACTCCCCATGTTTCACCAAGTTCAGTTCAAGCTTCTATGTTTTCAAGGCTCACCACAACTTTGACATTCATGACTCCTCCATGCATATCATTTTGCGCCCCCCCCCCCCCATCTCCTCTGCTCCATCAACAATATCAGTTTCAACTAGGGTGACCAGATATCCCAATTTTATAGGGACAGTCGCAATATTTGGGGCTTTTTCTTATAGGTTCCTATTACCTCCTGCCCTCTGTCCCAATTTTTCACACTTGCTATCTGGTCACCTTAGTTTCAACCATCTGTTGGTCAGCTTCTCACACAAACATCTCCGTGACTTCTCTGGTGTGTACGACTGTCAAGAGCTTAGGTTCCAAAGAAAAGCAATAAGAAGCCTGGCATGTAGGGCAGATATCGGTGGTGTGAAAGAAATGGCACAACTTGCACATGTTATGCTCTTCACTGTGAGATGTTGCTTTCTATGGAGCTGCCGAGGGCAGAACACTGGAAAATCTGAGCATAAACTCTTGCAGTAAGGCCTGCAAATCTACACGATTCCTTTTACTTCTGCATTTAAATAGCTCTGCTGTAGCTGACAAATACAAACAGATATGCTTACATGGCTTCCTTTTTTTTTTTCTGCTCACGTAAATTATTTTATACAAAGCAGTCACTCAGGGCTGGAATAGCTTACCTTCTGGAGGGGGAAATACAGTCACATGCTTAAGGCATGTGATTGAGACTCCAGAAAGCTGAGTTCAAGGCTCTGTCAGGCTTCACTAGACACACAGGAAAGCTCTGTCAGGCCGTGATCTAACTCCCGTGAAGCTCAATGAGAGTGCTTTCGATGGATGCTGGGTTGAGGCTTTAATCTCTGTGTGCCTTAGTTCCCCACCAGTAAAACAGGAACAATAATACTTCCTTTCTCCCTCTCTTTTTCTCTGGCTTGTTTATTTAGACATTAAATGCTTCTAGGCAGGGACTGGCTTTTCCTATGTGCCTGAACAGTACCCAGCAAAATAAGGCCCTAATCTTTGTTGGGGTTTCTAGATGCTACTGTACTACAAATGTAGATTCACCGTCAGAGTCTACCCTCCTTGAGTCAAACTATAGTGTTTTATGGGGTCCTACTGTTTCAGAGATTCAGTCAGCCTGATCATATTATATCCATTTTATAGGATCGGGCTAGGTGTAGGCCAGGGATAGTCAATTATTTTTTGTAAAGGTCCAAATTTCTTGGTCAAAGTATAGTCAAGGTCCAGACTCTAGAGAAAATAATAATAAAATAAGTATGTAAAAAGATTTTGGGATCCATTCAAAAGTGTCTGGCTGTCGAGATTTGGCCCATGATCTGCCTATTGACTATCCTTGTTATAGGCAATGATGTTTTCAGTGTAGAACTCCTGAAATATACAACCTGTAATCCATTTTGTTGCAACAATCATGTGGGGAACAGACTTTGTTCACCCACTGTGTACCTCTTCTTAGATCATCCTATCTGGTAACCTAACTACTTCTACTGCCCAGACTTAATGTGCTCTATAACGAGCAACAGAGCATGTAATAGAAAAAGAAGGTAACAGAACAGAACAGAGAAATGGCAAAGGTGGAGAAAAACAAGAAAGTGCAGCAAGATTTATAAAAAAAACAGGAACAACAAAAACTATGGTTGAAAAATGTAAAGTAAATAGGCCTTACAGATCTAGAAAAGTTTTTTTAATAAGAGGGGAAAGAATGTGAAAAGGAACAAAAGCAGTTAAGGAGAAGAATTGTTTCAAGTAGCCGACAGTAGGTTGTAGCAGTAATGGGATGATATAGAGCCAAAAAGAATTTAAGCTGAATATCAAAATGGACATATGAAGCAAATATTCATGTGAAGAGGCCCAAAATCTCCAATCTAGAAGGGGTGCACAAACCCCTTTGTGGGGATTTCTTTATGGAAAAATCTATAGACATCTGTAATTTTCTAAAGATCATTTGAACCACCCTGTAGATGGCACTAGAGAATTATCACCATAATGTAGAAATCTATTGGATGGTTCAAAAAGCCTGTAGGCAGGATTTCATCCTCTTACAAGCTGCCACTGAAGAAAGAGGCGGTTTGTGTTTGTGGCAGTGGGATTTTGCCTGGTTGCTGTGGCAATAGTGTGTCTGTATGTATTGGCTAGAATGCTGATGGCTGATCTCTCACATCTCACTGTAATAACAGAGTTACGGACTATCCAGCGAGATTATACAGCTGAAACAGAAGTATACGACTTCACTCATTCTGTCCCTAGATGAAATTTATCCTATACAAATGGATCCAGGGCCTTGATCTTGTACTGACTGTCTGCACAAAAGTGAACTTCATGCTTGCTGAGAGATGCAAACATTAACTGCAGCATTTCTGGTGGCTGACTATTTCAATGGAAGCACTTGCAGAGTAAACTACAACTTCATGTGATTCTGACCTCTAGTTAAGTTTCTGTCCTCACCAGTAGTATTGTGCTATATCTTATTGACTTCCTGCTGTGATCCTGAAGGTTATATTTTGCTCCTGACCTCTTCTTTATTGCCCACAGAACTGGTTGTCTTACATTTAAAAAGAAAAAGTTGAAGTCCCAAAGTCTCCAGTGTTTTATTATCACTTACCAAAAGCAAAAAGGACCCATAAAGAACGAAAACTGAATGTAACAATTTGTTGGTCCAAACTTATAAACATTAAACCTCCACATTCATGTGGTCCAAGTTGAGTGCAACACAGATATCTGAAGCACATATCCTACTTTGTGATGGCTTAATGATGAATGAAAAAGCTAAAATGAAAATATAATTATGCACAGATGTGGATGCTGAATACTCTTGTTAACTAGGCTGCTTTGGCCAGGTGGGTTAGAGGGGAGAATTAAACACATAACATGTTTTTTAACCAGCTCTTATGATGTTGGTTTGTCAGAGAAATCCTGTTTTTTGACATCACAAAATGCTAGTCACCACTATGGTCTGTGGTATCGGCAAGATCAGAGATATGATTTATAGGTATTCGTTTATTAGCATCCTGAAAGGTAGTCTTTGAGTAGTGCCCAAGAGAGTCTGCCTGCAGGAGGAGCAGTTTAGCAGCTCCTGCTCTTTCACCTTTATTAAAGGAATAAAACAATATGTGTAAAACACACTGGTTTGTAGCAGTTGCTATTAGTTTCATAATTATAGTTTAACCTGTAAAGAAAGAATACTCTGCAAATTAATGTGAAACAATAAATGCAATGTTTGGGGATTGGGCCATATGTTATCCTTGTTCATAAGGGATAGCACCTGACTCCACAAACAGGTCCCATTGATCTCAGTGAGTATTTGAAGAGTAAACTACTACTCCATATGAGTAGGGATATCAGAATATGGCTTTTTTAATCTCTATGCACAGTGAATACATGTTACACAAGCCTTTGTATAGCTTTTTCTCAGCAGATCTCTCGCTATAGAGGATTTCATCACACATGCAGTGTGGTGCAAGTCCATGAGTATGAGGTAATACAGAGCAGAATTTGATGCAGTCGTTGTTATAGCTACACAGTGAAATTCAGTGTAAATTGGCTAAGTGGGTTCAAGGGAGTATACGTTGATATAGTTCACAAGCTAAAGGATGAGAAGAAAAGAGCATAGAAGAGTGTAGCAGGGAAAGGAGCTGGAAGGAAAGGGTAAGGTGAAACTGAAGTAAGCCCCTTCCTCAATGTAACTTACTTCCAACCTCTCAATATGTAAGTCACACCAACTTTGGCTCCAGCGCACCCACATTGATCCATTTATTGACATACCATTCACATTGCCAAATGTACCACCTTTGAATGTTGGCCAAGTATGTAGCCTTACAGATACTTTCAATCTGCGAAGGAAGGTTTTCATCAAATCTTTTAACAAACAATGACTATAATTGTGCAGCCATTTAAAAGTCACTCTTGAATGTTTTTCATTAAGTCCACTTCCTGTTTTCTGGCCAACTTCCTATCTTCAAAAGGGAACAGAAAACTATTACTGCAAATCAGGGATGTAATTGCATTGTACACCACCCCATCTTTCATTCCTTACCTGTACTGTACTGTATTTTTCATTGTTCTTTTTGTCAAAATTGGGGCTACCGATCCAGATTCTGTTCTCCTTTACATTCAGGTTAATCCAAGGTAACTCATTTGGCATTGAGTTATGCTGGATTGCTGCTCTAGGTTATACTGGAGTCATTTGGCCCATAATGTATTTCTTTCCCCCTATCTCCTGCAATTACTTTGCATTTTACTATGTGTGTGGGAGAGAGTCTAAGGAAGTCTTGATTGAATGAAGCACCATTTAATTAAAAAAAAAATTCACCTTTCTTCCTGTTTCTCATCAACTGCCTGGAATGATAATCCCAGAGGGAGGGAAACCAGCAACCCAGACAATATATGTACAGACATGCTAAATGTAATATGTCTACTGAACTAGATCATAATGAACTTAATGGTGGTGTTTGCTGGTGCCTCCAGGTCATACATTTATGTAGAAGCCTAACTTTTTTTTTCCCTCAGAGTGACAGAATCTGATGTTGGAACTCTAAGTAAAATAGAAAATTCAAGGCGCTGATGTTGGACATCAATGATTTGTCACATTGATTTATAATGTATTATACATCTGAGTTATGGGAATGATATTGGCAAGGTCCTGTGTAATTTGACCTAACTACATCCACATAGGATCTGGATTCTGTGCCACTACAATACAGCAAACTGCAAGTTCTGAATGTCTTTCTAAAAGGGAAATTTTTATTGGATTAAATTTGCAAATGAATAAGAGAATCAGGACAGGATTCCTTGTTATTTATTCTGGTATTAAAGCTTTCTCCATGCCTCTGTCATCTCCTCCTATTAGTACTGTCACCTCTTCCCTGCTTCTTACCACACTCCTTCAGTGAATCCATAACACTCCAGCTCAAATCTACTACGGCTGGCACTCTGGTCGTCTTTTCTCCCTACCTTCATGCTTAACAAGCTTCCCCTCACCTTGCACAGGAAGTGTAAATCAATGAGTTAGTAAGTGTCCCTTGTAAGAACAAGGGTTGAGCAACTGGGTTGTTATTATAAAGCCTAGATTACCTGCTGATGCTGTTCAAAATGTTATATACCTCTAATCTGGGCCAGAAATAATGAACTACTGAACGATCATGTTTTTCTTATTTATGTATTTTTGTAGATTTGTGAAACACGTCATACCCAGGAGATGTTTTAATATTTTTCCCTTGCACCCTCTGCACCACTGGGTACTTGTGGAAAGAGTAGGCAGAATGTGGTCCTTGAAGCAGCTCTTGGAATGAGGACAACCATTGAGACCTGACCCAAAGCCAAATTAAGTCAATACAAATCTTTCAGATTTTTAGTTCCTGACGTGGAGACCATACGTGCTCAACATGCACCCTGTCTATTACGGAGGGATTTAGCCATGAATCCAGACTTATATAATAGATAATGTGCTTGCAAACAGCATTATTAACAGCAGCATCTTTTTCAGTGTTGGAGAAAAAGCCAAAAGCCATGGTTTGAATCCTATTAAAATTCAGAATGAACTTATTACACAGAATCATTACTTCAGTTCCTTTGAAATCTACCTGTAGGAAAAGCAATACCTCCTGAGACTGCAGTCACCAGTGAAAAGAAGGTATAGAAATAGAGAAGTACTGTACAGTACTAACTTACCAGTTTTACAAAGGTTCTTATACTGCCCTTACAACAGTAATATTAGAGCACCTTCCAGTCATGCATTAAGTGACGTGACTAACATCTACCACATGTAATTCATTCTCCTTTATCCTGCCCTCGGGAGGAGAATTGTGTGTGGAGTGCTTTGTTTTGGTTGGGTTTTTTATTTACACACTGCTAGGTGTTTATGTTGGAGAAGGCAGGTTGAAGTAGTGTGCCTTGTGCAAACACTGGAAGATGGTGAGGTTTGGGATAGTCCTTCATTCCTGGGGGAGTTTGTTCCTGAAAGACATAAATTCACACCATGCAGAGGTCAAGCATAGAAGTTTATTACACACAGCGCTGGCAGAGTGTCACTTGGCTTATTAGGTCAGAGACACTGCCAAGCAATTGATTACAATAGAATATATAGATTTTCCATGGGCGGGGGAAAGTGACGGGGTAGGCAGTTCCACACCCGGGATAGGTTTTGCAGCAAGACAAGATAAGCACATTAGCCAATGGTTAACAGGTTACATAATGTGTCCATCCATGGTCTCAAGTTAGCAAGTTAACATTTAATTAATACTTTGATAAAATGTTATTAGTATAAAATATATATGTTGAATTCTTATTTGAGGTCCATAGGAATGGAGCAACTCCTTTGATTGTCCACCAGGTACATTCCTAGGGGTTAAAGCAAAAAAACAGTGAAAGTATATGGCAATAAAGATTGTCTCCTTTATGTCTTAAGGCAGGCATTGGTCCCTGGGAAGGGAGGTGGGAGGATGCTATATCTTATACTGACATGTGCCAACTTTTCATAAACTCAAGGCTGGATCTGTGGGAAGAACGTTCCCTGCAGAAGAGACTGACACAATAGGAACAGAGATTCATTGTTCAATCTGCAACTCTGAATATGACACAATTATTTAGTTCTTAGCTCCAACACGTGGCCATTTGCTGACTAGTCTTATTTTAGCAAAACAAGATTATCTGCTTACCCCAGCTTTCTCTTAGCTGATCAGTATTTGCTAGGCCTCTGATCTCTTGACCATACTCTAGACTTTGGGTCTGGAAAAGAGCTGGCACAATCCATATACCAGCTTGTTATAATAAATGCACATGGATTTTAACCCTTCAGTTCCACAGTCTTAAACTAGCCACCATGAAAGCTCTGTCTCCTGCATCATTGAACTTTACTCTTAAGATAGAAAGTTCCATCATGTCAAAGGGCTGAGTTGTTGACACGATCTACATCCCAGAGCTTCGGGCAGGCATTTAGGCCATTGAGGCATCTTGAAGATAGGAACGAAGACCTTAGGTAGCATATAAGCCTGTTTGTCAGCCTGAGATAGAATTTTGGGTTTGACTTTTTGATACTCTTTATATCTTATACTGATATGTGGAAACAGAGGACAAAGACCCTATGTTTTACATCTGCCCACGACCAGATGGGGTGAAAAGAGATAAGAAATGGAACTAAAATGTTACAGGGTATGGTGGAAGTGTATATATGAGCATACACTGAAGGCTGCCTGGCTTTTCTCTCAAGGCAAGGTCAAGCAACCAGTTGGGAGGGGCAGCTGGGGTTGGAACAACTTATGTTATGTTATCTGAAAGGCTTTTCCCTTGCAGTGATCCTCTTAAATCTCCTAAGTTAAGTGAAGTCAATTCTGTTTAGCAGTTGGATGGGAGACTGGCAGTAAAACCTATATTAGGGTACTGTGTGATGTGATCTTCTTTTGGGTCATTAATAAACTAATGACATACATGCATGTGCCTGCACAACCCCCTCCTCCCACACACACACACTATATATATATGTATGACTAAATTATGCTCTCCTTTTATTTCCCTGTATCCCCACTATAATCATTCCATGATACTGCTGAGAGTTGCTGTTTCAGCTAAAACAGGGAAGAGAGTGAAAGATGCATGAAATGAACACAATCCCAAATTATTCTGTTCATAGCCTACATAAGATTTGAAAATGTCTACACTTCAATGGGTGTATCTGGCCTTCAGCTTTAGTGTTATGCTGTTTTCCCTAATCTCAGTGCATTTATTTGGTCAGAGCTTTACTCAACACCTCTTACTCCAGCAAAATTTCCACTGACTTCAATGCAAGCAGGATTGAGCCCAATGTAATAAATTACTTGGTGAGTACCAGTCACGATGGTACCTAGGCTCTGAATGGGTCCCCTCAAAGATTAATGTGAGGCCCTCAGCACCATGTCCAGCATAACCTCTGTAAAGACTAAAGAGTTAATGGGTCATAGAGTTTTTCTATAACAGATTTAGAAAAACAGAAACCAGAGTTATTTACTGTTCCCACACTCTGTACTCAGAGCAGTTTTAAATTGCTAGGTTAACTATCCATTCCTGAAAGAAATGTGAATGCATTTTTTTCTGTACACCAATGTATTCTTTGTGGCTGAGGCAGAAATTACTTACAGAGAGTGCAATGTTTCTTGCAAAGAAAAGTTCAAGCCAATGGAATATTTTTAAATTCAACTGTGATGTCTGTTAAATTCTTTCTGGCTGTGGGTTAATTCAGTCTATACCTTTTTTATGCAAGCATTTAGAGAAAATGTTTCACTTCCTAGGAGACACTATCAAGTAGTGCTCATACAAAATAGAGTTTAGTGAGATATCTGCACAGGCAGACAAGAAGCCAAGTTCTGATCTCAGTTACCAGTGTAAATTCAATTAAGATTGGGCCCCATTGTCTATAGATTTAAACATGAGCATCTTGAATTCTAATTCCAGGGCAGAGAATGTTTTCTGGTAAAAGGATACACTCATTCATTTTAGTAGTTATGTCTTTGCTCAGTTGGCAACAGTTGTAATATATTTATAACACTTGGCTTTATTAATCACTCTTCATTAGATTCATTGAGCATAACTATAGCGTGGTTTGTAAGATGATATGTTTCATTGAACAAAACAGACATCTGACAGCAGAAGACCAATAGCATAAGGAAATGCAAACAACTGCGATTAGGCATAGATTTCACTTTTTGTCAATGGCATATTTTTCCACATGGTAGGTCTGTATCAGGTCTGTTGCTCTCTCACTTGGCATGCAACACTCAAACTGCTTATTATAAGTATAAATCAAGAACACGTTTCAAACAGATCAATAGTATTGGAAAACTTGCCTTCACCTGTGGATTAAAAAAATGAAAACAAAAATTTATTTTCTCTAGAGGTTTTTGTATTTTTTTTTCTGGTTCTTTTAAGTACATGGCGAATAATGCTTCTTTTACTTGTTGTTTGATTGACATTTCTCTGGAAGTGAAACGTTGTTTGTCCCACGGATAAAATACTTTAATTAAAGGCAATGCAATGTCGAATCAGGTCCTGTGACTATTGGCTTGAGCTCTTACGTGATATTTAGCACTGTGAAGAAGGCCAGCAAAAGGCATAGTCTTCATTTATGCCTTATTTTGACATCTTAAATGGGACATCAGTTTTTCACAGGAGTGAATTCCACCCTAGGTCATTAATGATTCCTGCATTTGATAGGTTCTAATGGCAGGCTGGAATGACTGGGTGAAATCCCCTCCTGTATAGAGGGACCATTGGAGGATCAGGATCTAAACCTTCTTTCCGGGCTTTCCTAATGTTTGCAAATTTCAGATGCATAAGGCATGCAAGTCAGCATGCGATAGATCTAATCATTAATGAGAAACATTTACTCCCCTCCATTGTTAGGTTGTGTGCAGGGCTCCTATTCACTTTTTAAAAATATTTTATATGGTATCGTTTGTAACAGCTGGAAACGTTTTGTGTGAGTGTTAAACAAAAGAAGGTCACCAACATGAAAAGGAAAAGGATGGGCACTGTTTTTGGAGCTTGTGTCTGAAGGGGATATATAATATGAAAAAGATTAAGTGAAGGAAGCTGGAGATCTTCTAGCCACAAGACTATTGCATTGTGGGTGGGCTCAGCAAAGGTCTCTGCACATCCTGTCCCACCAGTAATCCTCTGACCTGGGTGAGAGCTTTCACAATGTTATGGAGCAAGACAGTGTGGGTGTGTGTTCAGTGCTAGGATGAGCCATGGCCAGCAACTGATATGGCTAAATATAATGAGGCATTGTTTAAGATGGGCCTTGAGAGTCTTGGGTTGAAATATTGGGAAAAAATAAACAAGAAGACGCTTTATGAGCTCTCTGCATAACAAATGGCTCCCTTTGGCATGATCTGACAGGCTATTTCATTTTGCCTTAGCTGAATCAGCTTCATGGAGAAACCCAAAACTCATTGCCAAGCTCTCATGGCAATCTCCTTTTACCACAGTGGTCATAAACAGATGTTATTATCCTCTGTACTGAGAGCCAAATATTCTTTGGAGCAGGTTTGTGTACGATGTGAAGACTATTCTCCAAAAATAGTAGAGAGATGAGGGGTGAGGGGAGTCTGCTGTAGAAGCTGTTTGATAAATTGGTTATATGTGTTTGATCAAAACATAAAGAGCAGGATATCTGCCAATGTGTGACATTAAAACACATCTGTATCAACATTAAAGCAAAAGTATATCTATGAGACAGTTCTTTCTGCTTTTTAGCCCAGAAAATGTTTTCAAAAGGAAAACAAGTAAATGCAGTGTGTATATATAGTTTTTCCAGGCTTATGCTAAATTCAGCCCAGTAAAGCAGCTGCAGAAGTTTGTACAGAAATTTACATGATTCAAAAGAAAATTTTGCAAGCACTACTTCACTTCTGTTTCCTTTTTCTGTGTCACACTATGCCCTTAGACTACAAAAGAAATATGATTTTTTTGTAAGCTTGGATTCAAGCTAACATGTTTATTATAATAAGATTGTACATGTACAATATATAGGACTTTCATCCTAAAGGAGCCTAAATCATCTTAGAAATATAGTATGTATAATACAGTCAGCACAACACTGCTGAAAATGTAATCACCTCTGGAGTGAAAGGCAGAAAGCAGGTGGACAACCAGTGCACAGCAGAATGCATTACAGCAACTGTGAACAGAAATTTTTTATGCAACCTCTGAAATGTCTGCAATTACACCTTGAAAATGAGTCATTAGGAATGTAAAATTGGAGGCTGTGCAGTGACATGAGATGCAATTTGAAATAAATGGCTTTGCATATACAGATGAGTGTATTTACAAGTACTGTAGTAGCCTTTTTGGAGGTGGGAAGAGATGAGGAAGTAAAATGTACTGATCTGCTCTATGAGGATAGGGAATAGCCTTGCAGCAGCTGGATGGGAAGCTGGAGTCTCTACACAAGAACAATTTCATCTAGATAATAATCTGTGTCAGAACAAATCCATTTTACAAAGAGAGAGCCAGTCAGGGCTCCCTCTCAGATGCGGACAGTGCTGCACTACGCTTCCCATAGAACTTTTCGTTTTTCAGAAAAAAATGGGCTAGTTCTCCCAACATTCTTAATGGGGTTGACTTTTCAAATTTGCATATTTTGGGGTATTCTCTCTGACCTCTCCAATTTAGGTGCCTTTTTAAAGCATGGTATTTCAAGTTGCATGCAAATATGCCCTAATCAGTGCTGAGAAGGGTGTAATAACTACTAATTACATTGTTTTACACATACTAATTAAATGTAATCAAATACAGCTTTTGCCTACGTGATAGTATCACATTACTGACTCATACTGAGCCGATTTATTATAAACTTCAGGCAGCAAAATCTCCTAAAATGCATGTGTAAAATTCCCATAAACTTTGGTGGGAATGTCCCCTTGTGTGATCAAATATTACAGCTGGGGGAACTTTACAAAGGACGACCTGTTGTATCTCTTCCCACTAGAGACGAGCCAGAACTTTATATCCCAGTACCCCAGAGCTGTGGAAAAGTTCAGAACCCCTCCTCATCCCTGGATCATACCCTCCCCTCCACACTTTGAATTTGGGAAAAGTTCAGTTCTAAATCTGCATGCAGAGCCTACCTTTAGGCTTTTCTCATGGTAATGTGCCCAACAAAAATTATAGATCACAACATCCCTGAACTTTGTGACTTGGGGTCATCTCTACTTTGTTCTGTCCTAGATGGGAATAAGACCTGCAGCAAATTGCTACCCTTTGGTCTCCTGAAACAAGGGGGGAATCAGGGAAGGAACTGTACAACAGAGGAGTCTCTCTGAGGCATGATACTTCTTGGACTACTCCAGAGTGGTGCATTCGATGCACTACAGCTTGCTCAGGGCCATGCCTACATGCATAATCTAGCCCAGAGTACGGACAGCCAGCCACCAACAACATGGGACATCCACTGACATCTTTGACTCTTCACAATCAGGCTTTACACCATGACATGGCATGGAGATGGCCCCAGGTGTTATAATGGATTACCTCATAGCGGTGGATAGAGGCCAAATCTCAATTCCTAGCTATTGGAGGATATTTGACTAAGCCAAACTCTGACCAACTTCATAGCTCCCAATAAGGCCAAATACTTGTTTCCTTGAATCCAAGAATCTCTAAGGAGACTTCTCTTCAGACCTCGTTTGCCTTGTCCCCTAGATATTACAGTGATGGACACACCTACGACCAATACCGAAATCTTCCTGTAGCTGAAGAGAACATGCTGCAAAGAGTGGCTTCTCCAAAACTCTACCCTTTTCTCCCACCTTGCTGTTTTCCCTGAGACAATTAATTCACAGCCATGTATCTCATTCTTCCTTTGTCTCCCTCTTTCAGGAGCTTCCTAACAGTGCTGTCATTTTCAGCAGAACTGTCTTCTGCAGCAAACCTGTAAAACTCTTCAAAAGTTATTTGATTAATAGATCCATACATTCCCTAGGCCTGCACACATTCCATAATTTATGTGCAACAACAGGGATGTGAAGAAAGTAATACTTGACTAAATTGTTCTCCTGACGTAAACCTGTAATTTAAAAATTATATATATTTAGAGTACAAGTCAAAACAGGAAGTGCATTCCCAAAGTGAATAAAGCTATTTCTGAGCCTAAATATCGACTGATTCAAAACTGTCTTGAAATGTCTCTCCCTTTATCCCACCTAACAAAACCATAGAGCTTACCAAATGGGCTTACTATTTTTGGGAAATCTTTACTGTCCAGGCAGGTTAGCTACAGCTATATTTTTGTTAATGGCAAGGCAGAGAATGCTTGTGGTTCCATGCAGTCCAAAAGGTATTTTACCACTAGAGAGCAGAAAAAAATAAGTAAATCAAAAAGTAAAATGACATAACAGTAACAAAGAAATATTTTCAAAAAATCAGGTGTAATAAAGGACCAAATGTAAAAGAGAAATCAATGTAGTTCATCAGCACAGGGCTAACCAGCAAGTGTAAATTTGGACTGAAGAAGAGCCACGTTAATAATAAAATAAAAAAAAGTTGTGAACTATAGGGAGAAAATACCAGATTGACATAAGCTGATGTAGTTCTTAAGTGAAGCAGTCACTTCTAGCACCTGATTTCCTAGCTTAAATTGTGCAATGTGTTTTATATGAACAGATCTCACAGAAACCCACTGAAATCAAAGGGACTACTCCCAGCTGCCAGAGTTCAGCTATACATAATGCATTGTAGGATTTGCATCCTTTGTTCTCTCCCATTGTAGGTATGCCTGCAATACAGCCTATAGTCAGTACCATGTGTGAGTTAGTTATTAATCATAAGAATTATTGTTGTTGTTACAACCATCCATAAAATTCGAATATTCTATCACCTGTGAAAACACTGTGGTTTTCACTTGTGACTTCACAAGGTAGCCATACGTACGTATTTTACATTTATTTATAACTTAAGATTTTTGCATAGGAACTTGCATTAAAATGTTACAGCAAGCTTCATAAAACATGTTGCAACAAAGAAAGAAAAGCCTTTCATGTTAGCAATTAGATACAATAACACCAATTTTGTTAAAGGACTGAACTCCCACAGGAATTTTTTGTAATTTCTCATTTACAAAATCCAAATGTGCTATAACTATAGTATTTATATAAAATCTTCTCAGCTATTGCATCAGTGCTACAGTACAAATAGTGAACCTCTAATTTTGTTATTCTATGAAGCACAAATTGGCGTTACTATAGTCTGTAATTAATTCCATGGTAAATTCATGTTATTACCTCTTCTGTGCAATTGCACAATAGTAAAGCTTTTGCTATGTTCCCCAAAAAGCTATTAAAAGCTATGATTTGACTACAGATTGCTTTCTGGATTGGTGTCCTGACTCCTCTTCACAAAATTAGTTACACAAGACATAAGCCGCAAATTTTCAAACTTTATTCAAACTGTAGCTGCTGAAACAGAACAATATATTTCTAGTTAGTTGTAGCAAATAATGCTATTTTAAGGCATTACTTTCAGATCAGCTGGAAATAAGGCTCACAGTGAAATAAAGTCCTGTTGACTGCATGCAACACAAGGAAGCAAATCCATTTAGGAGTGGAGCCACTTAGGAAATTTCCATCAAATCAAGGTTGTTTTTTTTAAAGAAAAGTTGGGGGTGAAAATCATTCACTAATTTCCTCTTCTACTCTGCCCTCTCCCTCACCAACACCCTTAGTGTCCAACTCTAGTCTGGAGTGACTAGGAGGTTCATAAGGTAGCCAAATACTATTGTTCCGGGACATCATGGGGAGAAGGAAGATACCATGCTAGGAACAAATTACCCAGTGTCTAGATGAGTTGTAGCCTTGGATGAGAGCTAGCTGGATGCAGCTTGATCTAGTCCAGACTGAGATAATGCTGCCACTGTGGGAAGCAGCCAGATGAGTTGGCAGAATTCATGCTGGCACCCCTCAGAGAGCTAGTGCAACAGCCACGCACAAAACAGGAGTGCAATGGAATTTTTGTTAAATCCTGGGCTGCTCTTGGATGCTCAGGTGGAACTTTTCTCTAGCTGTGCCTGGGAAGGCAAGTGCCATCTTTTCTCTCCAAAGAGAACCCTGTCACAATTATCCATGCCTTTGCCACCTCAGTATTAGATCACCGTAATGCCCTCTACACAGAGCTACGCAGGACCCTTTGGAAGCTGAAGGTAGTACAGAATGCAGCACCATGGGAGCACAATAAGCAAACTCTCCAAGAGCTGCACTGGCTTCCAGGTGGAACTCCAAATGTTGGTTTTAACCCATCAAATCCTAAATGATTTGGTGCATGGTCCTCTGAGAAATCACCTCTTTCTGTGACATGGTGCCACAACTCAGGTGAACAGAGGCACTGAAGCTGGAGCTCCTTTAATATAAACAAGAGGAAGCAGCTAGCTGGGTGTTCTCTATGAGGGGTCCTTATTTTGGAAGTCCCTCCTTCCCTTGGTTTGCCAGAGCCTAGATGTGTTAATCTGGGCATGCCACAAAGCCTAACTCTTCCCCTTCCTTGTCAAGGCTGCTGAGGAGGATCTGGGTTCAGGTGGATCTATTTATGGGTGATCCTTTGCCCATGTTTATGTTGTGATTTTCAAGATATGGGATAAGCACCCACAGTACTGGGTGGGGCCTAAGGAGGTATTTCAAAATCTTGAATATATAAATAAATAAAATATGTTTGAGTCCTGTAAAGTAGTATAGCCCTAATGATACCTTAAATGGAAGAGTTTTGCAATCATAGTGTATTGTAGGAGGATAAAGGGATACCATGACAGTAATAACCAGATAATTATTATAGTAATAATATTGTTACATATGAGAAATGGTCATAGGTGACCAAACTATGGACTGAGGCCGTGTATTACAGCCCACTGCGCTGAATAACTTTTTGAAGAGAGATGCCTCTTTAAATGACTTGCATTTTGGAGTTCCCTGCATTCAGACTAAAAGAGTGACAAAGCCAATTATTTCTGTTGCCTCTCGGTTTTCTTTACAGGATGAGCAGAATTTTGGAATGGTCACTTGTGCTTGTGGTCTCAGTACATTGTACCTGGCACTAACAAGCACCCTTTTCAATACACAGTAGTGGAAGAGAGGCCAAGGATGAAATGAGTATGATGACAAAGCTTCCTTTTGCCTTCAAAGGTGGTCTCTCTAGACCAGGAATGAGGCACATTTTGAGGGCTGTGGTGGGGGGGGGGAGGGCTTGTGATTCCCTTGTTTATACAGTATCTGTTTTGTTGTTAAATAGGGGACTGCATGTCTCCTGAACTCTCAATCCAGCCCTTCCCATAAGCATTGCAATTTTAATAAAGGAAAGAACTGGATACTTCCTCTTTGATCTTTGCAACTAATCTCCTGACATTCCTAAAAGGATTAAATCTTTAATAATCATTTTAGGAACAGTTGATTTATAGAGCCTGCATTCTCCGCTCTGATTTACATGTAATGATGAGTATAAATGTTTAGCATTTGTTTAAAGTTTTAAATAAATACCAATCACACAGAGAAAATATTTGTTGCACTCTCAGGACCTCCCCTTACTGCTAGAGAGTATTTTATTCATGAAACCGCTCAGTTACAAGTCTTTGATCTAGGAACTAATCATTCATCCTGTTTAAAATTGTTAGTGCTGGTTACCAGAATACAAGTAACTCTCTCTCTTTCTCTCTCTTTATTCCCCCCCCCACCCGTCTCTCCGAAAGGTGCATATCAAAAAAACTTTGGTTTGCAAAAAGTAGTGTGACTCATCTGGGCTAAGTACTTTTTTCAGTTGTGTACCCAAAAATATATTTGCAAAAAATAGAGTTTTCATACTGGTATAATTAATTTTAATTTTAAACTAAATAGTTATACCCAGTTATACCTAGGCTAGTACAACTCCTAGCATGGAAGTAGTTCTACTGGTATAAAGGTGCCTTATACTGGTACAGTTTATTCTCCTTCCTTTATGGAGATAGATGTATCTGAATAAGCACATTTATACCAGTATAACTGAGTCCAGACCAGAGGGGTGGTACCACTTTCAATATACTGGTATCATTAAAATAATACAATTGTTGTGGGAAGACAAGCCCTCTGTAAAGATAAGCATGTGTATAAATGTGTGCAGGATTGCAGTGTGCCTAACTACACAAGGGTCACAGTAAAACAGATATTATGCAGAGGCCTAGACCCTCAGAGGTACTTAAGCACCTAACTCCCATTGAATCTTTGAGGATCTGGGCTAAAGCATTGTAAAAAAAAATATTAAAAAATGAGGAAAGTATTTCCCCCCTAACTTTTCCATTACAGTAATTGTAACTACAGTAGATACAAAAATCTCAGCCAGATCTGTGATTTTTGAAGTTGACTATCTCTAACAATTCCTGTTGAAGATGCACATGCTAGAATGGAATCCAGCTAACTCTCCCCGAGCTTTATTGTCTCTGGAGTACACACATAACTATTAAGTATGCAGAACTGGTTGTCAGCAAGTAAACAGAACTGGTTGTCAGCAAGGAAATCAGCAAATATTCTGGATACACACAGAGAGCTGTGTAAGAAGGTGCCATTTTTACATGGCTACTTTTCAGACTACCCTGCACTATATGTTTAAACAAAATCTGTTTCCATTGCAGTAAAGAATAATAAGGAAAACATTGCTATTAATTCTAATTGACAATCTTGTTATTTGCAAAACAATGTGGGGAAAGGAGGACTAAATGAATTAACAGTACTTTTTCACATATTTGTCTTCAATATACAAGAAATTATAACTTATATCTGAAGTTTCTTTTCTTCAGAATTGGAAATTAAATATATATAATTTATCTTTTGATACACTGAAACTGTAAGACTGTGGCATAGATACGGTGTAGATTACAAAACACTCTTTAAGTGGACTTGTAATCACAGTTAAACTCTATGTTTTAGAAAATGTGAAGCATTCAATTACAGTCCACATACCTGCAGTGGAGTAATAGGTTTTTGACTCCAGGCATATTACTGAGTTAGTTTTTACTGAAAAGGGAACGCCCTTGTCTGATGGCTTTACCGTACATTGCACAATAACCTGTTATTATGTGATTTTTTTACAATATTCTCCCAAGGCAACTTGAGCTGTTATAACTGAAGTGAAATACTGAAACAGAGTATTCTACTAACTGCGCTGCCATTATGAATGATACTAATCTGCAGCTCTCTGCTCTTAGTTCAGCTGCAAGGGAAAATATTAAACTAGCCCCACTACCTTGGTAGATTTATGCTACAAAGCAGAAAATACTCAAACCAAGGCCAGGAGGCTGTTTTCATTTCCATGATACTAGTCTGCAGTGAAACCTGTCAGAATGTAGTCTCTGGCATGTCATGATCTATATAATTTTCTCTCTGTAAAGTGCTTCTCTTGAATGCAAAGGCTGTGGACTATAGAGCTAAAGATATTAAGAGAAAAGGTTCCAGGTTTCCTCTTCCCTGTAGAATCTCAGTCTTTCTTGTTAGGTTCTGGTGAACCCCCCAGGCAGTGCCGCTTGCAAAAGTGCTCCTGAGGCCTGCGTTTGCACATACTAAAGCCATATCTACACTATGGAGTTAAGTCGCCTTTATGTAAATAGACATCCAACCTCTGATTTAAGCAAGGTTTCAGAATAGCAGCCGTGTTAGTCTGTATCTGCAAAAAGAACAGGAGTACACACATAGAATGGAACACACAGACAGTCTGTGTGTTCCATTCTATGCATCCGAAGAAGTGAGCTGTAGCTCACGAAAGCTCATGCTGAAATAAATTTGTTAGTCTCTAAGGTGCCACAAGTACTCCTGTTCTTTTTTTGATTTAAGCAAGTCAATCTTGCGTGTCCACACTACGTTCATTGTGTTGGCAGAGTGCATCCTCACTAGCAGGGCTTGCATTGATGTATGGAGCACTGCAATGTGGGTAGCTATCCCACAGTGCATGCAGTCAAGTGGAATTTTGGGTTGGGCTTGCAATGCCTTATGGGACCAAAACATTGACATGGGTGGCTATGAAAACATGGCATTAGCCTCCCATGATGCACTTACCTCCCTCCCTGAAATAAACAGCAAACAAACCAAACCTTTTTCATGCCTTTTTCCATAAGCCTGGGTTACCCGTGCAGATGCCATAGCACAATAAACCTGGACCCTGCTCAGCCATACACCGTTGTGAGCATTACAAACACCTTGCACCTTATCCTGCAGTATTTACACAGCCGATACAGGCGCTTCCGTGCAGAACAATGTGATGCCAGGCAAGCACCCCCGCTGGAAGCCATGGAGCGGAGCAATTTGCAGTTGCTGGCGACAGTCATGCATCAACTTGACGCAGTTGAGCACCATTTCTGGGTCTGGGAAACAAACACTGACTGGCGGGACCACATAGTTACGCAGCTATGGAATGATGAGCAGCAGCTGCAGAACTTTCAAATGCATAAGGCTGTTTTCCAGGAACGGTGTGAAGAGCTTTCCCCAGCCCTGAAGAGCTTCTCTGATAGTGGAGAAGCAAGTGACGATAGCTCTGCAGAAGCTTGCAATGCCAGACTGCTACCAATCAGTGAGGCATCAATGTGGAGCGGATAAATCTACCATGGGATCTGTTGTGATCCAAGTTTGCAGGGTGTGATGTTCCCCTCTGGTGTTATCTGGACTGTTGATCTGCTAGGTCACTCCAATCCTTGACTCTGGGAGCCAGTCTTACCATGCTCTGCTGTGAGAACCTCCACTCCTGGGCTGTTCATGCACAGCCTCTGGCATGTAAGTTGCTTGGATTGTGCAACTGAATGACAGTAGCCAATATCTCTGGTCTCAGACACAACTCTAGGGATATCTATCTTGCAGTGTCCTGTTACAGCCACTGGATGCTGCAAGCTTATATGAGTTCATCAGTTTAACAAAGAAATTGATATGTACCAGGCTTGTTATCCCCAGGGGAGTCTCTGGCATGCTTCAAACCAAACACACTGCTTCAGGTAGAATAAACAAACATTTATTAACTATCAAGATAGGTTTTAAGTGATTATAAGTGAAAACATGTTAGATTTGGTCAAATGAAATAAAAGCAAAACGCATTCTATTCTGATCTTAACACTTTCAGTGCCCTTACAAACTTAGATGCTTCTCACCACAGGCTGGCCGGTTGCCCTTCAGCCATGCTCTCCCCTTTGATAAGTGCTTCAGCCGCTTAGTGGTGATGTCTGTAGATGGAGGAGGAAGAGAGAGGAAGAGCATGGCAAATGTGTCTCCCTTTTACCATGTGCTTTCTTCCCTCTTGGCTTACCCCACTCCCCCTTCAGAGTCAGGTGAGCATTACCTCATTGCAGTCCCAAACTGACCAAAGAAAGGGGGTGACTCATGGGAGAGTCCAACAGATCTTTTTGTTGCTGCCTAGGCCAGTGTCCTTTGTTCCTGTGAGGCTGGACTGGGTTTGTCCCATACATGCCCTGATGAGGTGTGAACTGACTCTCTGCTCTTGGAGAGTTTTTGTCTGGGCTTATTTTAAGCGATGAAGACACATTTTCAGCCTCATAACTATATACATGAATTTATAACTTATACTATTACTATAATAACAATGCTCAGGGCATCATGAGCCTTCTGAAGACACCCAACATGACAAACTTTGCATTGGATACCACACAATCATTTTATAAAGATGAACATGGGGATGTAGGCTGTTCCCACAAGGTACAGAATGTGACACAGGGCCATTAACAGACATCTGCTAAGAAGGGTAGTGACTCTGAGCAATGTGCAGGACATAGTGAATGATTTTGCTATGACAAGGGTCCCTAACTGCAGTGGGGTGATAGGGCTATGCTTTCTATCTATCTTGGCACCAGACCACCTTGCCAAAGAGCACATAAACTGAAAGGGATACTTCTCAATGGTGTTGCAAGCACTGTTGACTCACAGGGGCCATTTCCCGACCACCCCACATTGATGTTAGTGAAAGGTGCATGATGCATGCATTTTTAGGAGCATAGGTCTGTTCAGAAAGCTGAAAACAGGGACTTCCTTTGCAGACTGCAAAATAACCATTGCTGATGTTGAAATGGCAACTGTGATCCTGGGAGACCCAGCCTACTCCTTGCTCACATGGATCAGGAAGCTGCACATTGGCAGCCTGGACAGCAATAAGGAGCAGTTCACCCATAGGCTGAGCAAGTGCAGAATGGTGGTTGAATGTGCCTTTGAATGTTTAAAAGGTTGCTGGCGTAGTGTGCTTACTGAGTTAGACCTCAGTGAAAGCAATATCCCCACTGCTATTGCTGCCTGCTGGGTGCTCCATAATATCTGTGAAACAAAGGGAGAAAAGTTTCTGCTGGAGTAGGGGGTGAGGCAGATTGCCTGGCAGCCAATTTTGAGTAGCCAGACCCCAGGGAAATAAAAGAACATTGAGGGGCTCTGCATCTCCGTGCGGTTTTGAAAACCAGTTTCAGCAATGAGCCAGAGTAATGTGACATGTATCTGTGGTGTTCCTTACCAAACTGTCCCCTCCATTATATTTTCTCCCCTGTAAACTCCACCCCCACCAACCACCGTGTGTTGAATGAATAAAGAGCATTTTTTCCTCAATCCATTAAGTTTTATTATGCACACAAACATACAGAGACAGCAAAGAAAAGTAAGATAACCTGCGGCAAAAGGGTGATCACACTGCAGGGGGAGAAACAAGGAAAGCTTGCTTACGGATGCACTGCAATAACAATCAAAGGTGTGGGAATGGGTGCCTTCTGGTCCTTGTACTGTACCCTGGTATTGAGTGCAAGGGACACCGAGCTTTCCCTCTCCCTTTCCCTTCTCTCCCCATCCCCCACCTCATATAACGTTTGGGGGAGGAGGATATAGAACTGGGCGATCACAGCAGAAGATTCAGCATAGGCTGCAGAGGGACTCTAGCATCCAGCAGCCCTTTCCAACCTCAACCAGATGCCTCAATATGTCTGATTGCTCCTTCATAATCTGCAGTACCTCTTCCTGCATAGCATGCTCTTGTTCCCTGCATGATCTCCTGTCCTCCCTGTCCATGTCCAAGTTCTTGGACAATGTATTCCTCCATGCTCTGAGCTCTGTCTTGTCACTCTTGGAGGTGTGTGTTAACTCATTGAACATGTGCTCCTGAGGCTTCTTTTTCCATCTTCTAATCTGGAAAAGTATCTGTCCCAGTGTGGAGGATGCGCCGACAGACAAGGTTTCAGCTGCAAGGAATGCAAATCACAAGGGTAGCATTGACAGTGCATACATTGTTTCTGGTTTAAGATTAACTTTTTTAATTTAAAAAAATACCCCCTCAATACACTTCACTGCAAGTCACAACATAATCACATCCACTGGCTATTGCAAGACTTGGTTTGCTGCTCCAGCCATGGTGAGCAAGGCCACAAGGCATGGAGGAGAGGTCTTGTGCTGCTGCTTTTATGAAGACATCCTTGGGATCACAGGTTGGAACTTGAGAAAATCCCTCTTTCCCCTAGCAGCCTGTGAGGACAGGCACCAGTGTAAAGCCCCACAATGGTTTGTTTTTTACAAAAGCGGCACTGGGCTGGGGGGGGAGGGAAGGGAGACAAACAAGAAGCAGCCGCCCTCCACCTTTTTTTCAGTGCTGCTTGCAATACACAGTGATCCCTTCCAACCACAACCACAGCATGGTTAGGAAAGTGTGGTTGTGTGACCCAGATTTCACCAAACGGGTGGATTATTTGTTGAATTGTTTGCAGTTTAAGGGCTAGCACTGAAAACTTGCCTCATTTTCCTTAGGTGACCCTATGCAAATCACTCTCCTGAGGGTAACAGAGGCAGCAAGGGAGCAGATGCTGCGAGCGTCTGGGTACAAACCTAGTCCTTATGCTGCAATGCTGTGTGCTACAATGATGCCAGCAGAGTTAATACTGGAGGGCATGGAAACGTGTCCTATCCTGGTGGATGAAATAAGTCATCCCTTGCAAGAAATGTTCTGGAAAGGATTCCAGAGTACTTCCATGAAAGCTTCCTAGAGATCTCCAAGAGGATTCCAAGGCCATCCCCATACACATAAACAGTCTTTTTCAGAGAGCACCCTCTGCATAGCTGAATTGGCCACTTACTCTTTTGTTCAGATTAAACATAAAAAATAATAGCATATAACCCTACAGTTTGATTGGAAATGTGCACTTACCAGAGGTGTCTTCCTTGTCATCACACTCCACTGCCAAGTGCTCCTGTGAAGGGATGGGCTCTAGGGTTAAAAACAGTTATTGGCTGTTGGGGAGAATGGATCCCCCCTTGCCTACCTCATATTCTTCTCCTTCTCTTCCTCATCAACAATGTCCTCCTTGTTGTTGCATGAGGTGCCTGGGGCTACTGGGAAGTATCCACAGAGCATTTTGGGGTCGTCATCGGTTTGCCGCTGTGAATCACATGCAGCTTCTCATAAAAGCAGCATGTCTGTGGGGCAGAATGAGAATGACTGTTTGCTTCCCTTGTTATATAATGGAGATATCCTATCTCCTAGAACTGGAAGGGACCTTGAGTCCAACCCCCTGCCTTTACTAGCAGGAATAAGTACTGATTTTTGCTATAGATCCTGAAGTGCCCCCCTCAAGGATTGAACTCATAACCTTGGGTTTAGTAGGCCAATGTGCAAACCACTGAGCTATCCCTCCCCCCCTTTCCTGGTACACTTGTCGAAGCTCTTTTATTTTCATGGTGTAGCCCTTTTCCCCCAAGTCCCACACGATCTTGGTATAGATGTCAGTGTTTCTTCTGTTGGATCGGAGTTTTGCCTGCATAGACTCTTCTCCCCACACAGCAATAAGATCCACCACCTCTTGTGTACTCCATGCTAGAGTGCATTTGCCACCTTGAGTTTCCATGATCAGCTGGGCTGGCGAACTCTCCACACTGGTCAAACAGGAAATGAAAATTCAAAAGTTCCCAGAGCTTTAACAAGGAAGTGGCTGTTTCCTGTGTACCTGTCTGACATGCAGTGGAGTTGAAAGCGCTCTCCAGAGTGGTTACAGAAGAGCATTGTGGGACACCGCTAGGATGCCAATTCATTTGAAATAAACAATGCAGTGTCTACACGATCCCCATGTCAGCCCATGGTTGTCAAATCAAGTGCTTCTCCTCTTGCGGAGGTGGAGTACAGAAGTCGACTTTACAGGCCACTTAGGTTGTCAGAAGGGACTTGGTAGTAGGGTATGTCTACACTACGAAATTAAGTTGATTTAATAGAAGTCGATTTTTTAGAAATCGATTTGATACAGTTGATTGTGTGTGTGTGTCCCCACTAAGCACATCAAGTTGATGGAGTGCATCCCCAGTACTGAGGCTAGCGTCGACTTTTGGAATGTTGCACTGTGGTAGCTATCCCACAGTTCCCACAGTCTCCGCTGCCCATTGGAATTCTGTGTTGAGCTCCCAATGCCTGATGAGGCAAAAACATTGTCGCGGGTGGTTCTGGGTACATGTCGTCAGGCCTCCCTCCCTCAGTGAGAGCAACAGCTGAGAATCGTTTTGTGCCTTTTTTCCATGCAGAAACCATGCCATGGCAAGCATGGAGCCTGCTCAGATTGCCATGGCAGTTATGAGTACTGTAAACACCACCCGCATTATCCTGCAGTGTATGCAGCATCAGAACCTGCAAAAGCAGGCGAGGAGGTGACGGCAGTGTGACGACAAGAGTGATGAGGACATGGACACAGACGTCTCTCAAAGCACGGGCCCTGGCAATTTGGATATCATGGTGATAATGAGGCAGGTTCATGCCATGGAACGCCAATTCTGGGCCCGGGAAACAAGCACAGACTAGTAGGACCACATAGTGTTGTAGGTCTGGAATGATTCCCAGTGGCTGAGAAACTCTCGCATGCGTAAGGTTACCTTCATGGAACTTTGTGACTTGCTTTCCCCTGCCCTGAAGCACAAGAATACCAAAATGAGAGCAGACCTCACAGTTCACAAGCAAGTGGCGATAGCCTTCTGGAAGTTTGCAATGCCAGACAGCTACCAGTCAGTTGGGAATCAATTTGAAGTGGGCAAATCTACTGTGGGGGCTGCTGTGATGCAAGTAACCAACATGATCACTGAGCTGCTGCTATCAAGGGTAGTGACTCTGGGAAATGTGCAGGTCATAGTGGATGGCTTTGCTGCAATGGGATTCCCTAACTGTGGTGGGGCGATAGATAGAACGCATATCCCTATCTTGGGACCGGAGTACCAAGGCAGCCAGTAGATAAACTGAAAGGGGTACTTTTCAATGGTACTGCAAGCACTGGTCGATCACAAGGGACGTTTCACCAACATCAACGTGGGATGGCCGGGAAAGGTACATGATGCTCACATCTTTAGGAACTCTGATCTGTTTGAACGACTGCAGCAAGGGACTTACTTTCCAGACCAGAAATTAACCATTGGAGATGTTGAAATGCCTGTAGTTATCCTCAGGGAATGGGGGTCACAATGGAGCACTCTGGGATAGTTCCCAGAGGACAAAACCATCGAATTGCATCCACACTATCCCAAATTCAACCCAGCAAGGTGGATTTCAGCACTAATCCCCTTGTTGGGGAGGAGTACAGAAATCAATTTTAAGAGCCCTTTAAGTCAACAAAAATGTCTTCGACGTGTGGACAGGTGCGGGTTAAATCGATCTAACGCTGCTAAATTTGACCTAAACTCGTAGTGTAGACCAGTGCGTAGTGTAGGCACATACATTATTAGATCGACTTAATGTGGCTTATGTGGTCGACCTAAGTTTGTAGTGTAGACCAGGCTTCAGTAAAATTAAATATGTGGGGAGAGGATGGGGGAGAATAGGGAATGTGTCAAGAGTGTTACGGTGCCATAGATTATTGTTATATCATCAGAACCCTTGGAATACAATTCTATTGAGCAGGGCTGTGTGTAAAACTAGTATTTTGTACAGGTCAACCTGTTCTCACTTTCAAGGCCCTTCATGGCTGTCCCCACCCTAGCTATCATCCCATGCGCTATTGAGTTGTTCACTCCCATCTCTGTTCTGCCAATAATGCCAGTTTTCATCACTTACTTGTTAATTTTTCAACCATACAGCTTTGTGCTTTCTCCCATTCTGCCCCTCCAGCATGGGAGACACTCCCCATAAACATCTGCAAGGCCACCTTGTTCAAATCTCTCCTTAAAAACTCTCTCTTTAACATGATGTCTCCAAAAATCCTAGCTAATAGATAGACCTGTATTGTCTCATTGCTTTCATGTGCTACTCCTATCTGCCTGTTGTATCCACCAGTGGTCTGCTGACTCTTTCTTAGCTTGTTAGCTCTTTCGAGTAGGGACTTCGTTGTTGTTGTTGTTGTTCTGTCTGTATTGTGCCTAGCACAGCGGGACCCTGATCTTTGACTGGAGCTTCTTGGTGCTATGGTAATACAAATAATAGATAATAAGAAGAATTTGGAATTTTAGTGGGGCTGTGATGTTCTGACCCAAATATTCAGATATGTAAATGTCACCACTGTATTTTACTGTACTGAGAATAGCATTTTACTATATAAGGCAGGGGTGGGCAAACTGCGGCCCACAGGCTGCATCTGGCCCACCAGCCTTTTTAATTCAGCTCTCAAGCTCCGACTGGGGAGTAGGGTCTGGGGCTTGCCCTGCTCCAGCACTTCAGCCAGGGACCAGGGTCAGGGACAGCTCCGCACGGCTCCCAGAAGCAGCGGCATATCCCCCCTCCTGCTCCCACACATAGGGGCAGCCAGGGAGCTCCACACACTACCCCCAGCCCAAGTGCCACCCTCACAGTTCCCATTGGCCAGGAACCACAGCCAATGGGAGCTGCAGGGGTGGTGCCTACAGACGGGGCAGCATGCATTAGAGTGACCTGGGTGCACCTCCACATAGGAGCCAGAGGGGGGAAATGACACTGCTTTGGGAGCTGCTTGAGGTAAGTGCTGCCCGGAGTCTGCACCCCTGGGCCACCTCCCCCCCTCACTCCCCAATCCCCTGCCTAGCTCTGATCCCCCTCCTGCCCGCCAAACCTCTTGGTCTCAACTGAGGGCCCCTTCCTGCCCTCTGAACCCCTCATGCACAGCCCCACCCCAGAGTCTGCACCCTCATTCAGAGCCCTCACCCCCCTCACCCCAATCCCCTGCCTCAGCCCTGATCCCCCACCAGCCCTCCGAACCCCTCAGTCCCAGCTCATAGTACCCTCCTACACCCCAAACCCCTCAGGCCCAGCCCCACCCCAGAGCCTGCACTCCAAGCCAGAGCCCTGACACTCCCCCACCCCCGTATTCTGCCCCAGCTTGGGGCCTCCTCCCGTATTCTGAACTCCTCATTTTCATCCCACCCTTTAGCCCGCACCCCAACCCCAATTTTGTGAGCATTCATGGCCCACCATATAATTTCTATACCCAGATGTGGCCCTCAGGCCAAAAGGTTTGCCCACTCCTGTCCAAGGCAACTATGATATGCTAGGGAAGGACGAGGTGGATATTACTTGTTGCAGAGCTACTTTAATAGCATCTAATCTGATTTCTTGTTGGTGTTCTTCCAAGACTCTATTGCCGACTCCTTGCAAGCCTCCGGGCAACACTGCCTGGGAACGAATGTGCTAGCTAATGTCCCAGGTACCCCTCAATCAGTCAAAACAGTCAAAAATAGTATATACGTACCCCATAGCACATGCCATAGGAAAAAAACTACTACTGCTCCCAGCTATGTCAGGCAGTCCTATGCTCTGGGGGCTCACTCTGCCTTCAGGAATGCTGCACTTCCTCTGCCCCATGGCTCTAGGCAGGAGTCTGGTGAGGTCTTATACCTCTGAGGTGTGTGTGTGGTTCTCCCCCTGGAGACCAGGTCCATGGGGATGTCGTGGAGTCTTGTCCCCTATCCTGTGGCTGCCCCAGCTGTTGTTGGGCAGTCTCCTGTAAACATGGTGCTTACTTACATGGGACCAGGATTTGACTCTATGAAATAAGTCTGAAAAATCAACAGGCCAGTGAATGCAACTGACAAGCAAAGTGTGGAGTGATTGGAGCAATTCTGAAAGCCGGGGCCAAGATTTCAGGGAACTTGTAGAGAAATTCCAGAAAAAACATTGTAGAGCTGCCAATGTATTCGCTATTCAAACAGGCCAATTATTTCATTAGACTCACAATACATCTGGCTGCCTTGAAATCCTTCTGTTCCCCAGACTAACTACTGCAAGCATCTAGGGGTAGATCCTCGGCCCTTGCGCACCACCCTAGTGGTGCAAAGGAGCCATAAACCAATCCCTAATGGGCTGCTGTGGATTCTCTGGACTAGGCGGTGGGGAGGACGCCTGTTAGAGGTAGAAGAGGATGGAGCCAGACAGAGGGCAGAGAACTCTGTCTGATCCTTGAATAGTAGAGCATTTCCTGTGGCCCCTAGCAGCCCCAGGATTGGGAAATAGAAAGATGGCTTAGGTGGCATAAGCTTGGTGTAGCTGAAGATTTGTCTCTTAGCCTTACATATGGTTATTTGACATAGATTTCAAGAGGCATATTGTCCAACCAAACAATTCTACAAACACACAGGAGACAGGAAATCTCTTTAAATTAAAGGAGAAAACACTTTGCTGCCAAATAGTGGCTACTGAAATGAACCCACAGCAGAGGGACTTTTATACAATTTGCCATGGATGGCGGGTATAGCAGACCAGGGGAGGTTCAGCCTCCCCTGGCGCTGCCGCCAGACCCCCGGTTTTGGGGTTTGGGAGGGAAGTTTTTGCTTTATTATTTCTAGGGCCCTACCAAATTGACGGCCATGAAAAATGCATCACAGACCGTAATATCTGATCTCTCCCAGTGAAATCTAGTCTTATGTGTGCTTTTACCCTATACTATATCAATTTCACAGGGGAAACCAGAGTTTCTCAAATTGGGGGTCATGACCCAAAAGGGAGCTACAGGGCAGTTGCAAGGTACTTTTAGGTTGGATCGTGGTATTATCACCCTTATTTCTGTGCTGCCTTCAAAACTGGGTGGCCAGAGTGCAGTGGCTGTTGGCTGGGTGCCCAGCTCTGAAGGCAGCACCCCACCAGCAGCAGCACAGAAGTAAGGGTGGTAATACCAGACCATGCCACCCTTACGTCTGCACTGCTGCCTTCAGAGCTGGGCAGCCAGAGAATGGCAGCGGCTGACTGAGGGCCCATGTCTAAAGGCAGCAGCACAGAAGTAAGGGTAACAATACCACACCATGCCATCCTTTCTTCTGTGCTGCTGGTGGCGGCAGCTCTGCCTTTGGAGCTGGGGTCCTGGCTAGCAGCTGCTGCTCTCTGGCCACCCATCTCTGAAGGCAGCGCCGCTGCCAGCAGGAGCATAGAAGTAAGGATAGCAGTACCACAACCACCCCCTACAATAACCTGGCAATCCCCCAACAACTCCTTTTTGGGTCAAGACCCCTACAATTACAACAATGTGTAATTTAAATAGCTGAAATCATGAAACTTACTATTTTAAAAATCCTATGACTGTGAAATTGACCAAAATGGACTGCATTTGATCGGGCCCTAATTATTCCCCATGCAGGGTCAGGGGTAGCTGAGGAGGCAGTATGTGCTATTCAGCTCCCTGGGTTCATCAGTAATCTCCCTGGACTCCAGAGAGATTACTGATGAACCCAGGAAGCTCAGTAACACATACCATCCTCTCAGCCAACCTAGAAGAAAAGCTTCAACAGTATGAGACGCTTTTCCCCATGACAGCTTGGGGCTTTGGGGAAAGAATGCGTGGTGTGGCTGCAGCTGGCCCAAGGCTCCTCCGGGCAGGTGTGGGGGGGGGGGGGGGGGTTCATGGCACTGGCTGTGGGGGAAGTGAGGGAAGGGGGTCTTAGGACTCTGGCTGTCGGGGGGCTCAGAGCTCTGGCCACGAGGGAGGATGGTGTGGGTAGCAGGAGTGGAGCGGGGGTCTAACTCCCCAAAGGGGGGCTCCACTCACCACCCATGCAGTTAGCTTTAATAAGGAAAGAAAACAGAGTGATAGTTGTTTAGGGTAACATAACCAGAACCAAATAATGTAAAAATAGAGTACAACCTATACAGAGATACAGACAGAGTGCCTAGTTCTCCTCTTGCTTCCACCACTGCAAACCAAGAATAACTGTCAAATCAATGGATTTATCTGCATGTAGATGTCGTGTGATAGACTCAAGAACAGAAGAAAATAGCTTTCTGTAAATGATGACAATGTCCCTAAACAAAGAGGTTGCAGGTGGATCCTCCAGTTCTAATCAGATGCTGTGAAACTGTGCAAAAATAACCTCTTGATGTTATTAAATAGGAGCCCGTTTTGTGCTTGTTTTCCTGCACAGCACTGCAAATTGCCAGATTGTCGTAGCCACCGAGAAATTTATTACAAAAACCACACGGGATTATGTCAGTGGGGTTTTATGAACACCTCAGTATCCATCACAAGATGTTGTGGTTCTAATAGCCCTGACACCATGGAGATGATTCAAATGGAAACGCCACCAAAAAACACACAACTGACTGCACTTTGTCTGAAAGGGTTTGCAGGATTGCTCGTCTATTTGAACTTTCTGTATTGTCTGAAAATGCTAGAAGAGTTTGATGCTAATATGCTCCTGAGTTTGGAAAATATGACTGCAAAATGACCTTTACTTTTCCTGCAGCTATACTGTCCCATGCTGTGATCTTGTCAGATCTCATTAACTAATCAGGGTTGGGTCAGTCTTGAAGGACAAAATCCAAGGAACACCTAGTTGCTGCAGGAAGTAATGTTTGTGGAGTCTCTGAGATGGGAACCAAGATACAGCAACATTTTTTCTTCCCCCTCCTCTGGAAAGAACAACATAAATCATTAGAAATATTGTAGGTGTTATATATAGCAAGATACTGAAACACTAGTATGTTGTAGTCTGGAAAGGAGAAATGTTATCTGGGGATTGGGCTGAGCTTTTTCACTTAGGGTGTAGCCTAACCAATCTCTCCTTTTCATGTAATCCCTAACTAGGAAAGGAAGGAAGGAAATAGTATTTTATGCAGTGCAGTCAGTGATAATTCACTGATGGCTGAAGCAGATTTTAGGATAATTTATTTAACTAGCATAATATTGATGTTGCTATAACCTAGCCTGGTTGTAACCCTCTGTCTCAGTCTCTGTGACTGGTTTCTACATCTCTCTGTGCATGAGAGTCAGTAGGAAATATGCCATTGTACAGCCTCTTCCAAGATATGTGGCTGCTGAAATTTAACCCTTGAGAGCGCAGTCAACTTCTTTAATTCATAGAGATGGGAGCTGGAGTCCAGTGATGTGTCCAGAGTATAAAAAAGAGCATTTACTGACTAAATTAAGGGCAATCACGTCTCACATTTCAGGGTCTGCGTTGACTTCCTGCCTATGCAACAGCATTGCACAATTGACATGATGCTATGGAGATAATAGTGCAAAAACCAAATCTTCAGCCTAATGCTGGACATTTTCAGGCTGTCAGGAAGCACAAACCCCTGCTCAGTACAGCTGCTTTAATTTTTGCCCCTTTTTTCTTCCAGAGAGATTAGGGCAGGAATGGAGAGGAAACAAAGTGCAACACAATGCATTTAATATTGTATCAGTGCTCTACATTGTGTAGAGTTCTTCTAAAGACAGAGATCAGGAGATTGGTAATAGGACAAAGACTCTCCTCTAAGTAATTAGTCTGAACCCTGCCAACGTCAGCTGATACCACTTGATAGGGGTTTGGTGGCCTATCTGAAATAAGCTGGAGTTATCAGTCCAGTTCCTCAGACAAGTGCCCTGATCAACAAAAGTGTTACTTCCATCAAGAAAATGGGTGATCTCAGCAGTGAAACCAAGAACTGAGTGAACATGGAGACTGAGGTCAGCAAAGGCCAGGAGAGAGAGTATCCTTATCCGCTCAGGGATGGGGCAACTTTGTAGAGTGATGGAAGATTACATTATTACTGCTGTTCTGAGGAAACACCGGATTTCGGTCTCCAGGGAAATCAAACTGGCAACTTCCTTCCATCTCCTCCAAAAACAATTATCCAAGTTTTTGGCTGGCACTTTCCACCACACTTGTTCCCTTACGCACTCCCCATCCATTGCCCCATAAACTCCTGTGGCCTTCTTGTCAACCTCCACTTGACACTGACCCAGGTGACCATCCATCAGTTCAGGAGGAGGAAGCTGGATGGTGGAGTTCTCTGCAGATGTGGGGTCTATTTCCTGTCCCTTGACTGAGCACACATCCAGGCAGAGGTCCTCTGGGTGATGCTCACTGACTCCTTGGGATCCTTCTCAGAGTGAGGGACACTACTTAGGGCTCCCTGCTCATGGCCCCCCCCTTTGCATCTCTTGTTTAGACCCTATGGCTTGCTCCCCGCCCTTGTTTTTTTTTTCATTTGTCTCAGGCATTTAGTTGATTTTCTAGTATCTGTGTCTCCTGCTCTCAATTGCTGGGTCAGGCTTTTATTATCTGGTGGCCCACTCACCAGCCTGGAAATCTGACAGGCCAGCAACTTTCACTATTAAGACATTCACTTTATTTATTTATTTAAGATTTCTGTTACAGCAAAGCCACAATTTAATTTGACACCACGTTCTCATTCGACAAAATGAGTCATGTCAGTGGTCATTGCACTTCACTGCTTACTGTAGTCTGTGTATGTAAAGCTCAACTTGACGTCAAGCTGAGATGAAGCTGGCAGTGTGATATAACACAAGTGATAGGGGCATGTGATATGCTCAGTACTATTTCTGAAATCCTTCCCAAACTCCAATAACGTGATTATCAATTTTCCAGAGCAGCCCCGGGTTTGATTTGCAATTGCCAAATTGCTGCCATGCAGGTAAAATAAAGGTTCTAAGTCTCCAGTGCCTTGCACCAGGTGAAGTCATTTACACGAGCGCATAGGGAGTGTGAAATGCTACCACCATTGTAAAAGTAGAGAATTCTGCTTTGGCAGCATTTTGCACACACTTCACCCCCTGTGCAATTATTTTCACCTGGGCAATGTAGTGGAGAAGCTGGCTAACAGTCTGCAAAGACACCAGCATTTAGAAAGTGGTTCAGTGACTTGGGGTTCACTGTCCCTGGCAATCATAACTGAAAAGAGTCATGATCATGTATGTTATAATCTTTGAAGCCGACATAGATGAAAACACATTGTCTTGTGTTTTCTACTGTGGCTCTAACTTCAGCATTAGCATTAGCTCTGTCTCTGAAATGCCTGAACCTTAGGAAATGTGCACTCAGAGCTGAACTTCATGACTGGGACCCCATCTCTGTCTCAAACCTATAATTCTGATAAAAAGGGAGAGTTTGGACCACACAAAAGGCAAGCCTGAAACACGGCTTAGCAAAAGAGAGGGCCTGAGGAGAAGGGAATATCGTGAGATAAGAAACACAGAGGTGCCAAGTACAAAGAAGAGATGCATCCATGGAAATGGCCAGTTGGGATAATGTGGGATAGGGGTGGCACTGGCACACACAGCAAGAGAGCAACTAAGGACAACTTGATTGAATTTGGAAAGTAGAGGAAGTGTGTAGAGGTGATGGGCGGGAGGGCAGAAAGAGAGTACCCATGTATGTCCTGAAACCAAAGAGAGAACATGATCCTTGGGAGCTATTGGAGTTGCTGAAGAGGTAATCGTTTATGAAGAGTATCCTTGTGAAATGCTTCCCTGGGAAATGTTTCCAGTTAACAGGCCTCACAGAGTCAAATAATTTATTTTATTCAAGCCATGAGACGTACAATAACATTAGTCAGGGGGAAATGTTTATCATATGATGAGTAATTTCTCCTGATACAACATGTTTGGGCCAGATCTTCAACTGCTGTCAGTCATGTAGCTGCACTGACGTCACTGGAGCGACGCTGATTTACACAAGTGGAAGGCCCGACTGGCAATGTTTCACAGAGATGTCCACAGTGTTTGTTGAAATGTATTGAGCTTGTCAGAGTGTAAAATAGTTGGTGCTGCTGATTCGCATTCAGTCTAGTTCCCCACCCACACATACCCCTCCCTGTGATTCCAGTGAGACATGGTAGAGAAGAGCTGCAAGCCTGGGACACCCCTCTTTTTGTCTCCCTCATGCTTGTTTTCCTCCTCTGCCTTAGACACAGACTCTCAAGTGAAACTAATGTTAATTCACATCCTATTTTACACAAGTAGCTACCTCAGATTTGTTGTGTAAGTGTGTCTTTTATTCCACACTTGCAATGCTTTGTGAAACAATTGTCTGTTCAGTTAGAATGAGAACAGGGCTTTGGGTTTTTATAGGTTGAAATCAAAATTTCCATAGCTATTTTAGATTTTGAACCTAACCTTTCTGTTTGTAATCATCCAGGCAACTGAGAGACTGTCTTCCCTTCCCTCTCCCACCAAGCATTTCTGAGGCATCAGCTGAAAGCATTTCTTTGCCTTACCTCCCTCTCCCCTAACTATCCCTTTCTGGTTTTTAAATCATCCTGAAAATTATGCAACAAAGCCTGTGTGAATGGCAACTGAAATGACTAGGAAGCAGGGCCTGGCCTTTGAAAAGAAAATAAGAATGTGGGTGTGAAAGATGCTATTAAAAATTCCAGAGAGACTCTCCTCATCTTGCTCTGAAACATTAAATTGCAGGTTTAAAGATTTTGTAGCCCTGGTGGATCTAACTCCCTCCTTTTGGACACCTTCCTCCCACTGTGCTAAGTTTCCCAACCTCTATAACCACTTTCTGGCTTCTTTGTGGTAAAACTTCTCACTAGACCAGACTGGGGCCTTTCCTGGAGAGGGAGAACTAGTTACATCATGAAATCCACATGCTGATTAACAGATGCTACACCTTTATGAAGGACTTCTTTTTCCTTTCAGTAACCACCATATTCCTGTCTACAGCCCTGTGACCAGCATGAGCTGCTTCCAGCGCTCCCCTAGGGACACTCCGACTGACCAGCAGAGTCCTTATGTGGGCTGTGGGGCTCCCTGGCTCTTAGCACTCTCTCCACACTCCCAGCCAGTGCTGGCCTGAAGATGAGACCAAGGGTATGTCTACATCTACAATTTTGTAGCGCTGGTTGTTACAGCTGTATTAGTACAGCTGTATAGGGCCAGCGCTGCAGAGTGGCCACACTTACAGCCACCAGCGCTGCAAGTGGTGTTAGATGTGGCCACACTGCAGTGCTGTTGGGCGGCTTCAAGGGGGGTTCGGGGAACGTGAGAGCAAACCGCGGGAAAGCAGGTCTCCTTCCCCGGTTTTGCTCCAGTGTTCCCCGAACCCCCGAGCAAGCAGGTCTCCTTCCCAGCGGTTTGCTCTCGCGTTCCCCGAACCCCCCTGCAACGGCGGGGAAGGAGACCTGCTTGCTCAGGGGTGCGGGGAAGGAGACCTGCTTGCACGGGGGTTCGGGGAACGCGAGAGCAAACCGGGGAAGGAGACCTGCTTCCCCACGGTTTGCTCTCGCGTTCCCCGAACCCCCGTGCAAGCAGGTCTCCTTCCCAGCGGTTTGCTCTCGCGTTCCCCGAACACCCCTGCAAATGGCGGGGAAGGAGACCTGCTTGCTCGGGGGTGCGGGGAAGGAGACCTACTTGCACGGGGGTTCGGGGAACGCGGAGAGCAAACCGGGGAAGGAGACCTGCTTCCCCGCGGTTTGCTCTCGCGTTCCCCGAACCCCCCTGCAAACCGCTGGGAAGGAGACCCGCTTGGGGGGGGGATTCGGAGAACACCGGAGCAAACCGCGGGGAAGGATACCTGCTTGATTACCAGAGAGGCTTCCTCAGGTATGCTGGGATACCTGCTTATCCACGGAGGTCAAGAAAAGCGCGGTAAGTGTCTACACTTGATTACCAGCGCTGGATCACCAGCGCTTGATCCTCTACACCCGAGACAAAACGGGAGTACGGCCAGCGCTGCAAACAGGGAGTTGCAGCGCTGGTGATGCCCTGCAGATGTGTACACCTCCTAAGTTGCAGCGCTGTAAACCCCCTCACCAGCGCTGCAACTTTGTGATGTAGACAAGCCCCAAGACAGGGCATGAATACAGGCTTCTGCTTGGAAGAGGTGACACTAGCTCCCGGACTCTCAGAGCTAACCCTTTCAAAACAGTTAGGCCAAATGTCTTCAACTTTGGTGTCTAATGTTAAATCAAAGTGGTTTGATCTTCTGAGATATGCTGAGCACCCACAAAATACCACTGAAGTTACTGGGAGCTGTGGGTGCTCAGCACCTCTGAAAATCAGTCAGCATAGGGAGGGGTCTACAAATATGGATGTATGTGCTTAACTTGACAGTTTACAGAATACAGGGTAACACAGCACCTGCAAACACCATTGACACTGATTTGAAATACATTTTATGCTTTATTTTCATCAAAATATTCTTGTTTAGGCAGTAACTGAAAAGTAGTGCTCCAGTCTCGATGCTTTTTGTTTATGGCCATTACAGACTGGATTCTCTGCTCAGCCCACTTTGTCCTCCATAAATGGTGCAAAGTGGAACTAAACTGGGAACTTTGCCAGTGACAGCTGACAGAGGCAGCTCCTGCTCCAGTTCCCCCACCCCCCAAAAAAGTCAAGGAGGGGGTGCAGTGGGGACATACCGGGGCAGGGGCCAATGGGTGGGATGGGGAGGAAAGGGGCATGGTGGAGCAGAGTGTTGACATTCTCCTCCTTCCACTGGTCCTAACTGCCCTGGGGCTCCTCAGTCACGGAATCATGATCAGCTCCCTCCAGTCCCCTGCTGCATCCCAAATGCAGAATCCAGGGCTATGTTCTTTCCAATGGAATTTTCAGGTGGGATGTGGTTTGCAACTCTTGTTCTAATTCAAGAAAGACAAAAAGAAAAGTTCAATTTCTGCGTGGTACAGTATCCTGGAGGTGAGGTTAGCTTAGGTGCATCTTATTGTCAGACATGGCCCCACCAGATTAAGGTAGTACCAGCCATTCAGACAAAGTTGCCCTCACTGAGAACTCTGCTTTTGTGGTCAGACTCTTCTGACTCAGATGAAAGTGTTTATTTTTCATCCCTGGAATCACAGCCTTATACTGTGGTTAAGGAACAATATCATTTTTATTAATCGCCTATTCAGCAGCGATTGTGCTCAGTGATGTACAAGACATAAAATTAAAAGAGACCTTCCCCTGAAATGCTTACAGTCTGAAAGACAAAACCAGAATTGACAGGACACATTGGGAAGCCCAGAGGAGGGAATCATTTGGAGCTTATTATACAGGCATTTCTCCCCTTTGACCTATTTCTTAGATGTATTACGGGAGAAGTCTTTAAGAGATGCTTGAAGGTGGACAAGAGAGTGGTCTGGTGGCCCGGGCTGCGAAGAGCTATCTATATGTAAGGATGGTGTGGAAAAAGGCCCAAAAAAGGAGGAGGAGGAGAAGGAGAAAAGCTACCAAGGGTGGTAAGGAGACTAGCACCTTAGGCAGGGGACAGGGTTTAAAGCAGTAAGAGAAAAGTTCAGAGGTGCAAATCAGGACAGAGTTGTGGTGGGACCTGCAGGTAGCTGAACCCATTCAAGTAAAGACAAAGCGACTTGACCTTATGGACAATACTGAAACTGCATTCAGGTCTTTAGGAAGCTCATCTATTCTGATCATTTACCATCCTCACCACCACTATTTTGCTTAACACCTCTGCACTTCTAAATTCTAGGAAAGAACTGATATGGAAGTGCTGAAAAGCTAAGGTATTCTCATAGTGTTTCCAGCCCCATCAGAAGCACAAAGAAGTGGAAATCCCAAGAGGCAGACTGTTCTTATTATCTTGCAAGTTATTTTTATTTCCAGCCAAAGAGAATAAGACTATATAGATAAGGCTCCAATAAGCAGTTGGAGGAGCTTTTCACTGAATCTCACATTTCAAAAATTGTTATTCAAATTCTGAATTCATCATGACTATGAAGACGATCAATACATAGAAATAAAAGATGGAAAATATCTATTAGGTGTTCAAATTAATCCTTCATGGGCCATGACAGGATTGTCCAAGAGAGTGATGGTATGTTGTCCCAGAGAGGGTCTAGATCTGTCTGATCTGAACTGTACCTACTGCTGTACCAATCTATATCATTTATACATTTGAAGGAACTGGCTCAATTTGCATGATAATGACACCTTCTCCGGAAAGGTGTTTAAGTTGATCCATAATGGAGTGAGTGAGAGTTCATGTAAACCACCTAAATCCATATACTGGTAGCACCCCTTAGAGAAAAAAACACCTATTCAAAGTGGGGAATGGCTTTCTGCAAATGCACCCCAGTGTTCATATACTCATGAAAACAGCAGTCTCACCAGTACAAAGAAAGCAAATAAGTTGTATATAAAAGGTTCAAGTTACTAGTATAAGAGGAAAAAGGTTGATTATATTACTGTACGTGGACCCCATAACAATGAGGTTCCTGCACATAAATGGCAAAATACCTTTCAAAAAGCAGACCCATGTACAAACCAGTAGCCAATGGCATGATGTTAAACATGACAATTCTTGCCTGCAATGCCTCAAAAGCGCTCAGCTTGGGCCTAACTCTGCTTCGTTTGAAATCAGTGGGAATGTCACCATGGACTCCAGTGGGAGCCTAGTCCAGCCAACGCTGAGTGCTTTTGAAGAGCTGACCCTGAGTGTTTCATATTGTGTTAGTCACAGCATGCTATTTAACTTATGTTCTAACACGACGTAATTTTCCGAGCTCATAGAGATCCACTTCTGCCATGCTGTCTGCAATGAATAGAAATTGTATAGAAATTGCCTAATGTGGTTCCCAGACCTCAGTCTGCTTGTTGATATGCCTTTCCTCAGATTGTGGCCTTCTCAGTGCAGGTACTCTGAATGTTTACAAAGCACTTAGAACATCATGGGTGGTACCAGAAGCCAAAGTAATCTATACAGAAAGATTCCAGGATTGTCTCTGTCTGTGTCACTTTGAAGCCTACAATGTCTGTATAGTCAGTGGGAAGTGATGGAAGCAACTTCAAGCACGGTTGAGGGCTCTCTTTGTTCAGGATATCATCAGATTGAATCGCCACTGGGTTTCATGGTCTTTTACTGTCCAGTTTGTTAAGTTCTCAGCCATTTTGACTTTATGAATTATCCTTGTGCAGTATACTGTGCTAGTAAGGCATATATCTATGGCATGCCAAGAATCCTAGACCATTGTGATATCAGAGGTAACTCACCCAGTTACCACCCTTATTCTACAGCTAATTTCCATGCAGCAATTTAATTAGGGGAAGAATGCACAGGTGGTGAATTATTCACCCAACTGCCACACCATTGCACACAACACTCATTCATCACCCAACAAATTCATTCAATGCCCTCAACACAACATAACCAGCACAATACAACAACTAGCACACACAATAACCCCAAATAAATTTAGCCCTTCACTGAAGCACACACCTCTCATTCATCACCTGCACAAATCTCCCAGCACAATCCCTCAGACACAAATCAGTACAACCACCCACGCCACAACACATCCAGCATGCATAATATCCCCCAAACACACATAGTCCCTCACTGCAGCACTCATCTCCATTCACCACCCACACAAATCCACACAACTGTCACAGCGCAATACAATCTACTTAGAAATTGACACAACTACCCACACAATAACACAACCAGCATATACAATAACAAATACAATGGGATAAGAGGGAAGGCCCTCTCATGGATCAGTAACTCATTAAAAGATAGGAAACAAAGGGTAGAAATAAATAGTCAGTTTTCAGAATGGAGAGAGGTAAATAGTAGTCTGTACTGGGCCCAGTCCTATTCAACATATTCATAAATGATCTGGGAAAAGGGGTACATGGCGAGGTGACAACATTTGCAGATGATACAAAACTACTCAAGATAACTAAGTCCAAAGCAGACTGTGAAGAGTTACAAAAGGATCTCTCAAAACTGGGTGACTGAGCAACAAAATGGCAGATGATATTCATTGTTGATGAATGCAAAATAACGCACACTGGAAAACATAATCCCAACTATACATATAAAATGGGGTCTAAATTAGCTGTTACCACTCAAGAAAGAGATCTTCGAGTCATTGTGGATAGTTCTCTGAAAACATCCACTCAATGTGCAGCAGCAGTCAAAAGCTAAGAGAATGTTGGGAATCATTAGGAAAGAGATAGATAATAAGACAGAAAATATATTGCTCTATATAAATCCATGGTACGCACACATCTTGAATACTGTGTGCAGATCTGGTTGCCTCATCTCAAAAAAGATATACTGAAATTGGAAAAGGTACAAAAAAAGGCAACAAAATTTTTTAGGGGTATGGAACAGCTTCTGTATGAGGAGAAATAATAAGACTGGGACTTTTCAGCTTAGAGGAGAGATATGATAGAGGTCTATAAAATCATAACTGGTTAGAGAAAGTAAATAAGGAAGTGTTATTTACTCCTCATAACACAAAACTAGGGGTCACTCAATGAAATTAATAGGCAGTAGGTTTAAAACAAACAAACAAAAGGACGTATTTGCCAGAGGATGTTATGAAGGCCAAGACTATACCAGGGTTCAAAAAAGAGCTAGATAAATTCAAGGATAGGCCCATCAATGGCTATTAGCCAAGATGGGCAGGAATGCAAAACCATGCTCTGAAGTGTCCCTTGCCTCTCACTGCCAGAAGCTGGGAATGGGCGACAGAGGATGGATCACTTGATGATTACCTGTTCTGTTCATTCCATCTGGGGCACCTGGCGCTAGCCACTGTTGAAAGACACTATATTGGGATAGATGAACCATTGGCCTGACCCAGTATGGCTGTTCTTATATTCTTAGCCCCAAACATCATTCTGAAGCCTAGAATGTCTGTTGAGTCACTGTAATGTGATAGAAATAGCTGCAAGCAATGGGATTTGGTTTAGAATATCACTAGGTTGAATCATCACTGGGTTCATGGTCTGTTACCGTCCAATTTCTATGTTTTCAGCCACTTTTGGCTTTTTTACCCGTCACTTTACAAATTAGCCCCAGGCGACAGCCCAGGCTTTCAGCTACTAATAATAAGTGCATTTCTGTTCTAATCCCCTCTGACTCCAGCATTGAAAAGAATGTTTACGCTGTGAAAAATAACAGAGCAAATGGGTCACAATTTAGAGTCAGACTTTAACCTCAAAGTCACATCACAAAGGCCTCAAAAAAAAAATCCATTACAGGACATGCAGAGCAGTGAAGTTTTCAAGGTACCCAGTAATGGAACAATAACTATGACTAGGGCCCTACCAAATTCAGGGTCCATTTTAGTCAATTTCATGGCTATGGCCACTATTTTAAAATAGTACATTTCATGATTTCAACCATTTAAATCTGAAATTTCACAGTGTTGTAATTGCACGGATTCTGACCCAAAAAGGCACTATGGGGGGCAAGGGTCACAAGGTTATTGTAGGGGGGGGGTTGTGGTGCTGCTGCCCCTATTTGTTGGGCTACTGGCGGCAGCGTTGCCTTCAGAGCTGGGCAGCTGGAGAGCAGCAGCTGCTGACCAGGAGCCCAGCTCTGAATGTAGAACTGCCGCCAGCAGCCCCACAGAAGAAAGGGTGGCAAGGTATTGTATTGCCACCCTTACATCTGCATTGCTGCTGGTGGGGCGCTGCCTTCAGGGCTGGGCAACTGGCCAGCAGCCACTGCTCTCTGGCTGCCCAACTCTGAAGGCAGCAGCACAGAAGTAAAGGTGGCAATACTGTGACCTCCTTAAACTAATCTTGCGACCCCCCCCCCTCCACAACTTCCTTTTGGGTTAGGACCCCCAATTTAAAAACCACTGGTCTCCCCTGGGAAAGCTGTATAGTATAGAGTAAAAGCATCCAAAAGACCAGATTTCACGGGAGGAGACCAGATTTCACGGTGCCTGACGCGTTTTTCATGGCTGTGAATTTGGTAGTGCCCTAACTGTGACATGTAGCTAGCTAATTCTCAGTACAGGTGTTCATGAACATTGAAATGTATTCTGGGTACTGTGAGAAAAATTATTCTGCTTCTCATCAAGGACGTTTCGTTTGATGGAAAACAAAGTGCTATGTAGTCCTTTTTCCCATGTTTAGCTATGGCCTGGGAAAGTTAAAATTCTGTGGTTACGGCTGGGACTTTTGTTTTGTTTTGCTTTGTCCCTGTCTCACTTATAAGTGTGTATCAAATAATGAAAAGCACTGTGCTGAAGGAGAGGGAAGATGTGTTGACACTGAGAAAGGAAGTGCTAAATATAAGAGTTGCTAAATGCCCATTTCGTGATCTCAGCTATCTGTGTCATAGGAAAAACAACATCTAAGTTCAGCTGTTTGGGCTCAACAACCAAGGCTTTAAAATGAATCTGAGTGGGCTAAAACAGCTCAAAGCCCTGAAAAAGTCAGTTGTGTCACTGCGATTATACTTAATTGGCATTGTGGGAAGCCTTTCTTTCTACAAATCAGCTCACACTGTCCCCTTGTGCAAAGAGCCTTTTCATTAGCTCCTGTAGATGTGCAGCCAAACATCCCAGCAAATACCAGCATTGTAATGTGATCTCAAAAGGGAGCAAAGAAGCCCAGAGCTATTCAAGCATTCTCGCTTCCTTCACAGACTCCTGACAGTCCCCAGTCTGGACTTCCTGATTTTCTCTCAGCACCCCACAAAGGGACTTTTCCTCCTAGTGCCCTTTCACCAGACAGACACTTCTTCCCTATCTCCCCTGTACTCCTGGAATCACTCCTCCAGCAGGTTGGCTCAGTAACCTTTAACTCAGCTGCCTCCCGTTGCAGGATTATAAATAGTAAGTGCAATGTTTTCTTCTAGGAAGGGATTTAAATCTAGTCCAGGGTCACTTGTGTCTTTCTGTGAGAGATGAAAAGATAGTGTTGTCTCTGGTAGAATGAGACTTGAAGGCTGTTCACATAGCTCAAACCACAAGGCCATTGCCCTCTGTTTCACAGGATCACAGTCCTTTAGTGTATGCAACAGAACTATAGCCTTGGGTTTACCCAGGGTGGCTCAGAAAAAAACTCCACTGTGCTTTTATTGGCTCCATTGGTATTTGTGTTTGTTTTGACCAAAGTATGTGTTCCCTTATCTTGGCATCAGTAAGTCTACTCCCATCACAGTTGTATGCTCAGTAAACATTATCTGGATAGTCCAGGGACCCAGGGTGCACACATTTATTCAGGTCTCTACAGTACTTTTGCTTTGGTTGTGATAAGCAGAGTTTACAACTAAACAAAACAACTACAAAGAACAAGAAGCTGGAAAGACTCCTTCAAGCCATGTTGCTGGAAGGAGTAATACCTTTTAACTTTCTTCATCATTCTAAAGGGCAAATTCTACCCTGTATGTGCATGCTCTCCTGGTCAGTGGGAATCGTGTGCATGGATCTGACAGCAAAATTTGGTCACAAATACTACCAAGCCTTTATATAGTGGTCAAAGCATTTTATGGAGGATATAGAGACATATAATAATAACACCCACTCTCCAGTCTAAAGGGCAGACACCATTCTCCAAATTTAAGAAGGACACTTGCAGCTTCACCTACCATGGAAAGCCTAGCAATGAAAAGCAGATGGTCTTTTCCTAAGATTTATTAAAGAAGGCTTAATAAAAGATCAGGACAAATATCTATGGGTAATCAGGGAAATTTGACCCATCTGACTTATAGAGCCAAATACTGCCCTCCATTACTTCGCAATAAATCCAGAGAGCTCCATTGAAGAGAATGGAATTATTCCAAATTTTACACCATTAGAAGAGAGATCAGAGTCATGCCCTCTTCAGTCTCTTCTTTTGTATCCAAAGTAATTGCTTGGAAAGTGACCACCAGGATCTAAACTGCCTTAGTGGCATCCAGTACCACCACAGTAATAAGCAAAGGGGGGGAAATCCATTGGAAGAAGAGACTCAAGGATGAGAGAAAAGAGGCCTGAGAAGATAAAGATGTTCCTTAACAGAGCTAGAGAGAAGGAAATGTAGGGCTTTGCATGCCCAATCTGCTCCATGACAACACCAAACCCACATACACAGAGGCTGTTTTTAAAATAGGAGGCCTGTAACATTGTGCTGAAATGCAGTTCAAAACATACACCTACCCTAGCAGGCTTGGGAGAGTTAAAGGATCTGCCCTTCCCCCATCCAATTCTTTGCTGCCAGGTGAAAGTTTCCCACAGGAAAATGAAAAAAATCTGTGTCAAATGTAGTTATTCATAAAAATATGTCCCATTTGTCTTCTTTTTCTCTCTTTCATGCACCCTCTGGGAGCAGTAGCCAGTTGTAAAAGAGAAAGCCCTTCAAACGTAGTCCTTTCCCACCTCACAGTGAACCTCATCAGGGCTTCCATCTCATGCCACAAGAATGATGTTGCCTTTATGAGTAGTACACATGATCTGAAAGTCACAGAACTCATGTTACACAAGCGAGGACTTTGGAGCCAAGGGAAACTTCATTGAATGCTGACATATCGAGGTGGGTTTGTCCAAAATATGACCTCTTTTTTCTTTGTTTCTTATATCTATTTGCAAGGTCTATGCAATCCTTCATTGATTTCCTTCTGGCCCCAAAACAATCACTTGTTGGTGCCTTCTGTGGCCTTGGGCACAGAGGTTTTATACAGCTATAAATAATGTATGTACAAATGGCAATGTGTCTAGGTAAGTTCATGGCCAAATACTTGATTATTGCAAGTTTGGATTAGGCACACAATTGAGAGCAGCACAGGGCTTTTAAAAGTTTTTAAGGTGAGGCTTTTAAGCTAGGTCAGACCTTACTTGCCACATGGGTGGTTCAGTTCATGCAGTGAGATTTTTTATTATTATGATTCTCAGAACAAACCATTTTTCTATTTCTTATTTGTTTTCTCACTGTGACACTTCAGTCTAAACCTTCTTTTCCTAAGCATGCCTTTAAACAAAAGATTTAGAGCCAAGTCTCAGCTTGTGAAAATCAGTATAGTTCCATTGATTTTAGTATGAACTTTTCTTCCTTTAAATTTTGTTTTGTAAAGCTTACTCTTTCATACAATCTTTGCATCTTAGAATTGTGCTGGAATAAGGGACAGTAGAATACTGAGTTAATCAATGACCCACATTTCATGGTATAATTTTGCCTGAGTTTATTTGTCGTGTATGGCAAATGCATCAGAAAAAATGATAGATTACTTTTTCTGGCTGACATCCCCACATACATATTATGAAATTCTGCCCTTAAATTAAATGAAGGAGCTGCCACAAATAGTCTTATGTTCCAGGTGGATAATACTGAGCATATTATGAGAAAAGGTAGCCTGGACAAAATAGTCCTTTTCCCTTTCTATGTCATTTTCAGTGTTCCCACAGTAGTTTGCATTTTGAGTTCAGCCATATTAGCTTCAAGCAAATTGACAAGTTCAAGCATGAATCTAATTTAAGCTTTGAATAAAACCCATCTGTGACAACTCTAATTATTAAGCAGATGCATTGCTTTTACCTTGATTTATTACGTAGAAACAATTACAACCATTCTTCTCTGCATTCATCCATATTTCAATGACTTAGTGTGCAGACTACCTTATCACCAAAACTTGGATCAAAAACCAGGTCTGCTGCCTGCCAATAAATTGCTTCTGTGCCTGGATTCTGACTATAGCATCCTATACCTGGATTTGTGTGGATGTGCCTAACAATTTCGCTACACTTCAAGTGGAGATGAATCAGGGTACAGGGACTGGCTATCCCATGAAATGTGGGTGCACACATGAAAGTGCCCTCACTAATAGATCAAGCGCCATTAATAGAAGATATGACAAGGATGATATCTGCCCTTTCATTGATAGCCTGTATACATTATTTGTTGTTTGGTTTTGCAATGTGGGATACTGTTGGATCCCCAGCTGCTGTTAGATGATTATATAGCTGCAATGACCCAGGCAGCTTTTTTCACCAACAGCTGGCCAGGAGGTGGCAATCATTTCTTTCAGACCTTGCTGACATTAACCACACCTTTGTCACCTGCCCAGCAGTCTGTTGCAACATGCTCTATATGAGGCTGCACATGACATCATCGTGGTGCAGAACATGGTGACTTGCTTGCTAAGTGGAGTTTCTCACTATCAGCACTTTGCAGCACTCCGTGATCTGCGCTGGCTGACTGGCAATTTCCAGCTGTAGTCTAAGGTGGTTTTTTGACTGACATGATGCTAAAGGGCCTAGGACTCGACTACCTGCTGGATTGTCTTTCTCCCTGGGCAACATTGCTACAGTCCTGATCAGCAGAGATGCTCGAGCTGGGACCCTCTTGCTATAGGAGAGGAAGCTCCTACCTGGGTATCTCCATGATGGGTCTTGAGGTTTGGAATTTACTTCCCCCACTTGGTCCAGAATAAGCCTGTTGACCTTGAGACTCCATTTCTCTTCACAAGCATTTGAGGAGGAAGGACTGCATTAAAGGCTGAAATTGGAGCACTGAGGTTCAGGATATGTGGCCATAGTAATTCCCCCTCAGCCAGGTTTTGTTTCTAGGGAGGTTCTTGCATTAATATTTGTTTGTATAGAGTGCCCTGTATTTTTAACCTATACAAAGGGTGCCTTGAAGCCTAGATAGGGAGTTTTTAATATTGTATATGTATCTAAATAAATAAATATTTGCAGAATCCTTCATAGCTACGCTAGAAAAGGGTGTGATTTTTAACCTGTGTTAACTGGTCAAGGTAAGCCCTAGGAAAGCCTACCATTCACCTTGACCAGCTAACGTGTTAAAACTACAGGTTGCATTGTCCACACTAGCATTTTAACATGTGTTAGTTCACATGTATTAGCTAACCATGGTAAAAACACACCTCTTTCTTACTCCGGACAAAGCCTTACTGGGAGCGGGGGAAGTACCATCTTCTCTAATGCATCTGGAATTGATCTGATAAGACAAACTTCATGCCAGTCCAAAGCCGTGCAGCAAGTCTTGTGCCCCATTGAAGTTCTGTGATAAAGGCAAGAAGTGGTCAATAAGCCCTGTCCAGGCCCTCTGCACTAGGGTGACTTTCACCCTCAAGGTTTTAAGTGGCTATAGGATACAGGTGATGCTTGTGGCCAACGGCAATCTGTTTCCATCCGTTGGTAGTGACAGTGAACAGTGGCCACGTTTTAAAAAGGTACCTGGCCTACTCTTCTTTGAAGAAGCAACAGGCTTCAAATTAAGCAAACAGCTAGTTCATAGAATTGCAAATCTTAATTACCGTAATTCATTTTCAGTCTTTGCTTCCCTTTATTCCTTCCTCTCATTTCTAGATCTTGCTAGTCAAGCTGATAGTGGCTATACCTTGCAAAACACACCATGTTCTCTTATGCCGCTGAGAATAGAGAACTCACCACAGCATGTGCTACATGTGGTCATCATTTTCCCCCACAGTTCTTTACATATTATCACACAGCAAAAGGGCAGACAAGATCTAGTAACATGCAGCTGTTGAGATTCAGTGCAGTAGTTGTTCCACTCGAGGGAGATCATGCTTTTTAAGTAGCTAGACTAAAACACTCACTGACACAAAGAGTGTAAAGGTAAAAACCACTCGTTGCTGGGATGGCTAAACGAGGGACTGGAAAGTAGACAAGAGTTCTTTACCTGATGTCTGTCTGCAGGGTGTTCGGGGAGTAATAGAGAGTGCCCGGCCACTATAGGCAATGAGTTCTCTAGGAACGTTAATAATTACAATCTTGACTAATAGGGCCACTTCCCTAAAAACCTGAGGCCTGATTCGCCAGTCTGGCAGACTAGACTCCACATATGAATAAAGGTGCATGTGCAAAATCGTTTTATACCACCTTTTGTTCTGGGACCATCCAGAGGCCTGCCCAACTACTGGCATAAGTAAGAGCAGTCTTGAAGATGCTCTGACTTGACGTATGACCGTTCCAGACTCCTAGGGGCCATTGCAGCAGTCAAGGTACACAGCATGCTCTAGTAATGCACCTTCCCCTGGCACATCTCATAAGCTAGAGGTTGTAGGAGGGAGATGTGTAGAACCAGTTATACCAGCTCTCTACCTTCTCAGGAAGCCTCTACATCAAGGACATTCCCAAGTAAGTAGATTCACAGCCTTTAGGAGTGATGGAAAAACACAAGGCCTATGTCTACACTGCACACAACTGGTGGCAGTGTATAGGGTATGTGTAGCTACACACCGCAGTGAACAGCAGGCTCCGTCCACACTGCAGTGTGCAGCTACACATGTCAGTGAAAGTATCAGAGGGGTAGCTGTGTTAGTCTGGATCTGTAAAAGCAGCAAAGAATCCTGTGGCACCTTATAGACTAACAGACGTTTTGGAGCATGAGCTTTCGTGAGTGAATACCCACTTCATCAGATGCATGTAGTAGAAATTTCCAGGGGCAGGTATATATATGCAGGCAAGCTAGAGATAACGAGGTAGTTCAATCAGGGAGGATGAGGCCCTGTTCTAGCAGTTGAGGTGCGAAAACCAAGGGAGGAGAAACTGGTTCTGTAATTGGCAAGCCATTCACAGTCTTTGTTTAATCGTGAGCTGATGGTGTCAAATTTGCAGATGAACTGAAGCTCAGCAGTTTCTCTTTGAAGTCTGATCCTGAAGTTTTTTTGCTGCAGGATGGCCACCTTAAGGTCTGCTATAGTGTGGCCAGGGAGGTTGAAGTGTTCTCCTACAGGTTTTTGTATATTGCCATTCCTAATATCTGATTTGTGTCCGTTTATCCTTTTCCGTAGCGCCTGTCCAGTTTGGCCGATGTACATAGCAGAGGGGCATTGCTGGCATATGATGGCGTATATTACATTGGTGGACGTGCAGGTGAATGAACCGGTGATGGTGTGGCTGATCTGGTTAGGTCCTGTGATGGTGTTGCTGGTGTAGATATGTGGGCAGAGTTGGCATCGAGGTTTGTTGCATGGATTGGTTCCTGAGATAGAGTTACTATGGTGCGGTGTGCAGTTACTGGTGAGAATATGTTTCAGGTTGGCAGGTTGCCTGTGGGGGAGGACTGGCCTGCCACTCAAGGCCTGTGAAAGTATGGGATCATTGTCCAGGATGGGTTGAGCTCTGTGCCTTCCAGGAGACTCTGGAAAAATTCCATCACGATTTCAACAGCTTCCACCCCACCATCAGCCTCAGCCTGGAACAATCTACATGGGAGGTCCACTTCCTAGACACCATGGTGCAAATAAGTGATGGTCACATTACCACCACGCTATACCGAAAATCTACCGACCGCTATGCCTACCTTCATGCCTCCAGCTTCCATCCTGGGCACATCACACTATCCATTGTCTACAGCCAAGCACTGAGGTACAACCGCATCTGCTCTAACCCCTCAGACAGAGACCAACACCTACAAAATCTCCACCAAGCATTCTCAAAACTACAATACCCACACGAGGAAATAAGGAAACAGATCAGCAGAGCCAGACGTGTACTCAGAAGCCTCCTACTGCAAGACAAACCCAAGAAAGAAACCAACAGGACTCCACTGGCCATCACATACAGTCCTCAGCTAAAACCTCTCCAACGCATCATCAGGGATCTACAACCCATCCTGGACAATGATCCCACACTTTCACAGGCCTTGAGTGGCAGGCCAGTCCTCGCCCACAGGCAACCTGCCAACCTGAAACATATTCTCACCAGTAACTGCACACCGCACCATAGTAACTCTATCTCAGGAACTAATCCATGCAACAAACCTCGATGCCAACTCTGCCCACATATCTACACCAGCAACACCATCACAGGACCTAACCAGATCAGCCACACCATCACCGGTTCATTCACCTGCACATCCACCAATGTAATATACGCCATCATATGCCAGCAATGCCCCTCTGCTATGTACATCGGCCAAACTGGACAGGCGCTACGGAAAAGGATAAATGGACACAAATCAGATATTAGGAATGGCAATATACAAAAACCTGTAGGAGAACACTTCAACCTCCCTGGCCACACTATAGCAGACCTTAAGGTGGCCGTCCTGCAGCAAAAAAACTTTAGGACCAGACTTCAAAGAGAAACTGCTGAGCTTCAGTTCATCTGCAAATTTGACACCATCAGCTCACGATTAAACAAAGACTGTGAATGGCTTGCCAATTACAAAACCAGTTTCTCCTCCCTTGGTTGTCACACCTCAACTGCTAGAACAGGGCCTCATCCTCCCTGATTGAACTACCTCGTTATCTCTAGCTTGCCTGCATATATATACCTCCCCCTGGAAATTTCCACTACATGCATCTGATGAAGTGGGTATTCACTCACGAAAGCTCATGCTCCAAAACGTCTGTTAGTCTATAAGGTGCCACAGGATTCTTTGCTGCATGTCAGTGAAAAGCTCTGGTGGGGGGAAGCAGCAGGGGAAAGTTTCAGCAGCTCCCTGCTGCCAGAGCCTTTCACTGTGGTGAGACGAAGGCTCTGGCTGGGGAGAGGTTGTGGGAAAGGCCTGAATTGCAGGGAAAAGTCTCAGCAACTGGTGCTGGCAGAGCCTTTCCCTACTGGGTCCCCTCTGCCCGAGTTTCAGGGAAAGATTTCAGCAGGGGGGAAAGGCTCCAACAGTGGGATGGCAGCAGGACACTACACTGCTTGAAATATCAGTGTAGAGAGGAAGGCTTAGAGAGTCATGCAGGGTACAGACTTGTATCCACCAAGATCACTGAACAATGAAAAACTGGTTTCAGAGTAGCAGCCGTGTTTGTCTGTACCCGCAAAAAGAACAGGAGTACTTGTGGCACCTTAGAGACTAACAAATTTATTTCAGCATAAGCTTTTGTGGACTACAGCTCACTTCTTCAGATGCATAGAATGGAACACACAGACAGGCGATATTTATATATACAGAGAACATGAAAATGTGAAAGTATATATACCAACTGGAAGAGTCCAATCAATTGAGATGAGCTATCGTCAGCAGGAGAAAAAAAACCTTTTCTCTTGTTGACGATAGCTCATCTCAATTGATTGGACTCTTCCAGTTGGTATGCATACTTTCACCTTTTCATGTTCTCTGTATGTTTAAATAGAATTCTTTAATTAATAAATAGAATTTATACATACAGAGAACATGAAAAGGTGAAAGTATGCATACCAATTGAAAGAATCCAATCAATTGAGACGAGCTATCGTCAACAAGAGAAAAGGTTTTTTTTCTCCTGCTGACGATAGCTCATCTCAATTGATTGGACTCTTCCAGTTGGTATATATACTTTCACATTTTCATGTTCTCTGTATGTATAAATATTGCCTGTCTGTGTGTTCCACTCTGTGCATCTGAAGAAGTGAGCTGTAGCCCACGAAAGCTTATGCTGAAATAAATTTGTTAGTCTCTAAAGTGCCACAAGTACTCCTGTTCTTTCTAATGAAAAACTGGGCTCCCGGTGCCTAGGAACGACCTTCATTTTTCACACACCTGAGAAATTAACGCTGGCTTTTATGAGACTATGCCACTGTGAGGGGGTGTGACACACCATGGCGGCACTCAGCATTACATGCAGGGCCGGTGCAAGGAAGTTTCGCCTAGGGCGCGAAACTTCCACCTTGCACCCACCCCCAGCTAACCCTGCCCCCCCTCCGCAGCAGCTAACTCAGCCCCCCACCCGGGGAGCCCCCCCTCGCAGTAGCTACCCCCCCCACCATGACAGCTAACCCCTCTCCTCCCCGTCCCCCCATGACAACTAACCCTGCCTTGGGAAACTCCCCCCCTTTCCCCGCCCCTGGCAGCTAACTCTGCCTGGGGAGACTTCCCCCTCGGCAGCTAACCCTGCCTGGGGAGACCTCCTGAGGAAACTAAGCCTGCCTGAGTAGCCCGCCCCAGCTCACCTCAGCTCAGCCTCCTCCACTGAGCACGTCAGCGCTGCTCTAATTCTCCTCCCCGCCCAGGCTTGCGGAGCTGATTGGAGGAGACTTAGAGCTGGGCTGTGTGCTCAGTGGAGGAGGCAGAATGGAGGTAAGCTGGGGCAGGGAGCTGTTCCCCTGTGCGCCCTCCCCGTTATTGCGGGCAACCCTCCCCACACGCCCCCTCACCCAGCTCACCTCCACCTTCTCGCCTGAGGGGGCTATTAGGCGCCCCCAACCACTAGACGCCCTAGGCAGCCACCTAGTCTGCCTAAATGGTTGCACTGGCCCTGATCACACGGCATGGAGACATTCAACATGTTCCAAAGAAATAGACATTTGAAGCCTGTTGATTCTGTACTAAGGGTGAGGTTGAGGAGGGGGTGTTATTTTAGTCTATAGAAAACCCATTGTCTCCAATGTACATGCTGCCCAATAGTGAGATGGAGAGCAATGAAAATGTTACACCATTATTAGATGCATGTCCTGTACCAGCCTCCCTACACCAACCAGGGGAAATGAATGACAAAAGGATTCAACCAAAGTGGTCAGCTAGAAATGAGCTTCCCACCTCCTCTCAGTCAAAAGGGACCTTGGCGTACACAACTCCCTTCAGTGAGATTCTCTTGGAGAAGAATGATGGGATAGATCCATCCTTAGCTTCATTAGAGACAGTTAAATTTGATTCATCTTGTCTCCTACCACTCCCTGCCTTGGCTTCCTAACAGGGAGAATACCAAGGCGTTTCCCAGTCAGGGTCAGTTGTCAGAGACAGATTCACATAAAATTCAGCATCTACAGGGCATTTGTGTGAGTCAGAGTCTTTTCAGAATGGCTCTCAGCTATTGGAAAAGCAACTCCCAAAGTAGCTGGGGTGGTTCCCAAGCTAATAGACATCCACTGGGAAAGAGGGGAGCTAATAAAAGCTCAGGGGAAGAAATTAGAAGGTCCTGAAAATAATTCCAAGGTGCATCATAATATTTATCGTTTTATATCTTCAAAGCGCTCTACAAATATTGTCTGATGAATCCTCTCGACACTCCGAGGAGAGATTATCCTTCCTAGTTGGCAGCTGTGGAAACTGCGGCATTGAGTTAGGTGACTTGCCTAGAGCCAGAGAAGGGAGTGTCAGAGCCTGGTTTTGAATTCAGGAGTTCCTGGGTCCCACTCATGTGTTCAGACCATTAAGTAATGTGGCTTCCCTGCAGGAAAGATAATAATAAACTCCCACTTACCCGTACACATTCCCAGTAACTGGGCTAACCTGTATTTATAACACTAGTGTCAATTCTAATTCACAACAAGCAGGTCCGTGGTCCGTGGTTTAGGTGCATACATACACTAGTAGTCTCTCAGTTGTGAGCCAGACCTTCCAATCAGAGAGTATCAGGAAATATAGTCCAAGCCAGGGCCCTATTCACACTTGTAGCATCACCAATATGTTATTCCACATATAGGCACAGCTTTAGGAGTGGTGCAGGCAGGCCCCAAGTAAAGAGGGGAAATGCAGGTGTCCAGCACATCTAAGGGAGCTGAGAGGCTACTCTGCTGCCAGCAGACAGACTCCCTGTCTAGGCATCCTGGTGTGGAAGAGGACCCTTACATGGCTCTTCCCCTCCACTGCACCAGTCCTGCTCTGGGTTAGCACAGGGGAGGGACCATAGCCCCATCTCCTCTCTGCCTCTTTGGGCTCCTCTGCATCTCCATGGATCTAGGGAGGGAGCAACCAGTCACCGTGCTCCCTTGTGCACAGGCTCCCAGTGCTGGGCTCAGAGCACTACATAAGGCTGACTTTCTCACCTTCAGCCACCAACATCCCTCACAAATGTCTACCAAAATCCCAACAGTGTGGCCTCCTCGAGAAGCCCCCGAACAACACTGCTGAAATCAGAATTTTGAGTTAGAAATTTAGAAAAAGATTATAATAAAATCCCCTTCCAGGCTATGCAACACAGCATGAAAGTGGGATAAACTACGTTTTGAAACTCACTTGCAATGACTTAGTGCTGCAGAATTGTTCCACTCTCACTCTGTCTTTCTATCTTGCTATGTTCTTATGCCATGTGCATCCCAGTAATAATATCTGAGTGCTGCTCACATCAGCTAAGAGGATCATGCCGAATGCTTGATGGTAAAAAGGCATTGCCCAGACGATGCTGTACCTAAAATCAAGTGGTGTTGGTGATGGGCGGACTAGCTGCCCAGGACACAAGAGTTCTCATCTAATCCAAGAAGGCCAGCTATTCAGGGCATCCTTAAAAGCCTTATCCTTGATAGGGTTAAGTCCTAATCTGATAGGATTTTCTAGACACTTGGCACTGGTCCATCATTTCTCAACTGGATTGTATGGTACATAACTGTGTTCTGCCTTCTGTAGTAACAGATGAGCTCATTTCCCCTGCTTTTTAACCAGTCAGTGCCAATTCTCCATGCTCTTCAATTATTGTTATTAATATCATTTCTTGTTACGTACAGAGACCTAAAAAGAGCCTGATTGCTCCTCTGGGCACCTCTGACATTATTTAAAACAAAGCCGCAAACTCTCAGTTCAGCAAAAGTCCAACCCCAACCCAACAGGGGGACTTTCCCCTCCTCCATAAATAATAGCCTTCATCAGCCTCCAGATTCTTCAGGTGCTTGAGCAAACAGAAGGCCCAGGCCTTGCCGCATGCTCTGGAGGTCACCACACCTAGACTATTATGGACCACAGTTGGACGCCCGTGTCACAGTTACAGGGCTAGCTGCACTTCAGTCCCCTCTCTGGTCTGACTGCACCCACAGGCTGTCACTCCCCAGGCCTTTCCCTCTCCTGGGGTGGAAGCCATAATTCTCCCACTCTCAGACCAGGCCCTGAATACAACACCCCGTGTATCGACTGTGTACTGTGTTTATATGCTTGTGGTTCTTCCCTCCAGCAGCCCGTGACCTGTGGTGTGTATAGTCACCAGACATCCTTCTCCTGAAGCCAAAGTATTGTTTATTTTGCAATAGGAAAAAAAACCTTAGTGAGAAAAGGATTTGGAAACAACAGCCTACATGCACTTCTTTCTTAGCAGCAGCTTGCAGGATCGAGTCCCAAAAAGCAATTCTCAGAAGATAGAAGTCAGCATCTCATCCTTCTTATGCAAACAAGAGAGAGAACAGTCCACCACAACAGTGACAGAAAAGCTGACTATGAAGCCTTTCCAGGACTAAGTCAAAGGGGCAGCATGCAATCCAGGAGCTGCTTACGGTGAGCATTTAGAATGACTTCAAATGTGTGCCTTTGTATTACCGTGGTTGGTGTATAATAGTGCCACTATAGTTAAGGTCGCATCATGCCTTCTGTTGAAAGGTCAACACTTCTAAGTCCTGGGCAATTGACATGCTTGGTCAGATGCTTGTTCAGAATAGGGTTGCCACCTTTCTAATTGCTGGTAACCAGACCCCCAAGGTCCTGCCTCTTGTCTCCTGCCCTGCTTCTTCCTCTTAAGGCCCCACCCCCGCTCCACCTCTTCCCTCAAAACCCCACCCCTTCGCCACCTCTTCCCCCAGGCTCTGCTCCCTTCTCCTAGTCTTTCCTCAAGGCCCCATCCTGATGCTCTCTCTTCTCCTCCCTCCCCCCAACACTCGCTGGATAGTCTCAAGGAACCTGCCTGCGGACAGCAGTTGAGCAGGGACTGGCAAAGGTTAATAAGATGGCACATCCATCCACCCCATGGTAACTGGACTTTTGGTTCGGGTACCATTTAGGGTTGCCAGGTTCCCATTTTGACCAGACTATCTGGTTGAAAACCAGGCATCTGGCAACTCTAAATGGGACCTGGACACAGAAGCCAAAAGCCAGTCTGTATGGGTAAAATCTGGACAGGTGGCAACCCTAATTTGACATTTGGATGGCCTCAGGAAGGTGCAAGGTAGGATAAATGACTAAACTCTGGGGTCTTTGAGCCAGAGGTTATGGAGATAAATGCACCCCAAAACCAGCCATTTTAATAAAAGGTTCTAGGTGGCTGGGTGGGAAGGAGAGTTTGCACAGAATTAGAGATCAAACTCTTGATGTGATGTGGTCTCAGTCTGTCGAGTTTTACCCAAAGCAGAGTGAGTGGCACCAAGAATTCTTTGGGGGACCCATAGTGAGAGAAGCCTTTAAGAAAAGATACATTTTTCCATGCGCTAATACAGAAAAACAGCTAGAATGTTTCCTTACCTCCCATTTTATATACCTTAAAGCTCCATGATTGTGAATGGTCTAAAATCAAAATGGTTAATTGGATTGCTTTGAAAGTGGTGTTCCTCTTGAAGGTAGTGTTAGTGATCCAAATGTGGGGTCCTTTGACTGAGGGGTTCCCAAGCTACACCCCCTCGCCCAATGGTTTCCTTCTGCTACCTTATGCTGTTAAACTGGGAGATACTCATGACTGGATGAATCACAGAGATGGATGGCTGTAAAGTCACCCTTTAATTAATATAATGAAGGATAAATTAATCACAATGGGAGGGGTATTAAAGAACAGAAGAGGGGGGACATTTGGGGAGAGGGGATAAATGGGGAGGGGAGAGAGGTTGGAGGCTCAGATAAGGGATGTGTGGCATCCTTCAGCTTCTGCCAGTGCACACCAACCCCATGCACCCCAAATCCCTGCACCTCAGCTGTCTCAGGGCACCCCAAGCCCCTGCACCTCGCATCTCTGCCAGTGCAACCCAAATTCCTCCACCTCAGCTCTTTCAGCGCAGCCCAAATCTCTCCACCCCAGATCTCTCAGTACACGCCAATCCCCTGCACCTGTCAACTCTGCCAGTGCACCCCAACTATCTGCACCCTCAGGTACACAAGTGCACCCCACTCCCCTTCATTCCCAGCAGTGCCAGTGCACCCCAACCTTCTGAACTCCCCAGCTTTGCCAGTGGACCCCAACCCCCTGTGCCCCCAGCTCTGTCATTCACACATGTCGCCATATCCCAAACACAACTGTGCCAAGGAAGCCCAAGTACTCTACCATTGAGTGTAGGTTCACCTAACACACTGACAGCAGATGGTCTATGCAAATAATTCCCATTGGTGATTGCGGATGGAAAGGAATACAAAGCAATATAGACAAGAAAAATACACACTAAATAGGCAACTAATGCAAATCTTCAAAAAAAATCACAGGGAATAGTGTTCATTTTTCAGGGCCAGCTACTCTGAAGAATTCAGCACTGACGATAGGGCCAGATTGTCAAAATATCCAATTTAGGTACTGAAATGAAATGGCTGGATTTTGAACATTGACAACAATGGCAGCTGCAGTAATCTAGCCACTTCCTTTAGGTGCCTCAGTAAGAGATGTTGCATATGGAAGTCTTCTGAAACTCTAGCCCTCTCTTCTCTTTTTGAAGTCCTGTGGTTTTATAATGATTTTTACTTTAGAGATCCAAAGTTGTCATAAAAAATAAAAATAGTTTTTATATGGTAAAATATTGTGATGAACTGTATTGAAACTGTAATGGAGTATATGCACCCATGCACAGACTCTCACCTGGCAACCCCTTGCGCATCTGAGCGAATTTATGCTAAGCAGTCCAGCTGGTTTTAATGGAACTACGCACCACTGCACAATTATTCACGTACCAAGCATTTGCATGATCAAAGCTTCATATCATAATGCTATTTTACTGGTAATAATTTCTGGTATGGGCAGGGTAGCCTTTTGTTGGCTTCCTCAATGATATACTGAAATATAACAAGAAATTAGAAGATATTGCCAAGAATGCAAATCTTTGTTTACATGGAGACATGTAATAAACCATGACAGCTAGGAGTTAAATTATTGCAGGAACCATAAAATGGAACACTTTTGCCATGAATGGAAGGGTTTAATGACACAAAGTAATAGTATGAAATGGCATGTTAGAGACTTATTAGGGACTGACAGCTGTAAGAACTTCATGCTACTTTACTATGGGCAGAAGATACAAAAATCACAGTTTAAAAAGAAAGGAATGAAAAACTGAGACCACAATGCAGCTGTCATATCCAATTCTGTGTCTACTAAATACAGAAACCAGGGGAGATAAAACTCCTCCTGATTTCAATGCACTACACATAGCACGATTCTAGTCTGATCTTTTGGATTTAGGCACACTGTGTCTTCAGTTATTCATTGTATCTACTACATGACTTGTGGGACACGTGCTTTATTTCATATCACACCCTCTTGTGTATAAAATGTGAACCTGCAGGCATATAGCTAACAAGCAATGGAGGAAATTGTAGCACTGATTTCATATGGGATATGACCTAGCACATTTTTCATCTCACATGATCAGTTTAAGATTTAGACATGTATAGTTCACTGGCTGCAAGGAAAGACTAAAATGCTTGCTTGAGATATTATGCAGTAACAGGGAAATACATGTGGAGTCAATCACCCAAAATCCAGATGCTGCTACTGTTTGGCTTCTGCTTTCTGCTGTTTCTAATTTTTTTCTTCCTGAAGTCAAGCTGCTCTACCTTCAGTGTCCACTACTACCAGGTGCTCTGTTACAGTCCAAGGAAACCAATAGAATGAGGCCAATTGGTCTTCTATGCCAAATAGCAAAAAACCAGAAACTTAACTGTAGTCATGAAATACTCCAACCAGCAAGGGCACAGACAAGGGATTCTGAAAGTGTTTAAAATAATCCTGAGCACTCTTGGCCATCGCAAATGAGAGATGAGAGAACTCAAGGGGAAGATTTTCTAAAGGGACAAAAGAAGAACCCCAGAGAGAGCTTAAACTGAAAGGTAGCCTGAGGAGAGTAATTTAGGTTCCCTAGTTAAATAAATGAATTAGCTACATAGATGCAGGCTGATGTTGCTACCCTACTGGAAGCAAAACTGCCACTGAAGCTCTGTCGGTCCACAGAACTAAACAGAGAGCTGGAGAAAACATTACTGTATTTCAAAATTTCAGTGAAAATATTTTGGACTTTTTCCTGGAATTTTTGTTTGTTTTTGGTTTTTCAGCCAGCTGACACAGCATTTGAAAATTTGAAATTTCAACCAAAAATGTTGAGAAAAAAATTCAAAACTGTTTTTGCAAGAGTAGTTCTGCATTTTTCAACCAGCTCTAGATAGATGAATTTCTTTGGTTCAGAAATCAGGCCCTGAAATTATCACCAGAACAGCTGCTCTTGCACAGTTTCTATTCAGCTACTCTCCCTGTGACTGAAATTCTGCAAGGGGAAACTTCTCTTCGAGTATTGCAGGATTTTTACTTCTAATCAAAACCTAGAAGCGAGGAAAAGTACAATAAAGGGAAAAATATAGCCTCCCAAAAAGAAAACAAAGTTAAGCAGATATTTTCAAACCACAGGAAAATTTCTTTTTGGCACTGGGTCAAGGTGTTTGGGTTGGTTATTCAATCTAGCTCCTCCCTCTGTAGGTGTAAACCATATATTAAAGATGAGACAAAGAGCTGGTGTTCAGAATGGGATCCAGATCATGAATAAACTATGGTTCAGGTTTGAGGCTGAATCATGGCCAGGGTTTAAGCTTGCATTCAACAGTGCCAAAATCTTATGAACTATTCTCTTGAGATTTTGGCTGCACGTGAACTGGCACCAGAATACTGGCTCATCTGCTTCTGGATCTGACCCCAAATGAAAGGGTAGCTTCAGCTCTGAGTGTTCCCATTCCACTTAAACATACGTGCAATAAATCTGAAGAGGTTCAGATTCAAATTTCTGGTTTTGCGTAATCTTTGTGGACTAAAGAGATTTAAATTTTGCCCAGCTTGACAAAGCCTTGGCTGGGATGATTTAGTTGGGGTAGGTCCTGCTTTGAGCAGGGGGTTGAACTAGATGACCTCCTGAGATCTCTTCCAGCCCTAATCTTCTATGATTCTAAGGCCATCTCAATGGTAATGGACTTTAGGCAAAAAGATCATTAAGATTGTTACCATGGGCAAGGGTTTCAAAACCACCCCCCATTTAAAAAAGTGACTTTGGGCTTGTCTATACAAACACTTAGTTCATAGCAAACTAGGGTGTAAACCTACCTTGGCCTAGCCTGCTACACACTAACTGTCCATGTGGACCCTGATGCCAGGCACTAAAGGTTCCCTACTGTGCTTTTATCTACCCCACTTTGAACTTTTAGTGTGTGGTAACAGGATCCACCTGAACACTTAGTGTGTGGCAGGCAAATGCAAGATAGCTCCTGGCAAGCTGGAGTGTAAATCAAAGTGTTCATATAGACAAGCTCTTAAGAACCTACTTCTCACTGGGAATTAATAGGACTCAAGCTCCTAAGTGCCTCAGTCACTTTTTAATATGGGACTAGGCACCTAGATAACTTAGGCACTTTTGAAAATTGTGCCTGACATCTAAGTGTGTATGTGCCTGAGCCAAAGCCCATGGACGTCAGTGAAAGTGTTTCCATTGACATCAGCAGGCTTTGGACCAGACCCCAGTTGAATTGCTAAACCTAGGTGATGCTTTTGATATGAACAGACTCACTTTGCTGCTCCTCCAGTAATAAGCAGGAAGACCGGCCCAATGGATTTCCTGGAGCAATTCAGCTCTACGCTCACAGGGAAACCCAACTTCCCAAACCAGTCATTTCGCATATGTGGATTCTGCATGTTCTCCTCACACTCTTTAGGGAAACCACTGGGCACCCATTTTCCACTTGTGCCCTGAACTAAGAGCCCACATAGAGATTTGTGCATGAGCAAACTTCTGAAAATTTGGCTAACTAAATCTCCCATTAATAAGGACTGTTCATGCCTACATAGTAAAAGGCTACGCAGAGGATAAAGAAAGGGGTAGAAAGCAAAGGAAGGAAGCCTTCAGTGACTCAAGTGTGTATCACTAAACCAAAGACACCCTGGAACAGACAGTCTATCAGTTTGAAAGCTGGACACATGCTTTCCAAGGAATTAGTTGCATTCTAATTTAAATCACAAGACTGTAGTTACAGTATTAGCCTAGCTAACTGAGGTTCTGCATAGTCTTCAAATGGGTATGCTGCATTCTACATCCATGTCAATTAAAAAAAACACCTCTCTCTTTCCAAGTTAAATAAACATTTTTTTATTTAAGATAATTGCTGATCATTGCATTGGGTTTGGGGCTAAATGCTGCAAGTTGGTCCTAGGGAGAAGAATTTTGAAACCTTAGATTCAGAGGACTCTGAGATGAGACAAAGGGACCCATCTGGAGCATCCTGCCAAAAGTGTTGGCACAGAAAGTCCCACTTGAGAGGTGCTGCTAGGACACTGACTGTGAGCATTTGTGTCACCTGGGAAGCCTACAGACCATGGACATGATTCTGTACCTAGCGCCAATGGGAGCTTTGGTACTGATTTCAGAGGGCACAGGGTCAAGCCCAAAGAAAGGTGGGAAGATCCAGGAGGAGCCACGAGTTTTCCGTCACTTGTGAGGCTCTACAACTCTTGAGCATGGAAGGAGCAGGTTTAGTTTTTTTAGAGTTGGGAGATTCTATTTCAAGCTAACTCTGCTGCCCATTAGGTTAACCAGCCATGAAGACAAGGTCTGTGGAAATCCTGGCGTTAGCTTGTGAGACCAGCCCCAAGTGGACTGTCAGATCTATAGAGCTAAAACTATCATCCTTCTGCTGTAAATTCTGTAGAAAGTTCATGAAGTCTCAGATGTGCCTTTGCAAAGTAACGTCATCTACTCTGTTGACCACAGGCAAGAAGAAAAAAGTTCTAAGAAAACATTTTCATTACTGAGAAAACTTACAATTACAAAGTCGCAGCTTAAACACTGAATTTATGGTGTTGCTGTTGTTCCCTTTCATCTCTTCTACTTCAGTAATAAAGTCAATAAGTGTGGTCACTCACAGAGTAAGTGTGGCAGGTACACAATGCCAAACGGAGATGTATCATTTGCAGCAGGGGCTGGGTTTGTGGCTGGATTTAGGGCTAACTCCTTGGCAAATTCCACTGCTGACTTTGCTGGCATGACTTCAGAGACAGCTTCTGGGGCTGTTTTGGATTCAGGCGATTGATGGTTTGGCCTCTTTCACATGTCCTCTTGAACACAGCTCCTCTTTGTCTTTTTCTTCATGACATGCAATTCCTCTGGTACAATTAAGACCTTCGCAAACTCTTTGTTTCTAACTTTGGGCAGTTGAACACAAAGTATATTTATGCTAATTGCATATTTAAAATGCACACAGCAGGGCTTTTCTTTCCCCCTGGGACAGGCGTTCCAAATGAAATTTGTCATTACTAAGGAGGTGGGAGCCCTCGGAACTTAGATAATTGAAAACCCCCTGCAATTTGGTGGCTTTGAGTATTGACAGCTTGAGGTTTCTCCAACTCTTACTCTATTTTAAAAAATCAGCTCTGCTTTAAAATACAACATTCCTCATCCAAGTGAGTGGGTCTGCTAGGGGCCTGGATACTGCAGCACACCAATGTACCAGATATACCCCATCTCTGACTGAGCAGGAACAAAAGCATTGAGACACCACTTGGAAAAGGACTCAGCACTCCTCTGCGAGGCACAGGTTTTGGGGGAAGGCGCCTCTTCCACCTCGCTCTTGTAAGGAGCTTCAGCTCAATGTGTGCAGGAAGGAACAACTAGAGGAATAAGTGGAGAAAAAGACACAAAGATGATTTCCTTGCGTAGCTCAAAACAATATGATAGTGATAAAGAACAGCTCATTGCAGCCGAGTGCCCCAGGCCACTCCAGGCTGCTCATTCACGTCATCATCATTCACAAGCCTTCTTCCCAGGCACATTTCCAATATCCATATCTACACATCAGCATAGTGTCTTGTTTCCTCTCTCCCAGCCCTGTGCTGTAATGAAGACAGACAAGTGGGGACCTGACAGAAGGGAGACAGAGGGAGGGAAGGAAAGGGAGGGGCAAAGAAGAGCAAAAGAGGAATTTGGAGAAAGCTCTAGAGAAAACGGTGGCAAATCTCCCCACCTAGGTTCAAATGTTCCCCTCAAAAAACTAAACTATTAACTAAAGGCCCTGATCCTGCAAACACGTAAGCACCAGCTCAACTTTATTTACAAGGACTCTTCTTGGAGTCACTCGTGTGAGTAAAGTTAAGTATATGCCTGAGCATTTAGAGGCTCAGGACCTATGGCCCCTTTCAATGGGGTGTACAAACCCCACAAAGACCAAGGATGGGTTAACGGGAGCCTATGGGCCTGCCTGGCTACACCTGAAGTAGGTGTCAAGCCTGGAGGGAGAAGCTAAAGGGGCTGAATCCGGCTCCAATGCCAGCTGACTAAGAAGGAGAACAGTGCTCTGTCTCTCAGTGAGAGAAGCCTTGCTGGAGCCAGGGCGCTGAGCTGGTGGAGAGAGGGAAGGTAGAGCTGCAGCAGGACTATTGTTCTGAGCTCATTTCCAGCACCTTGCCTGTTGAGACTGCTGCTTGGCAGAACCCTCGGCCCCCAAAAGGGAAGGTAGGCTTGAAGCAGGGAGCCTGGAGGGGTGTTGCATCAGAGAGACAGGCCCTGGATGGAAGGAAGGAAGGGCTGGCTCCAGTCAAGGGCCAGGATAGATGACTCTCCTTTGTTGTGTTTGTGATATTTGTTTGGAACATTGATACCCCAGAAGGGTTGGCCTTTGGGTGTGACTTAGGCAGAGGGCTAAGTCACCATGGCACTGGACTCTGGTGAAGGTGGCTGCCATCCCGTGAACACCTGAATGGGAACACCTGAGGCAGGGTGAGTAGTGCTATGGCGAGCCACAATGGGGTGCTGCAGAGGCCAACCCAGCCGCACCCCCATAGTGCCCCCGGTACAATAGACTGCACAAAGAGAGCAATGCTTACCTAGCAAAATATGAAGGATTTGAGGCTGTGGGCAGGGCCAGATTTGGCATGGGACCCTCTGGCACAAATCCACATATGCCCAGCCAGCTGTGCAGGGGTCTCCATGCTATTCTCAGCCCCTACAGGCCAGCAATAGCACGATGGCAGTGTCAGTGGCATTAACTTGCTTACAAAGTTGGATGGATTTTTGAGTGAATGTTCCTGATACCAGGGTCAGTTTCAGCTACACATAAAGATCCCTTAAAGTAAAAATTGGCATCTCTCTCACTCTCTACACCCACAGAGTTCTCCGTCCCTCTGATATGCCCCTGTGCTGCTGCCAGCAAGTCCCCACTCCTAATTCTGCCAAGTGCCTAATACAAAATATGGCTCTTGGTCTTCACAATTTACACTGAGCCATATGGCAATGTGACAATGGGAAATATGGCACAAAGCAAGGAAATATCTTCAACCTACTGCTCGCATGTGGGATGAGTATTCAGAGCCACTGTGGTATGTGCCCAAGAGAGGCACAAATAGTGTGTAAGCTGTTATTGAGACTAGTAGTAACTCCCAAGACCCTCAGACAAGTTAATCCTGCTAGCAGAATATAGACTGAATGGATGAGACAGTGTATTTGTAAATAGCAAGGCCATGGGATGGGCCCATGACCCTGCTCCTTGGGACATCTTCCATGGCTCCTGTCTTAGGGATGGTCTACACTACACAGTTAGCTTATATAAGCAGCCTACATCAACCTAATTATGTCATTGTCTACACTCTAGCCTTCCTCCCGTGAATGCAAGTGCCATACTACACCGACATAATAGTTACACCTACACGAGATGTGTAAGGCTTATGTCAGTGTACTTAGGGTGATGCGGTGTCTACACTGTGTCCCTTATATCAGCTGTTGGCTGTTTTGTCAATTTCCATTGACAAGAGAACTGGGCAGCTAAAGCCCAGATGCCCCTGCTCCCTTGGAGAGCTGGAGGTTGGATCCCACTCCTGGCTGGGAGTCAGGGGAACAATGGACCCCACTCCCAACTGGGAGCCAGGATGAGAATCCCCAGCAGCTTCGGACCCCACTGTGACACTGCACCCCATATTCTGCATAGTGATATTATTATGATATGATTATAGCATTATTATGATGTATTTTGTGCAAGATAAGTCATGTGAGATGTCATTGGAAAAGTTATGTCTTGCTGAATATGATTATTCTATTTGTATGCATGTATCATTTTTGTATCTGAAGTTAGGACTATTGACTATGTATCTGTATTTCAAATATAGTTACACTTGGATGACACCCAGCTGGCAAGATGCTTCCAGTCTAAATAGCAGGGTAATGGGCCATTAGGGAAACAATATGTCTTAGGAGAAGCCTATTTCCCACCTGATGAGCCTTCCTGAGAGGGCTCCGGACAGCCTATAAGTAATGGCTGCTATGACTCCACAACATCATGTGACCAGGCCACATGACTCTGGACTCCATTTTGGGGTGTCAGTGTTTTTCCATAAACTGAGTTTGGAAATGAAGAATTCCCGCCATATGCTAAAGCTATATAAATCAGGGAGTGACTTCATCTGTTGTTCTTCACTCCCCACACAAGAAGACTCCAAGAAAAACACCTGAGAAACAAAGACTGAACAGGGGGAACTGCTGGACCCAGGCTAAAGGGATTGTTAGTCTGCATATGAAGGACCTCGGGATTCCAAGCTGTAAAGCAAGTGTAGCTTGTCCCTTAAAGATCTCAAGCCTGTTTATATCATCTCTCAGGGTGAGAATCTGCTATTCATATTCAATGTATCTAGTATGTTAAGCTTAGTTTGCGTTTTTGTTTATTTACTAGGTAATCTGCTTTGATGTGTTTGCTATCACTTATAATCACTTAAAACCTATCTTTTGTAGTTAATAAGCCTGTTTATGTTTTAAATTAAACCCAGTGTGCCTTTAAATGAAGTGTCTGAAGGGAAATCTCAACTTAGTTTAACACAGGTTTGCTGTATTTCTTCTTCTCATTGAGGGAGGGGAAGACTCTATGAGATTACGCTGTACAGTTCCCTGTGCAGTGCAAGATGATATAATTTTGGATTTATGCTCCAGAGGGGGTGTGTGCCTGAGGAGCTGAGTGTTACCTTGGCTGTAGCCTTTCTATTGTTTGTTCATGCAGTGGCTGGTCAGAGAGCCTGCATATAACTGCAACTGGGTGTGTCCCTATCTGTGTGAATGCTGGTAGAAGTGTAGGACCGGGAGCGGGTCTGCAGCTTATCACAGCAACTCAATGAGAGAGGAAGCCCAGGCTGGTGGGTCAAAGGACTCAATGGTACCCCAGTTCCAGGCGGCACCCCGGGGGGAACTCATCACACCCACTCCCAGCTCAGAAGCCCCAGCGACTTTGGATCCACTCCCAGCTGAGAAGTCCCAGCAGCTTTGGATCCTACTCCAAGCTAGGAGCTGGGGCGAGAAGCCTCAGTGACTTCTGACCACTCCCCACCAGGAATAGGGCAGCCTTGTCAATTTCCCGGCTCAGGTGAGCTGTGAAACTGACAAGGCTGCCTGGCTCCCCAGGGGAGAGAGGGTGCGGGGGGGTGGTGGGGAAGAGGGGTGGTGAGCAGCCAGGGCAGCTGGATCTCTTTCCCGAAGGCAAGAAGCCGCAGGCAGCTTCCTCTGGTTTCAGGCAGGGAACGGGGAGGGTAGAAGTCCTGGGTGGCTTCCCCACTCCTGGTATGGAATGGGGGCAGCCCATCAGGAGCCTGTGAGGCAGCCAGAATCCCAGCAGGGAGCTTCCAGCAGAGCTGAGAGACTGGGCTCTCAGCTCCCCAGACTGCCCCTCTTAGGTTGGCAGAAATGCTCTGGTGAAGACAAGCACCACCAACCCAATGAGGGCAGTGTGGACATGCACCATCGCAGTAATTACTACGGTGGCTGTAAGTCAACTTAATATAGGTCAACTGACATTTCTAGTGTGGACATACCCTCAGTCTGCACTGGGCATTAATGTGCTTGTCAGGCCAGGGGATGCACATGCATTTATGTTCAGCCCAACCCCCCCCACACTCCCCCCGATTCTTAGATCCTGTCTCAGAATGGTCATCTGTGACTTCCACTTCTAATGGTCTGCATCAAGAGTCTCTCCATCATTTTAGTGGTAGCCAGAATCAGGCTGGAGAACTTCCATCCCAAGACACTTCCTCACCATTCCCAGTTCTTGGATGTACATAGGCACACTAGGTAGCAAGAATAGATTGAGTACTGTATGTCTGAGATTCAGCAACTTGAAGGAATTCATATAACACCAGTATTTTTTTTTAACTGAGCGGATCTCTACTCAAACGCCCATATCCTCTGCTGTTCCAGAACTCTGCAAAGCACAGCTGAAAAGGAGGAGCAAAGTGCAGCTGAAAAGGTTGAAACCACTCTGTGCACCCTAGATCCCTGGAGCTGCTTGCCAGCATAATTCAGAGCAGACTCAGAGCTGTTCCAAAGTGTGCTGGGCTGCAATGCAGTGCATTCTTCAGCTGTACAGTGCAGTGCCACACTCTCTCTCCTTGACATGCCCCCTTCACAAACTCTGAACCAGGGTATAGGAGCAGAAGGTGATATAGTGCAGAGACTATGTTAGCTCTATCGCATCAAAGGAGTCCCCAACACTGGGGTGAGGTGATCCCAAACAGCTAATTAAGATGGCCTTCTGCTTCCTTTAAGCCGCTACAAGAAGGAGCTGGGATCTGGCCCAAATCTTTTAAGTGGATTAGCTCACTTGACCCTTCATTTTACCTAAAAATCTTTTTTTATTTCCCCAAATTTGTTCTTTCTTATGAAGGAAACAGCCACACTATATGCAGAAAGCTTGTTGGTTTTTAAAAACTAACTAGCCGTGCATGCTGTTGAATTTATGGTTGAGGAGGTAACACATAAGCACTGTTCTGGGCTTTGATAACTTAGCACTTCTGTGATGTGTGAATGAAGTCCAGCAGGCCCAGGACCATGCTAGTCTTATGGTTTTGATCTCTGTCAGTAATGAGATGCCAGCAGCCTGTACTTCAAAGCCTGAACTGATACAGATAATCTTGTGAAATGCCCTCCGAATTTCAAGTCAATTCCCAGACTAAAGTACTGGGGATTATAGAACAACAGAGCAGCTGATGGAAGAGGTATTGCTTGTTTGCTATTCACTCCTTTGATTTCTTCCTAATATTCTTTATAATTTCCAACAGGCATTCTGTTTCCTCCATACCATAACACAGAAGGCTTAACATTGTCAGACTTGCTATCAGTGCTGTACGAGGAAGATGAAGCATCTACAAATTTATCTTGCTTTTCTCTCCAGGATGTCTGTAAAACACTGCCATTCAGGGCTAAAGTGACAAATGTGGTGCAATGTAACAGTATCCAGACTACTATGCGGGCCGAACTTGCATTACAAACTGCACAGGCAGTAAAATATTACACTTCCATTCTTTTGAGGTTTCTTTCTTTCTTGAAACTACTTGTGGGGAGAAAAGGGGGTGTAACTTGACAAGAGACCACAGGCTCTGAGAAGCATGTTATAAAGGAAAATTAACATGAGTTTCATGCACACAATCATGCTTTGAGTTGAAAGCATATAATTTGCAAGGCGTGTCTGACCAGGAAACAGAACTAAAATATTGTTATGTCCACCAATCCTAGACACACAACAATGGCAAAGAGTCATTATAAAGTATTTCTCAGTTGCTATTCCAGTAGGCATATCTAAATATAACTAAGACAATGGCTTGATCATGGATTTAGTTTGAATGAACTGATAGTTAGGATCCTTTCGCCATTAGCTGTAACACTGCCCTTGGAATCTGTGTCGGAGGTTTTTCAGTGGGTTAGGTGGCCCTGATTCTATGGAGCAATCGTTTGTTCCATGGCAACAGTAGCTTAAAGCTATGCTTGATACCCCTATTTATCACCTAATTCAACCTCCTTATATCTATAGAGATCAAAACACGCTCAAAAGGAGGATAAACATCACTATCCCCATTCAACAGAGAAGAAACTGAGGCAAGGTGACTCCAAAGCCAAGAACAGAATCCAAGTCTTCTGACTCCCACTCTACTCCCCTTTCCACAACTAGACAATGGTAGCCCCCTTAGTGGCCTACCTAAGGCCTGGTCTACAATGGGGGGGGGGTTTGGGGCGATCTAAGTTACGCAACTTCAGCTACATAAGTAACGTCGCTGAAGTCGACGTACTTAGAGCTACTTAGCGCGGTGTCTTCACTGTGGTAGGTTGACTGCTGACACTCCCTTATTGACTCCGTCTATGCTTCTCGCTCTGGTGGAGTACTGGAGTTGATGGGAGAGCACTTGGTGGTCGATTTATTGTGTCTTCACTAGACGCGATAAATCTACTCCTGTTGGATCGATTGCTCTGGAGGTAAGTGTAGACATGCCCTGCTCAGAAATCCCTTCAACACATACCATCAAAGAGGCATAGGTGATGAATACCTTCTCTTTCCTGATCAGCACATGACAAGTGCTGTTCCTTTCCACAATACTCAGGGGGTTGAGATGAGAGTGACAGGAGCTACTCCTGCTTACACTTCATACCCTCCAAGAGTTTTAAGATGTACTACTGGTAGGGTGACCAGATAGCAAGTGTGAAAAGTTGGGACAGAGGGTTGGGGGTAATAGGCACCCATGTAAGAAAAAGCCCCAAATATCGGGACAGTCCCTATTAAATTGGGACATCTGGTCACCCTAACTACAGAACGTGACAAAGTTAGAAATGATGAGATGCTGACTGAAGTGTGCAATGCAGGGTAGATAGAAACTAGGTTACAGCTGTTGTATTGAACCACATAGTCATGGCAAACGTAATGTTTTAAGACATGGCACATCTGGTTCTGTACCTCATAAATGAACAAAAATTGCTGCTTGTGAGGGCAGTGGAGCAAAAACTAAACACATCTAGTAATTATGAGAGAGACAGCAGGGCGCATCTATTCCCAGTTAAACTGCAATCTGGCAATAGGGGTGATAGCTGGCTGACATGGGAAGTCAAGGAAGATTGATAGAAGGAAAGTTGAACTGAACAAGCAGTAAAACATGCATTTTAGATGCAAGAGATAACAGAGCTGCAGCTTGGTAAAGCCAGCGATGAATGGAGACAATTGTCGGATGCCGTGTGAGAGTGGCTGACTGCATCAGTGAAAGAATAAAGTTTGTGAGGAAGAGACCTGGAGACAATTACTGTAGTGCTGGACCCACTCTAAATACCTAAATTGGATTAGTTAGGCTAATAAAATGGATTAGAGAGACAGACAGTTAGTGGAATGGGAACGTTCAGAAAAATGCAACAACAAAATTAAAGACCATGAAGAAAATGGAGCTAGATAGAGGCAGAAGTCGCAGATGATGCAGAAAAAGGGAAGTGAAGCAGACAACAGGAGTTAAGCAGCTAAGAGATTAGCTACAGTGCTTGGAACAAAACCTCAGAATGGACTGGAGGCAGCGCATTTTGTCAAGGATGAGGATGATGAACTGCTCCTTATTGGGACAGAGAAAGTGAAAGAGAACTGAAGCGAGCCTTTCAGAAATGGCTCATTTCAGACAGTCTTCAACAAAAAGACCAGCAGATGGAAATGAAAAGATCTGATAGGTACATGGTATGCACCAAAGTACCTACAGGCTGGCCTGAGGAACTACCATGACTGAACACAGAACAAAAGCAATGGAGATAGCAATGTACTGGAACATAATGGTTACAGTATTCGGACTGAGAAAAGGATTTGAGTCAACAGTGTGCCCTTATTGCCAAGAAGGCTAACAGCATTTTGGGCTGTATAAGTAGGAGCATTGCCAGCAGATCCAGGGACATGATCATTCCCCTCTATTTGGCATTAATGAGGCCTCATCTGGAGTACTGTGTCCAGTTTTGGGCCCCACACAACAAGAAGAGTGTGAAAAAATTGGGAAGAGTCCAGGGGAGGGCAACAAAAATTATTAGGGGGCTGAAGCACATGACTTGTGAGGAGATGCTGAGGGAGCTGGGATTATTTAGCCTGGAGAAGAGAAGAATGAGGGGAGATTTCATAGCTGCTTTCAACTACCTGAAATGGGGTTCCAAAGAGGATGGATCTAGACCGTTCTCAATGGTGGCAGATGACAGAGCAAGGAGTAATAGTCTCAAGTTGCGATGGGGGAGGTTTAGGTTGGATAGCAGGAAAAACATTTTAACTAGGAGGGTGGTGAAGCACTGGAATGGGTTACCTAGGGAGGTGATGGAATCTCCTTCCTTAGAGGTTTTTAAGGTCAGGCTTGACATAGCCCTGGCTGGGATGATTTAGTTAGGGATTGGTCCTGCTTTGAGCAGGGGGTTGGACTAGATGATCTCCTGAGGTCCCTTCCAACCCTAATATTCTATGATTTGAAATGAAAGTACTGGAGAATTCTGCTGAGATCCTTTACCAAACTCTCTTTTCATTACTGCACCAAATTTACATGAGCATGTAAGTTGAAGGAAAACTGATCTACCTGCAGTCTGATTTATTCAACTGCTGGACAGGCACTAAAGTGGACAGAGTTTAACAGAGTTTCCCCTTCAGGAGTCTGAGAACTGGCTTTGATAACAGGGCTCATGTGGGCCTGTCGCGGATTATCAGCACAGTTGCAAATTTGTAGTTAGTAACTTTGCACGTGCTCTAACAATAAAAAGGCTACATTTGGGGAAAATCAATAGGAAGGAGCATTGCAATTTCCTAGCCCACTACAAGTGACAATGGAAAGGCTCACCTCTCTTCCCTGGCTGGCCAATCTTTCTCCCTCCAAGCCATCTAGTTGCTCCACCTCTCTTTAAGCAACCCCCTCAACATCTCTGAAGACCTTAAAGGAAGGTGGAACCTAGACAGTGCTGGTCTCCAGTGATGAGCTTCTAGCAGCAGCTGCCACATCCTCATCTCCAGCTGCACATGTGGCCACCTGTTCTACTTTCCAAATCACACTTGTCTGGGGTGATCGGTAGACAGGTACATCTGTCACAAGCTCTTGGAAGTTACCAGTTCTGTTATTTTCCAGCTCTTCCTTGAGCCCTGTGACTTTCCTTTTTTTATACCAGAATTGAAGAAGTGTTGCTCTCATGAGACGGAGATGCTACCACATGTCCCCTATCAAAGCTTCTTAGCTTATACCGTCACACATGAGTACCAAAGAATTCCAGTTCGTTACAAACTCCTGAAGGATATTTCGGATCCTGGCTCTGTAATGTTCAGGGAAGAGCTGCTATAATCACTCCCAAACCTGAAATTGTTTCAGTAGCATTAGCCTCACAGGTATCCTCACTGTTTTCCGGAGCTGGATCTCTCACAACCAGCCCGCCACACCTATTACTGTTATTAAATCGAGAGTAAAGTAAGCTTGTCCCAGAGGAATGTTGAGGTTCATAGTCTGTGATTAACCAGATACCTTAATTTATGCTTGCCTACTTCCAAACTGTGCCTGCTTCTAAATTCTGGGCCTACAGGCTTTTGTATGGGGGACAGGAGGAGAAGCAGATACCATCAAAACGGTTTATTGACTTGATTCATTAAAACCAGCAGCTGCCACAAAGAAACAGTTTCCTCAAGAGCCACTAGCCAAACAGCATCCTCTTTCAAGCAAGACTGATAGAAAGCTGAGATAAACCTTTGCTTTAAATGTGTCACTCTTACCCTAAGTTGGCTTCCTTTTTACAAGCATCTTTTCGTGTGTGCTGCTGTAGGTGGACAGGAAGAAGACTGGGGAGAGGTGGTTCACTATACATACAATGCTGATTATAACTTGACAGTTGTTGCACATTCCTCTTTTCCCAGTGTGCTCTGGCACCAGTACTTAGCCACTCAGGACTAAGGGTTGTGATTTAATAGAGCTTTTCTGTGTCTTCCTCAGCCTCATTTTGCAACTTAATTCCCAAGATAAGAATCAGGAGCACAGTGCACAAAGCTCAGTGTAGCCACAGATGTAACAGTTCCCCCCTCAGCTATCCAAGTGTGAAAGCAGGACTGACTGTTCATTTATTTGCACCAAAAATAAAAACATCCTCAGAACTGGTCCTCTTAAAGCTTTCTGACGTCAAGTGAAAAATCTCTGTAGAAATCCTTTATTGAAATTACCTAGCACTCTTACTTACAAAAATGAATAACTAAATCCTGATAACTTTTAAAAACAAACTAATTTACTGGATTTGCTTTGATCAAATCTACTGCCTCTTACTGCAAGACTGGACTGGTGATGGCCTTGAAGCATGAGATCTGTGTTGGAATAAAAGCATATGCAATGATTATGCAGGATCACTTTAATTTATTACAAATCCTAAGTATAGTAGGACAAGAAAGATTGTGAGTTAAATACAGCTCCTCTTGCTTTTGAAGGCACCAAAGAACTAAGGTATTTTATAACTTTATAACATGCAATAAAAATAGGCTCAGTTTTTGTAGTACAATATATTAATTATATTATATATTATGTTTTATTTTTATTTTTATTTTTATTTAATTTAATTTTTATATTATATCTGTGCTACTTACTTCTATGCTATTTGGCATTCAATTATTCCTGAAGCATCACAAAATGCTATTACTTTTACATCACAGACTATAGCAAGCATGAGCTGGAGCTTTTCTTTAGGCAACTTGCATCACCTAGATTTTGTTGCTTTCGAGGATCTTCATACTATACAGTAGTCTCTCTACAAGCCTTCACTTGGCTGAAGTAAGCTCCTGAAAGATGTGCACAGAATGACTCCATATGAGACCAGCTTATCACATCTTCAGCCAGTTTAGTCAGAGGGAGTTTTATTTTAGCTCACCCGCCACAGATGCTGCCTATATTCCATGATGGTCCCAGTTCAAGTTTCATTTCTGGTAATCTGTAGGACACATTCAATGACTGCAGAGAAGATTTCTCTAATGTGTCATCCCTTCCAGGGCCGGCTCCAGGCACCAGAGAAGGAAGCAGGTGCCTGGGGCAGCCAATAGAAAGAAGTAGCACTCCGTCAGTTGCTGGGGCAGCAAGTCCGGGTCTTCAGCGGCAATTCGGCGGCGGGTCCTTCACACCCTCTCTTCACTCGGCGGTGGCACTTCGGTGGCAGCTCAATTGGTTTTTTACTTTTTTTTTTCCTTGCCGCTTGGGGTGGCAAAAAAGCTGGAGACAGCCCTGATTCCTTCTAGGGTAAAATCCTACCACATTGATGTCAATGGAAGATATTTCCACTGACTTTAATGGGACTGGGATTTCTCCCCTTTCTGTCTGGCTACCGTGTAGCTAGGAAAAATCCCAGCCTACACTCAAAAAGTGGATTTCAGCAGGGCAGATTTAAGGAGACAGATGGCAATGTCCTGTTAAAGAGAAAAACTTGGTGGGCCTGGTTCTCCTCTGCCTTGAACCTTATATGGTCATTTACATCTGGGCAAAGTGAATGTCAAATCTATCTGATCATACTAGTAGATTAGAGTAGAAATCCCAAACCCCGTTCTGCACAGATGTAAAAGACTACCCAAGATGCATGATAATGGAGAGGTAGACTCAGCATCTAGATAAGGGGGTTTCTTCTCAAATAAATGAAAAAAAGCGTGCTTAGAGGAGCCACTCCTAATGTTGAGTGATTGGGTGAAGTAGAAATCCTTGCAGTAGATTCTCTCTTTATCAGACATGAGCTACATTCGAATGACTTCATGATTGGGATGATTATCCCCCTCATTTGCTATCCCCTTGTGACTGGTGCATTAATCTCATCCATCTTTGGAAGCAGAGGAAATATGCTGGAATAATAGTAGCACTTATGTCGCACTTTTCACTCCCAACATGCTTTTAAACATTACGTAATCCTCATACCGCCCTAACTAGTATCCCTATATGACGGTAAGGGAAACTGTGAAACAGTTATTTGTTCAAGGGAAGAGAAAATCGGTGTCAGAAATTAGGGGTTCCTGGCTCACTAGACAAACCCTCTCTCACCAAAGAGATCTATTAACACAGAAGAATAAAAAATGCATTGCTTCCAAAAAGCTTAGATTGCTACAGGAGCTTCACTGAAATACACTGAAGACACATTTTCTTTGGAATATTTCCCACACAAATAGTATTAGAAATGCCTATTCTGAGGTCCAGCTGGAGATTCAAGATAGCAATACCCAATGTATTTCTGCTTCAGGCAAAATCCTTCTTTCCTGTCTGCACTGCAGACCTATAGCCTCTGGGACTGAGAATCCATTGTGTATAGTAGACTGAGATACACAGAGAGAATAGAAATCTGCTCTAAAAATCTTCATTTGAATTCCACACATCTGGGGCTGAAATCAGGCCTTATTAGCTTTTTCTGGAGCAGATATATTAACAGAAAAGTGTGCTAATTAATTTGGGACCATTTTCTACTCTATGGGAGACTTGGGGTAGCTAGTTCAGAGTGTCTATGTGCAGACCTTGCTTCCTGCCCACACACTCTGGCCCACAACATTTGTCCATGGCTCACATCACAGAGCACTTGCAGAGCACCAGCTATGCGGGTTTTGGTGAGCGCAACAGTTGGCCATGTCTTTCCCGCTCCTGTAACATACATGTCTATGAATGGTAGCTTGAGTTTGCTCTGTGGCATTTAACAGCGATCTATTTTATTGTAAAACAAAAATAATTTAAAAACCTCTGCCTTTTGGAACCAATCAGATGTTTGGGTCACAAATATTCTGGAATCTGGTTACCCTGTGTCCCAAACAATCCTGTTTTACACACATTTCTGGTTTTTTGGCACACACACACACACAAAAAAAGACCCAAACAACTGCCACTTTAATAGAACAAATGAACTGTTGCTATAAGAGTGAGAAAGCAAGTAAAAGTGAGCCAGAGCTGCATTATTGATCACTTCCTGTGATAACTCTCAAAATAAACGAGACTCCATTTAAATGACAGTAGTAGTATTCTGCCAATAAAAGTGGCATTTGAGAATGTGCCTAGGGCGTATATGTATCTGTCAAACTCTAATGTGTGTGCCCTAGGATGGGTTCAGCTGTGAGAGAACCCTTCTAAACAGAAGAAGGTCATGTTGTATAAACATATTTTGCCACTTTTCAAAATGTTCTCATAATAGTGTTACGAGTATCCATGAATAACATTTGGGTTTCTACCACTGATTTTAAATGGAGTCAGTTTTGAAATTGAATCCTAGTTAAAGCAATAGCCAAAACCTCCTGAAAAGCGGCATGGATGTCAACTATTGTACTTTTGTATCTGATACCGAGACTGCATCCACAATGAAATCTCTTACTGTGATAGATTCGTGAAGCCATCTTGGTAAGCCAGGACAGAGCTTAGAAACTAAAAGAAGAAAGAATAAAAACCTCACATTAACTAAAGACAGAAGTAATTTTCCCTTGCAGACTCATATTTCTAAAAGAATAGGAGATCTTTGTCAATGGAAATTATTTTGAAGTCTGAATTCTACTGCACTAAAGATCAGCCTAGGAAGCAAAATCAGAGCTACCCTAAATGCAAAACTCTGAATGCTGTTTTATCTTTACAAATAGTCTGAGACCTCAGTTCTTCTTCCTGTGATGGAAGAAATGAGGGAATGCCTGACTCCATGATGGAGACACAGTACAGTAATGTCTTAATTAAGAAACAGGACAGTCTCCATTCTAAGTTCAAGTGTGAACCCACTTTTTCAATTCTGAGAAGGGAAAATAACTCCTTTTGGTTTGAAATGCATGCAATTATTCTTTCACAGTGAGTAGGTTCATGGGAAACTGAAAGTTAATTCGGAAAGGCATTTTTTAAATTTAATCGTAGATAAAAATACTGTTTTTCACTTTTTGAAAATCATCTTTTTATTTCTTGGCCATTAATCCCCAAATGACACTCAGAGCACATGTCATGTTTTATCTTTCCAGAGTCCCCAGGCTACTTAGTTATTAGTGGAGCACCATTATTATATTGCACATTCCCTGGCAGAGTTTATAAGCTCTGCAGGTTCTATCATTCAGCTGTGGGTCTTCCTGAGAAGAGGACTCACATAGCAGACTTCAGCCTGGTCTTGAGTAATACAACCCTCCATCCCCTAGTCTGAGACCCCCTCGTAGTATAAGTGCTGGTGATATAATGATACAATAAAAGACCATAGTGTTATAATGCATATGTGCAACAGGAAAGGGTCAGTGTAGGTAAGGGAGAGAAGTAAGGCTAGTGTCGCAATCATAACTTTGAATTTCTTATTTTCAAACAATTGTACTTTCTGATAACTGTAGTTTTCTGCTACTATGCTAAATCAATTTACAATGACTTGGCCAGCATTGTTCTGCACGCAAAGGCAGATTTTCTGGAAAAGGGCCTGTGGTGGGAAATAAACACTCATTTTCTGAGAACAGAATTTAGAGTAAGAGGCTCTGAAATATACATTACTCCTGCCAAATTGGTCTATTACACGCCTACATATGCATCTTGCATAAACAGGCGCCAATTTGTACCAATACACCATTATTGCAGGTGTAATATGGATGCCTATCTTTGTGTATTCAACTCCAGATTGTATCTATTATATGTTAAGGTGAATTTTGCCCTTGTATAAATTATAGGGACGTTATATTAGCACTTTCAGTTAGACTATAATTTCTAAATCCTACATTACAGGTTTTTTATTTTAGCTGAAGCTAATTATTAAAATAGTGTTATTGTTTGTTGATATTTTTATTAATCCCTAGACTTATTTAATAGTTGATAGTTCAAACAGCTATGGTTAAACGTATACAGTATTAGTGACCGACAGAGAGGGAATAAAAAACAGGAGAGAAACAGGTAGGAGAAATGAGTTCGGCTGGGAATGGTAAATGTATTTGATCCAGACCCTGAGACATTTGTGCAGAAGATTCTGGCTTATGAATCTTTAAAATCAATTAGCATGCAATAGACATTTGTACCTCAACAGACCAGATTCTGGTGCATAAACTCACAATTCAATTAACAACCTGTATAGATCTTTGGGCAGGTCACTAACTCCCGGTCTGGGAAAGCTTTTAGAGGGGAAAAATTAGCAAAGTGCAATGAGATGGCACCAGCAAGGTGATGAGCTGTGCGTAGCACAAGGAAAGTGGAGACCACTACATTTTATGGTACATGTACATTAATTAATATCCTAAATTAGACATTTTCCCTTCCATCTGTGAATGGGTGCATTGGTTTTTTTTCACAGTTAATTGAATGGCTAATCTCCAGAAAAAAGGCTAGATTTTGATACTCTTATTCCTGCTTATTCTGTTGAATGGGCTGTATCAATTAAGTAAGGTACTAGGCAGCATGAGTCCAGGAATCAGAGTCCAGCCCTAAATTATTAGACTCACTTGCCACTGTCAGATTACAAAAGCCCAGGAGCATCACCCATATTCGTTTCCTTGGATTAGTCTATATCCTTGCCAGGAAAAGTACATCCTACTATTATCAAACTCCATCGTATTTGGTCATTGTGTGGGAGGATCGTGATGATTGAGCCAAAAGAAGTTTCTACTGCTTGTTGCAGAGGATAAGATAGTGACACCATTTTCATGGGCTGCTGTGTATTGTATACAAGGGGCGTGTACAATCTATTCTGCAGAGAGCACTGTTCTTGTGGCTTTCATGTCACCTTCATTATTTTACTGAACCTGTCATAGCACAGGGGAGTGAGAAACCATTTTATTACCTTTCTAGCTCACTGATTTTGTTTGTTTGTTTTAAATGATCAAAGCCTTACACTAGATTTTTTTTTAATGCAGTAGTGAGAATGCAACCTGAATATATAGGTCATTGGATCAGATTTGTGGATTCAATGATGGAGGTTATAATTTTGCATCCTGCCAGAACTAAACCACTAGAGAGAAATAAAAGAGAGATGTTATGCCTTAATGGTGTACATCAGTGGTTTTCAACCTGTGATCTGTGGACCCTTGGGGGTTGGCAGACTATGTCTAATTTTTCCAAAGGGGTCGGCACCTCTATTTGAAATTTTGTAGGGGTTCATAAATTAAAAAAGGTTGAAAACCACTGAGGTATATGGTCTACACTCTAGGCTCAAGAGTGTGGAAATAAACAGTATGGTTCTGAAATTACAGCCTCAAAGAAAGCAAGACTATAATGTTGTCCAGGGCCATAGCATTCTCCAGAGCAGTGAGTAAAGGATGCTGGGATTTCCACATTGCTTTATGATGTTTCTCTCATATCTGGAAATGGCTAATGCTGTTAAACAGGCATTTACTCCAGCTCACCAGAGCTGAATCAGTGGTGATTTCCTATGGGATACCTTACTTCAAATTATGCTTAGGGCATAAGGTAAAGTGTGGTTGGTGATCTGATCCTAGCCCCAAGTATTGCTGCAGATTCTTTCTTCAAAGAAACTCAAAGGTATATATTGTACCTTTAAGTTGATATTAATGCAGTTGCCACTTGGACCCACTGAAACTTGCCTGGTTTGGAGTTACTATATAAACTCTAAACTCAGTCCAGATGCATCTCCAAGGTCTGCACACTTTTTGAGTAAACCTGGGCACAGACATGAAGAACATGAACTAATTTATGGCTCTGTGTCTAAAAGCTATAAAACTTGCAAAACAGGAAAAATCAGGCAGTTTTAGTTGAATTCCTGGTTTACATATATGGTGCCATCCTTTTAAAACCTAAAACTTCTCTTTTCTTAACAGTCATGTCAGGGACTGTTACATATAACATAGTCAACATTTTGAGCAGAGTTAGTCAATACCGTGTTAAGAGCTATGGTACACTGGTTTATATAGTATAACAATGTGTCATGCCAGCTCTGCATAGTACATAATGTGTGCAGGTTTGCACAGGTCATGGGACATGCATTGTGAATGCAAAAGGAATTACTATAATTTGACATTAGGCTTTTTGTTGGTTATTTTACATTGCTTTTTTGCTGAGTACATACAGATAGAGAATTTAGGCTCTAACTTGTTGAGCAAGGTTAGGTCAATTAAAGACTCCAATGCCAAGAAGACTTCCAACGGTTAATCTGTCTCAGAGGATAGTAACTCCCATGCTTAAAAGCTCCAGAAAACTGTTCAGTGAAAGCCTTTATACAGTCCAAACCCGGACAGCTCTACCACAGGAAAAGGAAGGCCAGATTAGACAACAAGGATAACATTTCAAAAGTGCCATAGTGATTTAGGAGTCTAAGTCCTATTTTCAAAAGCACCGAAGTCCGAGGTGTCTCAGTGCCATTGGCTTTTGGGAGATGTAAGAGATGGGAGATGTAGCCCAGCAGGGGGACCTAGCCCCTAGAGAAGAATGGGGGTATGAGGCATTACAGCTGCCATGAGGCACCATGATGATACTTCTGAATCCATTTTTGTTGGTGTTGTTGTTCTTGAATGAAAGCCCAAAACTTTCCGTGTTCAGTTTTTAACACAATGTTGACATTTTTCTCTAAAGAGCAGACATTTTTCACAAAATAAATCATTTTGTTAGAAGCCCAATTGTCCATCCAACAAACATTTTGGATGGAAAATTTTCAACCAGCCCTAATTATGGGCACACTACCTTTCACTTTAATGCACATTAGCTAAAAGAAATTGGGGCCCAGTCAAACTCCAAATTCTGCTTCCTGGTGGAAACCAAATGTCTTTGTTCCTTGTATTATCTGTAACATGTTCCTTTTCCCAACACAGCTCTATAGATCAAACTAGGGAGAAACTACAGAGAGGAGTGAAACCAAGCTAGTGAGATCTCATTGAAACTGAGGTCTAAGAGTGTTTGCACTGAGTAGGCCTGTGCTTGCTGGGTTACAGATAATACAAGGAACAAAGACATTTGGTTTCCACCAGGAAGCAGAATAGCGAGGAAACATCTGTACAAGGGCTACAGGAGCAAAGCTGCAGCACTGCTGCTGTACCCCTGTAATGTAGACACTTACTACAGTGACAGAAGCGGTTTTTCCAACATTAGTAAAACTACTCCTTTGAGAGGTGGTAGCTTGGTCAACAGAAGAATTCTTCTGTTGACCTAGCTGCATCTACAGTGGGGGTTAGGTTAATCTAACTACATAGGGCTTTGAAAAATTTCATGTCCAGAGTGATTAGCTAGGCCGACCAACATTTTAAGGGTAGACCAGGCCAGCGTGATCCTTTTGGTAAGTGTATGGAGAGACTCATGGCTTGCCTATATGGGGACAACCAGTCAAGTTAAGGTGAATCAACTAAAGATGTGAAGTCAAAACATGTAAATAAAAGAGTGTTAAACCCCCTATGGCTGCTTTCACTCAGGAGTAGAGTAGCCTTAATTCATGTAACTTACTCCTGAATGAGTGCATTCACACAGGGTTTTAATGAAATTTCACTTATGGGCATTGACTTCACACCTTTCATTGATTCGCCTTTACTTTCCTGAGTGTCCCAGTGTAGACATGGCCTCAGAGACACTTGTATGAAGTGTTATCAAACGTTGGAACAATTCAGGCCTGGGCCAGCATACAGAATCATCCATGGGTCATTCAAAATATACAGGGGTCTGCTTGGATACATTAACTGGGTATGTGTAATTTCCCTGCTTGTCTATATGTTGTTTTTATGCAGTCCTGGGGCATGTATTCAAACGAAGTGCACATTACAAAAACTTTACTTTATGCTGTATTAAGATCTAAATGCTTGAAATGTTTTTAAGACTTCTTTGAGGCTTGTTCGGACTGTGCTGCATTTTATTGAGTAGCATGTTTAATTTTATGAGTTCATCAGAGGTATTCTAATGTAAATAATATTTGAGAAAGATGCTGATCATTAAGCTGCAGAATTACAAGCTTGTTTTAAAAGCACCTTATTACCATGTTCAAATACCCCAGCATTAGTAAGCTTGGAAACCTCTTAGAACTAAGTATGCATTTTTAAATAATGCACATTGTTCAACTGTAGTTACCAAATTCCACTCTGACATTTAGTACTTAAAGAGTTTAGAGAATCCAGACTCTCTTATCAACTTCCAGACAAGGGCACCAAATGTCATGTAGGCTTCCTTTGACTTGTAGCCACAAGCTACATACAGCATTTAATATAGTCTATGGTTAAGTGCTTAAGGTATTAGGGAAATCTGGAAACAAAGTACATTGCCATTAGCAAAACTGGTGCTGACTTTTTATTCTACAGTTGTGGATTGGTCTTTGTCAACACTTTTGGGATAAGAGAAAGTTTGCTGCCTGTAATTTCTTCACAGGATGAAGAGACTGACAAAATTTAAAATGAGTGTTCTGACATTCAGGTGTTTCCATTTTCAGACCATATGTTGCTTATTTAATTAAATACTTATCTTCATTTTTTTTAATTGCCAAAGCTTTTAATTAGGAAATCAGAATATGGAACATATAATTAAAGGTGTATCAAAAAAAAATCCTTGTACTTAAATCACAGTAATTATTCTAGCATAATGTATTTGTATTTACTTTAAAAAATATTAATTGTAGGACTAAATTCACCACATCTTAAAGTCCAAACCTAGAAAACTGGGACGGAAAGATGGCAAAATTATTAAACCAGATCAATTTCTTTTTATTGCACATTTATTTATTCTTTTATTGCACATTCATAAAAGTCAAAAGTATAGACATTAAAAATGTTATAGAATGATTAGCTGCTAAAAGAATATAGATAAAAATGCCTTGAAAGACATTGGGGATAAAAGCTACAAAAAGAAAAGTCTTTGAGATGCATATTTAACTCCAATGCCCTGGATTAGAGTAAATTTGAAAGGAATATATTTAAAGATTATGGATAAATCATAAACCATAAGAGAAAAATACAAATGGATCATTATTAGTATGCCACAAACAATGAACAACCCCCAACAGATTCAAAACTTCTAAAAGGCTCACATAAATTATGTTCCAGTTCATATTTGTGGCCCTAAGAGCATCCCTACGCCAGAAGGCAAAGGACTTCCTGGTATCTGGCAGTGAGTTTCAGTCGGCCTGACCAGCTCAGAGTACATGAACTCACAGTTATTATAATCTGTATCTATAAGGTGTCATGTAATATGTCATTGGAAGATTGATAACTCACTGATCAGTAATATTCCTGTATGATATATGTATAAAAACCACAAAGGACGATATAGATATGCTGGAATTGTGATTAAAATGTGTTTAAACCAGACATGTTGGGGAGAGTTAAAAAAACAGTTTTTTTCCTGACAAAGGAACGTGGTTCCTGCTTGAATGTGTCTCCTGTGTAAATTGAGCAAAGTGTGACCAAAGACAAAGGAAAGCACATTTGCATGCCGGGCAACCAAAGCTATCAGGAGAGCAAGTGGGGGAAAAAAGTGATCACTTAACAAGCTCAACAGGGGATGGAGACTGCACCCCCAGGAAGTCATCCTGCCTCTTGAAGCAGGGTCAGTGAACTTCAAGAGAGATACTTTTCAAAGGTTTACTGGACTATAAAGAGAGGGGCAGAGAGCCCTTACGTTATCCTTCACCTGAAGAGACAGGGAAAACCAGTGCCTTTAACTCTGTGGGGATCCTGACTAAGAGCTAGTCAGCCATTGCTGGAAAGGAAGACTGGTTGAGGAAACAACCTTGAACAAAGACTTTAGTTTGTTATGTCTTAGCCATTAGAAAGTGTATTTTTACTTTTCTTTGTTTATAACCCTTTCTTCCTTTCTATGTGGCAACACACAACCTATGTCCTTTTGTTAATACTGTAAACTTGTTTTATTTTTACTATAAATCAACTTTGTGCTGTATTTGAAGAGAAAGTTGTGTTTACCCCAGTTACTTTAAGAAGCTGCAATGTATGGACTCTTTAAAAAAGCAGTGAACCAAATGTCTTCTGTGAATGTTCAGTGTTAGGAGCTGTGCACTGTAAAGAGAGATCTCTGAGGAACGCAGGGGCTGGAGTTCACAAATTGTTACCTGCTAGGCAAGGGTTGGGCTGGGAGTGCCTTGAGGAGTTTGCTAGCAAGGCAGCCAAGCTGGGGTATCAAGGAGTTGTCATGGCCTAGATGCAGCAAAGCTCTCACTTACTGAGGCTGAGAGGGGTAGCACAGTGTCTTACAGCTCTGGGTATTCACAGCAGGTGTTACATTCTCCAAAACCTTTTATTTCCTCTCCTTTCTCTATACCATATTATGACTAACCCTTAACTTCTACTCTACCCTTCCCCATGATCACCAATTAACCCCTCCCCACCTTCTACCCAGATGCCCCTTCTCCCTTGACAACTGCTACCAAAAACATCACCCTGCCTACTGTTAACCATAATCCCAACATGAGGGTGCCATAGTAACACTTAGATATTGCAACAACAAGTGCTCTAGAACAGTGGTTCCCAAACTGAGGTTCGTGAACCCCTGGGGGTTTGTAAAATGTTACAGGGGGTTCTAGGGGAAAAAATTCCCTAATGGCGGCCAGAGCTGTCCCTAGGGACCCCTGGAAGCATGGGGCCAGCAGCCCGGAGCCCCTGGACTTCAAAGAGCTAAGCAGATCAAAGTAAGCATAGCTATCACACTGAAGAGATTGAAAATTCAAGATTCCTTATAAGAAATGGAAAGGGAGGTGGATATTTTTGGCTGTTTTTAAAATGAAATAAGCAGCTAGTGTTGTTTTTTAAATTATTATGAAGAACAAGTTTAAGCTTTGCTGTAACGTGCAATGTTTGCCTGGACTGCTCAAGATCTGAATGCTTGTGTAGGAGGGACTCTTTGAATTGGCTTCTTAAATCCCTTCATGCTGTTTCACATCTGATACTCCTTGATGAAACAAAGGAGCCTTGTCTTATAACAGGCTTATTCAAAGTGATACAAACTACAAAAGTGAGATCTTGGACAAGTGTTGCTGTTTTCATAATGTAATAAAAATAATATCATGATAGATAATAATTAATAATAAATACTGTATAATAAGCATGTCACAAAAACAAATTTTATATTTCTGAGATCACTGCTTTTATAATTTATACTCAGGTAAAGGAGAAAATCCCTGGAAATATTCATTTTTAGGTGGAGGTTTGCGATACCTGACATTTTAGTGAAAGGGGTTCACAGGTTGTTAAAGTTTGGGAACCACTGCTGTAGAAAGATCTTTTCCTGGAGGAAGTAGTTCCAGCCCAATGTCATCTATTACTCAGAAATGTTGGGATAGAGGGGGTGGGGGAGAACTGAATGACACCTACATTTTTGTTGTTCCCAAGCTTTCAATTGTTTTAAAAATAAAATGTCAAGATAATTGCAGCAGTTTTATCTACAATACTTGGAACCAACAACTGGCACACAGTTATTTCAAAGAGTGGCACTTTAAGACCAAAAATGTATACATGGGTGCAACAACACACTTTCGAAGTGCACGTTTCTAAAACACTGCCCGCTGCCTTGATTTAGCTGGAACTAGTTGGCAGTACATTGCCAAAAATTAAGGCACATTGTTTTTTTAAAAAACCTCTTCTTTAACAGATTTGACTTACTGTCTAATTGTATAACTGGAAAATAGATCCCATCAATGTTAGAGATTAATGATAGAAGAATAGTGAGCATTAGTTTACTTCCCTCCTACATTAATGCTCAGGGGCCTATCTAGCTCTTTGGCATTGAAGACCCAACTAATATGGATGGAATTGTTCTGAAACGCTAAGCAACAAGGTATAGTTCTTGTAGGTCACCTAAAACTCATCTAAGAAAGAAAATAACTGTTGTGTGTGTTTATAAGAGTCAACAGGAAAATTTATTGGAGAACTATGCCTGTAATGAAACCGCCTGATGGAAATATGTATTTACTCTCCCCATATGGGTGTCTTTCTTTTGTGTATTTTGACATGTACAAGAAAGATGTATAATTCAATTACCCCTTTCAGTATTAGATTATTCTGACATTGTCTATTCTATTACTTCTCCTACAAATTTGAAAGGGGCTGAATACTGTTTTTAATTCTGTTTGTTAGTTTCTGATTCCCTGCAATTATATTGAACATAATTGTTTTCTGTGCATTTCGGGCTTTCTCCACAAATGTTCTCCTAGGCTGATCTTCATATATAAATGTATATACAAATAAAGTCTGCAACAAATATAAACTCTTTTCTACTATACATGTGAATCTCAAAATCAATTTAATTTATATTGTAAGAGCTAAGATTTTACATTGAGAGATCTATGTACTTAGATATCCCAGTCCTGCAAAATTAACTACTGTTGCACTTGCAAACATATGCAAAATAACTAATTTTACAACACCTGCACACTGGAAATCAATTTATTTTGTCACTTCTGCATTCAGACACAGAACATTAACACCTCAGATTAACCTCCCTTCATTTATTGCATTCTTTAGTTTCTGCATGTTTAAAACTATTTCCATCTAGTTACATCAAACAAAGAAACAGCCACTATAATGAATCCTAGATCAATTTTTCAATATTTATGGTTATATCTGAGCAAACCATGAAAAAATTATGAATGTTTTTACAAATTCTGTATTGCTGTTTGATTCAGCCGTGTTCACAATCCTGTTTGTTATCTTTTCCATTTATAGCTGTGTGAATATGTTTTGCTCAGATAAATGATAGGGAATGGCTGTCCCAAAACCTGCATTTGCAAACAGTCCAAATAAAAATCACTTCCCATCTCAGTTAGGTTTCCCTTCCTAGTACTGTGATGTCATAATCCTACTATTCCTCCAGTGACCCATAGAGTCTTCTAGGGTAGATAAGATCTTAATTTCTAATGTAAAAAGCAAGCAGAACAATTTTTTTTTAATCCCAAACTTCCAGGCCTTCTTTATACATCACCAAGAAGCAAAAAAGGGCAACCTCCACTTTTTTTTTTTATAAGCAGGTCCCAATTTAAGGTCAAAGCAGTCACAGCACAAAACATGTTTTCTAAGGAAGAGTGTCAGCTTTTGTCAGTGAGATACATGTAAATCATATGTAAACAGCAATTAACCTTATGGCCAAGAACAGAAATATTTTGGTTTTTAAAAAATCACAAATACACAAAGGAAGTAAACTTTAGAATTTGCAGTAGGTAGGAGTAAATTTATACCATCTGGAAAAATCTGGAAAAACTTATTGCAAGAACTCTACTCATGATTCTTTTGCTATGTACTATCCAAGTATTTTTGACAAGATTTATTCATATTAGTGCAAGAAGCCAATACCACTGGGCTCTTGTTCAAACATTTGTAGACGAAAAAGGTTACCCTATGTAAATACCTTTTCTCAAGTAAAATAAAGTAAAACAGTACTGAAATCAAACAGCTAGAATTCATACACTTATGGTCACAGTATCGTACTCAAAGGGCATGTTGCTATCATAAGGCCTCTTCTGTGGATCCCCAAAACCATAAAAATGGCTGCTTAAATAATAAATAGGGAAGTGCATCTGTTTAAACATAGCAGCAAAAAGATCTTGCTCAATAAGACAGTTTACTTTTTTTAAAAACTATCTTGTTTTAGCCTTTAGAAATGTTATGCCTTCGTCCTAGAAACATCAAGATGATCCGGTAGCCAAGCTCAGGTAGTTGGGGCATATAAATTAAGTGAATTGTTGCTGTTACCACTCACCATTTTGCACAAGCAGGGCAGTGGATGTCAGACTGGGAGGTCTGTCCTAGAGAACTCCAAGACATACAGATTTTAGTGCTTTTCTCCTCCTACACAGTCTGTCCCAATGTTTGTTGTAGTTTTTCTCCCTCACCTGTTTTTCCCTTCCCTGTTCCCCATCCAGTCCATCTGGTTTTAAAGCTTACTTGTTTCTAGTTGCTCCTGTGTACTACAAACTGTCTATTTGGAGAAATAATTCAAAATGGTGGACAGGCCGTTTACAAATAAGCCCTTCCCAAGGGGATAAATTAATGAGGAGGTGGAGCTAAGGTGGAATGATATGATTTATTGGGGAGAAGACTGTGACCTTGTTTTGGCCTGTAATAGGTATTCAGAGGCAACCCCAGCTAATGTAGGATCAATGGTCACAAATCCCAAATAAGTCAATGAGAGTCAAAGCTCCCACTCACTGCAACCAGGCCAGGATTTTACCCAGGGGCGGCTCCATGCCCCAGCATGCCAAGCCTGTGCTTGGTGTGGCAAGCTGCGGGGGGCACTCTGCCGGTCAACACGAGGATGGCAGGCAGGCTGCCTTCGGCGGCTTGCCTGCGGAGGGTCCAGTGGTCCCACGGCTTCGGCGGACCTCCCACAGGCATGCCACCGGAGGGTCCGCTGGTCCCGCGGCTTGGGGCGGCAAAATGCCTAGAACCGCCCCTGATTTCACCCCAATTTTTTTTTAAATCTGAGCTTTAGTACTTAGTCAACATTTCCTCTTCCTGATTTATCACCTGATTGCATTTAAAATGTAGGATATGGAAGATTAATCAAAGTTCCTAAAGCCTACTAATTAATTATTAAATATTCAATTAATTATAACAGATAAAACAATCATTCTCAATGAAATGTTACACATTAATAACTAATACTGGATTTCATAATTCTTTATACTTATTTCCCGTTACCTATAATCTTATTTCTCTGACTGCAGGAGTTAATTGACCACAGCACAATCAATGTACAGTGGTGGGCCATTAAAAAGTCATCATCATTTGCCAACAGTTACCTGAAAGCAGTATCTGAGCTTCTGCAATTATTCCCTGTGGTTAGAATAGCAAGTAACTGCATTAACTAAATGGCAGTACAGTATCTGCTCGCAGAAGCTGATTTTTTTAATGATACCCAATATTTACCGAATTTGATTATTTACTGTATTAACTGATGACATTGAGCTAGGATATTAAAAAAAAACTGAGAAGCTACATCTCATTGACAATGGTGTGTGTATATATGTGTATGTGTGCATATATGCAGAGCTATGCAAGTTAAATTTAAATTAGTTTGGCTGGACAACTAGATAAAGTATTCATGTAGGTGGAATTTCACAGTATTTTTAAAAGAAATTATTCAAAAACTATGTATTGTGTGTTTTCCCAGGCTGATAGAGATGAGCTATTAATTAATTAATATTCATTAATTCATTAACACATTTCATTGCATCTCCCAATTAAAATTTTTGTAATTGTTTTCAATGGTTTGTCCAGCTCCAGTTAAGACTTTTTATTTGGACTGTGAAGATGAAGTAGTGTAGATTAAGTCTACAGGCAGCTGAAGCTCAAAGCTAGGGAACAGTTTATCCATCAAATCAGAGTTCAAAGCAGAATATGTTAATATAAAATAGCTGCTTAGAAATGAAATGACCTAGTCTTCAAAAATACAAATGTCTAAGCTGCAACACTGATGTTTGTTTTGGTAACTGTATCTTTTAATTTAAATGGAATATTCTTGCCTTTATCTGTTGACAAGTAGCCTTTGCAACCTCATCACTAGCGGTACAGTCGATAGTTACTATGCCCTAGCCAAAAAGCTTCTCTGTTACAAGAAAATCAACACATAATACAAGTTTGGTATAAAAAAATCCCCTCCCCAGCACTATTGTCAAACATATTCCATATCGTGAGAAACCTCTACAGATATCCTCTGCTCTCTTAACCCAGACATCAAGACTTGGTTTCTTTAATTCAGTACAGTGTACAGCTTTGGATAGGAAATCCTACCATCAGCATAAAAGGGAGCACATATCGGACTAAAGCCTGCTTTGAATTAAAGACATTTTGCTTGTTAAGAACAATGTGAGATTGGATCTTGTCAGCTAGATCCCAAGCTCCAGCCAAACTATGCAGTGGAGAGCGGAGGCAAAAGTGACCTAAGCCTTGGAGCGGCCCTTGGTTACAGCTGGCTGACCATGGCCCTCCAGATTTGCCCTGGAGCCAGAGTATTCTTATCATGGAGTCCTTTCCCTCAGCATGGCCCTCAATGCAGAGCCAGAGGACCCTCAGCTGGGCACATCGGCTGCATGTCTAGCTGGTTTGCACCACCATGGTATTGCAAATCAAATATAACAAGGCAAAGAATATGGCCTGTTGGACGGGATTCACACTAGGATACCAGAGTGATTTAAATATAGACATTCCATAAAGACAATATATAGAATGAAGATTCGGCTATCTAAAATGAGATCCAACACTACTTTATCATAGATCTAAACTTCATTGTATCTTATGTACACAGCAGTGTCTTCCTATTTCTGCTGCAAGAAAGTTAATAGATCCATAGTGTCTAAATTAGCCGCATTTCTAGAGGTGGATATTAAAGGCAAAAAACAAAATAAAACAAAGTACACACCTATGCTTCACATTTTTCCAATGAAATAGCATATGGCTGGCTGCTGCAGTACTGTGGCAATTAATACCCATATGGTTCTTGCAATGAAAACATAGAGAAAGAAAATGAGAGAGCACTGCAAAAGAAAAATGGTTACCTACTTTTTGTAACTGTTGTTCTTCGAGATGTGTTGCTCATGTTCATTCCATTCTAGGTGTGCACACACCCAAGTGCGTAGTCATTGGAGATTTTGCCTTAGCAGTATCGGTAGGGTCGGATGTGGTGCCCTCTGGTCAGGCAGCAATATATCAGGCGCCACCGGCCCTGTGCTCTCTCAGTTCCTTCTTATCGCCCGTGGTGGTTAGTCAGCGCACCTTCCCCTGCTTGGGAAGGGATAGCAGTTTTTCTCAAATGAACTTTATGCCTTGAGAAATTTGAACATTTGTGAAAATACAAGTAACATCAAAGGTGAGATTAGCTGTCCCCACCTCTCATCCACAAACTGCAATAACTAACAATCATGAACCCAAGCCAATAGAAGAAAGCATGTCATGGAACACCAGGAAATATATCTGACCAAGAACAGATCTCACCTTTTAGCTTTTCCCATTGTGAAGGGCAGACATAAAGAAGATCGTAGATTCCTTTTCCATAAGCACCCAAAATATGGACACTGGTCCGAAAGCCATTTGTTCCTCTTTGGTTAAGATACTAGGATGGAAATCTCAGTGGAACAGCCCCTACACAGAGAGTGATCTTTCAGTATTTTCTGAGACAGAAAAAACTCTAAAATAGCACTTTTCTATTTCACATTCAGTACTAAGTTAAATCAGGAAATGATTTACAAAAAGGCCCTACAATAAAGGCTGAAATATGCCATCAGGCTGTAAGTATTTAACATCTATATTAGAAAAGGATATTTATGGATGGCTGAAGGATACATTTGGTAACGTTCCATTAAACAAGTGTGAATCAGCATGGATTTATAACAGATAAATCATACTTGACAAGCATGGTTATTTTTTCTTTTTAGTGAAATAAAGTAGCAATCTAGATAGAGGGGAAGAAATAGCTTTAAATATATGTGGATCTTCACAAAACTATTGACAATTTCATATGATGAATCATTGCATAATTTCTCCAAATATGAGTTAATAAAATGAAATCAGAGCTCTGGAATAAAAGGTATAACAGTTCTTTCATCCAGTCTCCACAGTATGACAAGTTTAAGTAAGTCCCTTCTATTATTCCTTTGAAGGTCACCCATTGTTAAGTGTGGCAAGAGCCATCACTTCTATTAGAAGACTGGGTTCCAAATGCTAGCCGTCCATGTTTACTCTTGTATCTCTTTATGAATTCTGCTGATCATAGATAGAACTAGGAAAGCAAATCACTCAACAATCTTGACTAGATTATCTTTTCAGCTAAGCTATTTCCTAGCTGCCAAGTCTGCCCTGTGCTATCTATTATATCCCAAAGGGAAAGGTTTCTCCTACAGTTACTGGGCTTCCCACATTACCTTTAGCCAAAAAGTAATACTAGTCTGTAAGTCTGAAGGGAACTAAAAAGTTTCTAAAGAATGAATGAACATGAATATACAGTACACTGATAGAGCTTCTGATCAAGTAAAGCCCTTACAAACATTTCCATAGTGCTTGAAAGCCTGCTGGCGTCCAATTTTTTTCCAGTTAGTCCAATAAAAGAAACATGACTATGTAGATAAAAACCTGTGCACAGTGCTGGTTTTTAAAACTCAATTAACTTGGCTTTTTCATTGAGAGGAAAAATTAAAACTTCATCTTTCACCTATTCCTGACTTCCGTACGAATGGATTGCTGCTGTGGTGGCTGGAGCTAACAATAAGCAATTGTTCATCAAAGTCTTCTCAGCCAATACGGTTACAGGCATTACTTTAAAAATTACACCCTTGTTTCCTGAAAATAAAGCGCGTGTGTGTGTGTGTGTGTGTGTGTGTGTGTGTGTGTGTGTGTGTGTGTGTGTGTATACACAAGTACATGTATACGTATGAGTATCCAAACAGATATGTGTGCGCTGTGTATGAGATCTATATCTATATACAAACATTACAAGCATTTACTCATGCAATGTACTATAGTCCATCCAATTGACATTCAGACAGCACAAGGACCTGTGTCCCAATTATGATGTGCACTGGGACCATGGGCAAAACAGCTTCCCAAAGGTGCTTGCACATTCCCCTGATCTCCAGGAGGACCCATGAGAAGTCACATTAACACAGATCCAGTCAGCCACAAAGCTGGTGTGGAGGGCTGTGGCCACTATCGCAGCACATAGACTGAAAGAGCTGCCACAGTGGTACAGTCCTGTGGCTTGGCATTAGTTTGGAGGAGATGGATCTAACCTCCTCACTTGTCCCACATCCATCAAGGCAGCACCTTATACTCAGGCTTTATGTGTGTTGAGCGGATTTTGCCCTGGTCGAATATTGGGCAGTGAAGAGTGTAAGAACTACACTTTTTATGAGGCATACATAATTCACACAAGCTGCTGTGAAAGCTGAATGGTGAGGGAGTTGTGAAAGGGCTGTGCTGCACACAGAAACAAGGAACAGACAGAAGCATGCATAGTGGCAACAGAGGTAAGAGATTTATTAATGATGACCTAGAGATGGGTGAACATTACCACTGAGTATAGTGAGACACAGATTTAGGGTGACCAGATGTCCCGATTTTATAGGGACAGTCCTGATATGTGGGGCTTTTTTTTATATGGGCTCCTATTACCCCTCACCCCCGTCCTGATTTTTCACATTTGCTATCTGGTCACCCTGCACAGATTAAACCCTCAAAGTACAAGTTGTGCCAAATTAAAGTTTCATGGTCTTAGCTAGGCTTTGGGACACGTTATGATCCTAGCTTTCAGGCATTCATAACTACTGTCAGTGTTCCCAGAGAGCAGCACTTAATACATCTTGAGAGACAACCCATCATTAGACAATTGGAAGGCATCTTATCTAGCCTCCAATTACCTAGCCCCCATATATCTGGATTGCTCTAAGTCTAGCTGAGTGTGAAGGTATTTGTCTCCCCTAAGTAGTGAAGAACATAAGAATAGGCAAACTGGGTCAGATCAATGGTTCATCTAGCCCAGAAGCCTATCTTCTGACAGTGGCCAGTGCCAGATGCTTCAGAGGGAATGAACAAACCAGGGCATTTTATCAAGTGATCCATCCCCTGTTGTCCAGTCCCAGCTTCTGGGAGTCTGAGGCTTAAGGAAACCCAGAGCCTAGTATTGCATCCCTGGCCATCTTGGCTAACAGCCATTGATAGACCTATCCTCCAGGAATGGATCTAATTCTTTTATGAACCCAGTTATAGTTTTGGCAACGAGTTCCACAAGTTGACTCTGCATTGAGTAAAGAAGTACTACTTATATGTGTTTTAAACCTGCTGAGTGACCGCTGGTTCTTATGTTATGTGAATGGGTAAATAACACTTCCTTAGTCACTTTCTCCGCACCATTCATGATTTTATACACCTCTGTCAGATCCCCAACTTAGTCATCTCTTGTGTAAGCTGAACAGTTCCAGTCTTTTTAAACTCTCCTCAGATGGAAGCTGTTCCATACCCTAATCAATTTTTGTTGCCCTTGTCTGTACTCTTTCCAAGTCTAATATTTTTTTTAAGATGGGGCAACCACAACTGCACTCAGTATTCAAAGTACCATGGATTTATATAGTGGCATTATATTTTCTGTCTTATTATCTATCCCTTACCTAACGATTCCCAACATTCTGTTAGCCTTTTTTTGACCACCGCTGCACATTGAGCAGATGTTTTCAGAGAACTGTCCACATTGACCCCAAGATCTCTTTCTTGAGTGGTAACAGCTAATTTAAACCCCATCATTTTGTATGTATAGTTGGGATTATGTTTTCCAGTGTGCATTACTTTGCAGTTATTTTCCATAACTCACAAATTAAGCCCTCGTCTCATTCATTCATATGTGACATTCACCTTGAGAAGTCCACAAAGCAAGAGCTATTCTGCTCTAAACCTCAGCTAGATGGAGCTGGGATCTGTTGGTGAGCTCTTTCCTGTTATATAATGGCCAAGTCTATTTACACAGATATCAAAAATGTGTAGTTCTATTTTTAATTCAAACTCCCTGAATACTGAGTGAAACCCAAACTGGCTTTGGGGCTTTTGATTTCACTGGGGTTTTTCTTTTCTACGTAGCACAGGAAATGCACATGAACTTTCATGTTCAGATTGCTCTACTACTTACTCAGACGTGTTTTACATTGACATTCTTTCCTAGCTGCCTTTACCCATTTACCTACATTATTCTTCTCCCTCTTCATCCTAGGATTCCCTTCTGCTTTTTGAGGTCCACATGAAGATAACAGTCAAACACATGGCAATTCTGTCTCCTACATTATGGTTAGTGAACTTCTTCTTTCCCTAATTATGTTTCTTTGGAATCTGGGAGGGGTGGGGAGTGCCCCTGTCTGGTAGGTTGGCTCCAAACACTTACAAACTTTGGAGAGGCAGACAGTCATCAAGAACTCACTCCAGCACACAGGTGCATCACAGAGCCTTTCTTAGCATGTACAGAATCCCAGTGATCTTCCTTACAAAGAGCAGGAATTGGGAGTAGAACCCCAAATAGAGTCATAGCATCTAAAGCCAGAAGGGGCCACCGGATCATCTAGTCTGACCTCCTGTGTACCACAGGGCACCAACACCCACCAGATGCATAAGAAAAACTCTATCACCATCAGTTACAAACAGTCCCAATAATCCCACCAGGTTTGGCTCTTTAGTCCCAGATTAAGGCACCTTCTTCCCTGGGGGGCAGTGGCTGATACTTACATGTGGTACAAGATCACAGGCAACATGCTCAGCTGTTCCCTGGGCCTATCTCCCAGCCCCAGATCAAATTCTTGGCTTGTGAGGTCCCTATGATAGGAGCACATGCCCTGTCCTGCAGCATGTGCAGTAGAAAATTCTCAAATCACATCCCCCATCTCCAATCAGAGGAGAGTTAGCAGCAGGAAGTAGGGGTGGGATTTCCTTCCAGCTCTCTAGCAAACTAGGGGTCTGTGAGGGTGGAGAGGCCAGGTGGAGACAGTGGTCTCCCCAGCCTGCCCATCCCCAGGCAGTCAGGGTTCTGCCGCAGACCCAGCCTTCACAGCATTGCTGCTGACCTGGGGAGTGGTGACTGTATAGAATCATTTCCTACGATCTTCAGGAGATATGTCAAAGAAATCAGACCACATAAATGCACTTGATTTTATTATTTTAAGGTGGATATTTTATGAAATCTGTACACCACCCCATCCCTTAGTGACTTGATTCATGCCATCACAACTCCTGTGTAAAGGTCTAAATTCCCGAAAGTCAAAATGCTTAGTTGGATTCCTATGAAATTTGGTGTGCCAGAGGAGGGTTCAGGGCAGGGGTAGTGAGCCAGTTTGGGGGTCACATGAGCCAGGGTTCTGGAAAAAATGCCATTTGTCAAAAAATGTCTAGGTGGGGTTGTTTTTGTGCAGAGCTAGAGATCAAACTATTGATGAGCTGTGGGTCAAAATGGTCCCAGTCTGTCAGGTTTTACTCAAGATAGTGCATAGCACACATTAACTGCTCATGTCTCCACTTGTGTAGCTGTGCAGTCTGGAAGGATTGCAGTGCGCATGTGCCAATAAAGGAAAAAAAGCATGAGAGGATTTCTCTGCAGCCATCTGATGCCTGGGTAGCTTGAAGGTATGTATTGTCGCCATTGACCTTGGTGGCCATCCCACCACTGACGTTACCCGTCTGAACCTCTGTACACCTGTGCAATAAAGATTTAAAAAATGCATGTTGATTGCTACAAGTTGTCTCTGTTATGATATAGCATGTTTTTTATTTTATGGAGATGTTTCCTGTGAACACAGTGGAACAGTCAGCAGCCAGTCTAACCAACATTCTTGATATACCGGGTGGAAATGAGCCAGAGACAGAGAACTCTGGGGGAGGTAGAGGGAGGCAGGGCCAGGGGTTGCTGCCAACCCCACAGTTGCTGAAATGTACAAGCTCTTCCCTTCCTTTTTCAGCCTTCACTTTCACCCACAGGAGTCCATCTAGCACTATTAAAGGAGAAAAGTGGGGATGGAGGAGAAAAAAGGTTTCCTGAATTTTCAAAATACTGTAAATTCCTTTACATTGATTACTAGCTAAGGTACCCACAAATAAAGCTCTTATAGCAAGTGGCCTGGTTGGAAGATGGGCCGTTAGTTCTGTGTGATCTTTCCAAGATGAAGGCAGGGTCTTATAAAGTATTTGAGTGGTTTGTGACTTTCACTTGAGTTCAAAGCCAACTACAGTACTTGCTTTCAGAAACATTGTCAACACACAAAAACTAGAGAGATCCAACAAAGCAAAGGGTTGTCTGAGAGATTTTTTTATGTTTTTATATCACACAATCTAATTTGAAACACCTAAGGCCTACTTTCCTGTCACTTACACTAGTCATACTTTGATGTCACTGCGATAGGCCTGATTCTCCCAAACTAGAGCAAATCAGGAGTAAATCCACTAACATTAGTGGAGCTACACTAGAGTAAAATTAGGCCCAGTGAGTTACTCCTGATTTACACCAGGCTCTATTTTTGCTGCTTTACTTTTTGTCATTAAAAAAGTTCTGACATATTTTGCCACTTTCTATTCCTTCAGCATTTTCTGAAGGAGCCAAAAGAGCTGAAATTATAGTAAAAAGGGGCTCTGTCCTTTAAAAAGACTCAAACTTCTTAAACTTTGTTATTCTTACGGTACGTCCAGACTACCTACCAGATCGGCAGGTAGCAATCGATCTATCGGGGATCGATATATCGTGTCTAGTCTAGACACGATATATTGATCCCCGAATGCACTCCCATCGACTCCGGAACTCCACCAGGGTGAGCGGCAGAAGCGGAGTTGACGGGGGAACCGCGGCCATCAATCCCACACGGTGAGGACAAGAGATAAGTCGAAATAAGATACATCGACTTCAGCTACACTATTCCTGTAGCTAAAGTTGTGTATCTTATACATCGACACCCCTTCCCTAGTGTAAACCAGGCCTTAGAAAATATTGAATCCAGTACCCACAAGTACATTTCGGTTTTCCAAAACTTGTTTACCCTTAAGTTATAGTTAAATGTACAACAGTGATTAAACTGAATAAAGTCAAGGAAAGTGTCATTCTTACATGGCACTGTGTATTCACTTTGCATTGTTAAATGTATTTCTCCTAGATCAGTTCAAGATGGCAGTAGTATATTTCATATCAGTGTGCTAGTCTTATAGACAAAGGTAATGGAGGGTTTGGTGGGGGAAGAAATGCAAAGTGATGAAGTAATCCCCCAGTTCTTACAAACTTCAGAGGAGTGGTGTCTGACATTCTTATAAAACAATTCTACAGTTTACCACACCTAAAGTCGCAGTTTGACAAGATACAGATTGTGCTCATTTTCAGTGTAAATCCCAGAACTGTGTATGCACAAGGGGCGATACTAAAGAGTCATTTCCATAAACCACAGATGAGTATTTATTTATTGTTTAGACTGTGGCAGTGCTCACTATATGCTATGCAATTTCCAGACACAGAGGAAAGAGAGAGAGCGTAAGTGACTTAAAAGCCTAAATACCATTTTTCAAAAGTGACTTAGGCTGCCTAGGTCTCACTGGGATTTAGGCTGCAAGGAGCAGCTTTTCAAAGGTGCCAAAAGATCCAGATGGGAACCTAGTGGGATTTTTAGAAGTGCCTAAACATCTAACTCCAATTGATTTTCCCATCTGCTTAGGCATTTTTGAAAATCACAGTAGACATCTATTTGCATCTTAAAGTATCTAAATACCTATGAAAAGCTGGCCCTAAGAGCTTAAGTTGCTTTTGGAAATGGAACTTTAGGCTTCTAAATCACTTACGCACTTTTGAAAATTTTACCCGGAGTCCCTGTCCCCAGGAATGTGCAATCTAACGTATTCAGCACAAGCTCCATTTCTGCCCCATAATTTCTATATGGTTTTAAATGTAATCTCTGTGCTCTGTCCAGATGTTACAGCTGAGAAGCCTGATATAGTTATGGAATACTGCTCCCTTTATCGCACACGAGAAGTTCACTCATTCCCATAGTGAGCTGAATTTTTTTTAAATGAAAAAATCAGCATTGACTGTTGAATAGAAGCAGACGAGTTTTTAGACTACCTCTCCATTCATATATACATAAGCCCAACTACACATACAAGATGATGGCATCTAAATTTATTGTTACTACTCAAGAAAGAGTCATTGCAAATAGTTTTCTGAAGACGTCTGTTGGATATGTAGCAGCGGTGAAAAAAATAGCTAACTGAATGTTAGGAACCATTAGGAGAGGGATAGATAATAAAGCAGAAAATATTATAATGCCACTATATAAATCCATGATAGGCTCACACCTTAAATCCTGAGTGCAGTTCTGGTTTCCCCAGCTCAAAAAAAAATATATTAGACTTGGAAAAAGTAAAGAGAAGGGCAACAAAAATGACTAGAAGTATGGAATAGCTTCCATATGAGAAGAGATTAAATAGACTAGGACTGGCTGGCTTAGAAAAGAGACAACAAAGGGGGAATACGATAGAGAGCTGTAAAATCACGAATGGTATGAGGACAGTGACTAAAGAAGTGTTATTTACCCCTTCACATAACCTAAGAACCAGGGGTCACCCAATGAAATTAAAAGTAGCAGGTCTAAAACAAACATAACTTGTTGCCAGAAGTATAAGTGGGTTAAAAAAAGAATTAGATAAGTTCCTCAAAGATATGTCCATTTATGACTATTAACCAAGATGATCAGGGATACAACCCCAGGCTCTGGGTATCCCTAAGCCTCTGACCACCAGAAGCTGGGACTGGATGACAGGGGATGGATCACTCAATAAATTGTCCTGTTCTATTAAATCCCTCTGAAGTATCTGGCACTGGCCATTGTCAGGCGACAGAATACTTGGCTAGATGGACCATTGGTGTGACATAGTATGATCAGTCTTATGTTCTTATTCTTATGGAAACAGAAGCCAAAAATAGCTGAGTCCTCATACTGAGTTCTTCATATCATGCATGTCAATTTAATTCGCCCGCATACGATACCAATGAAGAGAAAAAACATTTCTAAGACATCTGATACAGTGGAGACCATTGAAAGCTGTTGCCCTTCACTAAGGGATTCTGCAGGAAATCAAAGGATTCCCTATTGAACTCCACCACTTACAACCATCCCGTTATAAAAGCCATAGCAGAGAGATTGAGAGCCAAGGAAATGTCCCTGCAATGCTCTCTCACAGCAGGAGATCTGCAAAACAAAAGAAGAAGCAGAAAAAATGGCTTCCAGTCCCTAAAGTGTGATGTATTAAAAACTGTGTTAAAATTGTGATCTATCACTTTAAGTTCCATGAGATTTTCATGAACCTGCTTCTGTAGGGAAGTATGTGATCAGAGTCAGTTCTGGAGAGAGCCAGCCTAGAGAAAGGTGTGGTGAATTGTGCCTCTGTTTTAGGGAGCAGCCTGCTTTGTCTCTCTGTTTTTGAGTTCTTGCATGTTACTGTTCTGAATTCTAAGAATTAAAATAGTGTTATGCGGCAACCTTCCAGCAAGAGTATTTGAATGTTTTTGTTTGATTCTCTGTTTGCATGCCATGCAACATAGCAGAAAGACCCAGGGAACTTGTGGGCTAAGAAAGCTGCAGCCCCATGTGTGCCATCCTCTCTGTGACAATGACTGCTCCCCTATCCCCATGGCAGTTATGAGTTAGGTTGTTGTAGAAGGACAGCCAAAGCACAGAGGGGTGGGGACATTTTGGGGCTGCTGCTTCCTTTCCCAGCAGAAAGGACCCATGCTACTCACTCTGCTTTATTTATCCCCCAACCTACCTCTCTGAGCAGAGTGCAGGCACATGGTGACGATTAATGCTGCTTGGAGCCCGCTTGAATATCCTCTGGATCCTGCAAAATGTTCCCGTCGTGTGCCCTTCCCAACTCAAACAGCCCTGGCCCCACTGACCTATGGAATGCTGTGAGCTGTGACTTTTCAGCTCCTGCAACTCTGCCACTGTTCTTTGGTTTTGCTGAATTTACTGGGTCAGCAGAGAGATGCTGGTGAGAATAATTTTTTCCCTGTAGGGAATTTTTTTAAATCTAACATTGTTGCAGAACTTCTACAACTTACTAAGAAAAGAGCAAAGCTCCCCATGTTCTCCCATTCCCAGAATGGGCCTGTCCCTACAAACAATTATGCTGAGTCCAATGTTTCCTATTGTTAGTAATCCTCAATGGGACTCCTTGATGTCGCAAGCAATATGCTTGGTAGTAAGTGCTGGCAGGGCTGGACTCAAAACTATCTGATCTGACAAGCACACAGTAAACACATTTGCATCTCTGCCTCTTCACTTGTTCCTGATCTCATCCTTAGTTGACAACCTGGTGGTTTAGCCCAGTGGATTTTGCACTAAGATATTCCACCAAGATGTCAGCAATCCTGACAACAAGGAAAATCTGTTGTTACGACTCTTGGTAAAGTCCCAGCTCACTTTCTTCCCTCCCATCCCAGCAGCTTCCTAAACTCAACATTTGAAACCCTCTCTTATTTTTCATTTGGCCTGGATGCTATTTTTGAATTTGCTTCTCTCTCGCTCTCTCTCTCTCTCTCTGCTGCTTGGATTTATATTTATACATTGAATTGTGATTCTTATAGGTCAGCAAGTAACCATCATAAGCAGAAGTATCCAAATTAAATACAGGCGTGTTTCAACAAGGGAACACAATCTGATTCCAAAGGTGAAAGATCAGCTTTATTAACTAAGCCATCCACCTCCCCAGGAATATTACATGAATTAAAACCAGACTTCCTGGTGTTAGAAATGCGATTCCTGTCAGCAGTATAAATTATGCTTGAAAAGATTTTACTTGCTTTTCTGCAAAATCTGAAATCGTTAAATTCTTCTAACCTTCTTATGCATTAAACAGTCACAGAAAGCTTTCTAATTAATGTAGACAATATCCCGTCTTCTACATGTGGCCCTAATCAGTTTCAGTTGAGCTGTCCCTTATGGACACACAGGGGATAGTCAAGGATTTGCTGTATTTGATGATGAGAGTGAATACATCATTTTAAAAACATGACTGTTTTTATATTTGCACATAGCAATGGGAAGATACAGCCATCTCTGAAAATTACTGCTACTATAAAGATTTTATTTGGAAGAGTAAAAGCATGAATTCATGGTTCCTTTAAAGCTTAGAGGGGTCTTATATCCTAGGTGGTTTACACTGCATTCATCCAATCATCATGTGCTGAAAGTTAAAACCAACAGCAGACCTCTGTCATTAACGGACGGCAGACAATGCAGGGCTGAAAAAGCTGATGGCTAATTTACAGGGAAAAAAAAAAGGAATAACCATATTTTACTTGACAGACCAAATCTGAGGAATGACTTGGAGTGGGAAGGAAAAACTGACCCCCTCCTGAAAGTGCTATAGTTTTAATTTTGTATAGAGATAGCACTTTAGATGAATTCCGTTGAGTGGGTTTGGACAGTATAGACCTGATCTGACTCCAGAGTAAATCAGAAGTAACTCCAGATCACTCAGTGAAGTTAAACTTGCATAAATGAATCCCTAATTAAGTTTTCTCTATTGCTAAATAGCCCCATGAACTTTTTACACTACAACCCTTAGTTGTGTACATCTAATTAGTAAGTATAATAACAGATATAACAGTAAAGATAAAGAAACTCCATGAATTAATGTTGCTAAGATATACCAAGGCTTGGCAGAATTCAATTTTTTTAAAATAATTTCAACAATGTTTATTTTTAAACACTTTTTTAGATTTTTTTCCAATTTAAATTTTCATTTGCAGAAAATTATGGGGAGAGATGTCAGGCCATGCAAGGGTCAGACCATAATTATTTACTGACAGTAGATGTTGAGATTCAACATTTTAAAACTTTATAACCATTAAAACACAAGTTGTCATCACATGTCAAAACCTACAAAGTAAATATCCTTAAATCAAAGCCTATATGTAAATTTTAATTATCATCAATGGAAATACTTTTTCATCAGGTTGTGGGTATGGTGAAATTGACATTTACCAACATTTACCAATCAAACTTTAATCCTTCCAACCCTACATATATACACGACTGAAGGTTCGTATTGCTCTTGTATCATAAGTGAAGCCTATAAATTGGGTGGGTGCAGGGACAGTGAGTGCTGTCTGATAATACTCTGTAATCTAAGGGGAACAGACCAGTGCTTAATTTGTGCCAGGGCTTGCCAGGGCTAAGCCCTGCCACCTCTAGGCTTGGCAGTTCATAGCCCCAGCACCTCTGGGCTTGCTGTATGTAAAAAATTGCTTGAGCCCTGACACCTCTTTCATTAAAATTAAGCACTGTCTGGGACAGTCTGAATTCCCTTGTGTTCATTTCCAGTTACTCTAATATTAGGGGGGTTTAAAAATATAGAATTCTCATATAGAATATGTAAATATTGTTGTGGGTGTAAACTGGACTCGATAGAAACACACTTTCAACCTTAGCTCTTTATTTTAAAAGTGCTTGGTTTACAAGCACATACTAAAGATGGACCCCAGCCATCCCCATCTGAACTTTCCCTACATTTTGGTGTTTTCAGATTCCATGTTCTAGTTTGGCACCACCTCTACTGTGCATGATCACAACTTCCCCCTACTCCCCGCTCCTACCCATATATATGGGCATAGGAATGTCTAACATGGCTATATCCATGTCATTTGGGGTTATGTTTTCTGTACTGGATTTGAGCAGTGTAGACCAGGACACTGTATTGTCATTACTGGATACAAAAATGAGATTTCATGGGGCCGCACCAAAAAGACAATTTTCAAGGTCACAGTACAAACAAGAAATGCTGACATTACTAGATGTTTGGAGCACTATGTAAAATCTTTGTCAGTGCAAACAAAAGGAAACTGTTATGAAAAATACAGCACTGCATCCCAGCCAAAGCTCCAAGAGTTTGTTTATGGTATGGCTAATGGCTCCATCCCACCCACGCAACTCATGCTGGCACCACTGGAGAAGAATATACTAGTTTTTTAATGAGAAATTCAGAGAGTTCTCTGATAAGAGAGCAATTATCTGAAGACAATATCATCATTTGTGGGAAGGCTTCCATCTTCCTTCATACGAGCGATACGAACATGTTTTACTCTAGCCTAATGGTCTCCTTTCATCTAGACTATAGTTGGCTTTCACAATTGTTTCATTTAGAATGCTGCCACAACAATACCTTTTATATGATTTTCCAAGAATTATATTTTTTAAGCTCATGTTGGGTCAGTAACTGGTGACTGGAACATGCTTTTAGCCACATGCCATGAACTGGACCAAGTCAAAGGCTTGAAATACTGACGATGTTCCCCTCTTGCCATTGCCACAGAATGTACCCTACCAGGGCGTATCAGTACTTTGCACCGGGTACAAAATACAAGGATTGTATGAGTGTAGCTGTAGTAGCTGGGGGGTCTCCTTCACTCTCATAGTATTTCACTATCTTCTTTACTTCCCTTACTCATTTGCAGCACATTTTGTACCTCATTCTCCCAGGTCCAGAGGCAATACGATCATTATTAAGGCTATGAGTTTGTCATGGAGATCATGGAAGTCATGGATTCTATGACTTTCTGGGACCTCCAGGACTTCTGCAGCAGCTGATGCGACTGGCCTGGGGCCATCTGAGCAGCTCAGGCAGCCACATCAGCCACAGCTGGGGCAGTCTTGGGCCATCGCGCCCCTCTCCCCCAGCAGGAGTTTGGGTGTGGGAGGGGGCTCAGGGCTGGGGGTTGGGGTGCAGAGGGGGTGAGGTCTCTGCAGCACTTACCTTGGAGGGCTCCCGGGAAGTGGCAACATATCCTTCCCTCAGCTGCTAGGCAGAGGCATGGCAAGGCGGCTTTGCGCACTGCCTCTGCTTGCAGACACCCGCCCCCACAGCTCCCACTGGCTGCAGTTCCCAGCCAATGGGAGCTGCAGAGCTGGCGCTCATGGTGGAGACAGCGTGCAGAGCCATCTGGCCACACCTCCACCTAGGAGCTGAAGGAGGGTCATGTCACCCCTTCCAGGGAGCCACACAGGGAGTCTGCCAGTCACACCAACACCCCCCCACACACCCTATCACCAGCAGGGGTACCAGGTTGCTCTCCCCAGAGCACCTGCAGTGCCCCCTAGACTGCCCCCCAAGCACCTGTGGCACCCCCTGGGCTGCCATCCCCAAAGATTTAGTCAAGGGTACAAAGTACAAGTCATGTGAATTTTTGTTTATTGCCCGTGACCTGTCCATGACTTTTACTAAAAATACCCTTGACTAAAACAATGTCTTAATCATTATTCATGCAGCCACCCTGCTGTCTTAGTGCCTGATTACTGTGCTATGGTCCAGACTGGGGATCTGAGTTAGGATCCCCTCCTCATTTATGTGCCTCACTCTCAGCAGGGATATGGAAAATACTATAGAAAAATGCTCAGCCTTTGAGGTGACAGACTAACCTCCTCTGCCCGGTGCAAGGAGTGGCACTGAAAAGCTCAGGAAGGCTCCATCTCCAGCCCTCTTCTCACGGAGGAAGGGTTCCTATAACACAGGGCCTCCACGGCTAGAGAAGGCAGAAGGATCTTTGGGTTCTGAGAAGATGTTACTAAAATCCTGCTCTTCAGTGGTGGAAATGCTGACCATACAGAATTTTATTGCTGCTTCTTCGCCTTTTGTGTTAGACCTTAACCAGTAAACTCGTCAGAGCAGGAATAATCCTTATTTCTCTTTGGAAAGTGTTTGCGCACCAGAAACAATGGACTGTGTTTGTTATCTGCTATGTCCTGCTCTTGTTGTGATGATGAACTCAGTATGTATCCTGTTAACTGAGGCTGATTTTAACAACTGTCATTTCATTCTGTGAGAATGGTCATCTCTTTAACCTATGTCCTTTAGGCCTCTGTCCTCCAAAGAGGACCAGGTGGGGAAACCTCTAAGTCCCACTAAAATCAATGGGTCTATCTCATGTTTAAACTGAGCATGTGCTTAAATGCTTTGCCAGATCGAGGCCAGAGTGCACAGGACTGAGCTCACATCAAGTACAGTCCTGCTGCAATGGAAACTTTATGTCTATTTATTATGATAAGGTAGTGCCATTCTTTTCCTATTTCAAATTATACAGAGCATAATCTTTAAATGGTGCGGTCTCATTCTGTTCAACTTAATTGTAGCTTTTGCCAGTCTTCAGCATAGCAGGATGGGGCCATACACGGCCCCAAAATAACCCTGTTTATATTTATTTGCTGCTTCTTAACAAAAATCCCCACTATCAGAGCTTAATCTCTTCCAATGCTAAACAAAAACAGATTTCCCTGTATTTCTTCTCTTTTCCCTGTTTTCTAGATGCAACTGCCAAGTTCCATGTCACTATTTACAACAAACTATCCCACTATAGTCATTACTGTCCTTTTAAAAATAATTACTAGGGGGGTTATAGAAAAGCCTAGGGGGAGGCGGGGAAGGGAGGAGAGAAGACTGTTGCTGTTTTGCAAAAGGGCAGAGTTAACATGAAGAACAAAAACAATGATATCAGAATGAACAGTAATGATTAAAAAGGCTTTCAAAGCCACAGACTCAAAAGGCATGTGAAGCTGGAAAGCCTCTAGCTCCTCAAAGGGCCTGGGATCAGTCCAAGAGAATGGCCAACCAGTGAGAAGTTACATGAGTTTTGCCATCAGTCTTCATTGTAAAAGACAACAGAGAAGTTCCTATTCTAATGGCACTTTAAGCAGGGAGTCAGAATGTGGCCTGAACAAAGATGGTCAGACTCGGGAGCAGGCTGGAAAGGCACTTGACAAATAAATTAAGCCTCATCAAAGCCATTGGAGGTCTCTCTCTTTTCCTGGTAGGGAAAGTTCAGCACAGAGAATGACTTAGCCAGAGTCATGCACCAGGCCTGATTCTTCTCTTGCTAACACTGGTGTAATTCCACTGGCTTCTGATTTACACCAGAATGCATAGGAGGAGAATCAGGCCCAACAAATTCAGGGCAGAGCAGAGCAGACCCACAACCGCCTTACTTGTGTTCCGATTCTTTAGCCACACACCATGCATCCGCTGTTTCGTACAGGAGATAAGCCTGATTCTGATGTGACATCAGACTCAGTCAATTGAGTAACCCCTGCTCGAGTTACACCACTGTCATGAGATCAAGGTCAGGCCCACACTGTACAAATACACTCGAAACCCAATAGTTCAGGAGGAGTGGAAAGTTGATCACAGCGTGGGGCTTATTTTTAAAAAAGGAGCCAAGGGAAACTGTGGGAATGACAGACCGCTGAGCCTCCCTTCAGTTCCTGAGAAACTGACTGAGAATGTCCCTGAGAAAAGAATAGTGCAGCACTGGGATATACATAGCCCAACAGGGTCAGCCCAGCACACAGCTTCTGGGCGAGAAAATCACGTATGCCTTTCTAACCTGCTAGGCTTCGTTGAAGAAATTACTAGCATAGAGGGAGCTGCATGACATGGAGAGACAGCGAGCAGGCACGTTGCTGCTGTTCTACACCTACCTGCTCCTGACTGGGACATTTGTAACCTTCCCTACTATTACTAGTATATAAACTGACTATAAAGATTAAGGGTCAGATCCTCAGCTGGTGCTGCTTCATATGCCAACCCATGCCAGCTGAGGCTCAAACCCTAAATCTTTTTATGGTCCATCTACCGCAGAAGCACATTTATTGGAGCAACCTGGTGCTCGTGATGCTGTTCTGTTTTGGTTGTATCATCTGCACTGTATCCAGAGCATAATCCTGACAATGTATCTTGTGAAAGAGGGGCCTTTCACATTACAGCCTGCTTTTAGAAAGAGAATATTTATACTACCGCTGGGTGGAACATGCAAAAAAGAGGATTTGCAATGAATTTGCTTCAGCCTTGTTGGCTCCCTTTTGGAGTTCACTTTTTGTAAGTTGTCGGACAAGCCAGCTGACTGGCCCAAATGTTTGTAGAAAGCAAATCACAAAATGAAATTCAGGGTCAGAATCACAAAAGTTTCAATGCTCATACACGTCTCGATAGTTCTCATTATTTAATTATGCCAGAAATCAGAGTAGCTAAGTTCACAAGCACTAAACAAATGTTCATTATTGCACCCAAACCAATAAATCACAGTAAAAAGTTTTGTGTGCCCACCCAAAAATCTCTAGGTCCAACTCTGCCAGGCATTTACTGTGTTTTCTTTACCATTATTTGAAATATTTTGAGATATGTTGTACTAGAACTCACAGCACAGGGAGAGGGGATTAACATAGCTTTAAGCCACCTTTGTATTCTCCTGATCTTGGGCTCCTCCAGGGGCTGAAGGGGCCCCCTGTCTAAGTTAGACAGTCCTAAGGGGTCTGTCTACATTACAGCAGCCTTCCCAGCCTGCTCTCTAGGCCACAACACTGGCCAATGTCCCAACAGCACTGCATACTGTGGCACCATCCCTGACATACCTCTCCTGGTCCCAGCCTCACCCTGACACATGGCTTGCAGGGGAGTCCTTGGAAGTCAGACTTATTGCTGTCCCCAACAATACTTGCACCAGGGGGAAATCCATCCCTGGATTGATATGAGTTTTTTCAGGGCCTCTTTTTACCACTTCAGACACTTTACCCAGTGTAAAGGGGCTGAAGTTGTATTGAGGAGCTCACTCCTTATTATTCTGGAGTTTTTTTTTCACTTGAAGACCGCCCTGCCCAACTTCAGTTTGTAAGATGCTGTAATGAGACATAATTCTATGTTTATGACAATAGTCTGTTGTCCTGGAAATAAATGCAATGTCACAAATGTAAAAGGATGGACTGTCAGTCTCTGTTGCCATTGTCTCTGAGGCTTCCAACAAGTTGTCCAATGAAACCAAAAGAGACAGACAAGACAAGGCAAAAAGCAGGTTTAAAAAAAACCCTAAACTTCTTCATACAAGAGGCAACGAAGCAAAAGAAGAGCACAAAATCAATTTGTGGCTCTTTAAGAATGGCATATGGTCACCTATATTATAACAGCAAAGGAGAAAGGAAACTGGATGATCTAGCCACGCTATGAGGCTGGGACAATAAAATTGTACAGTTTACTCACAACGGGTTAATTTGGCTTAGAAAAGTTGTCTCTCTGAATAGCTCTCCTGATGGCCTTGTGAGAATAAGGGACAGACAGAGTGGAGCCTTTATGGGGTTTTACCAGTTTGAAGCACACGAGGTAAAGAACCCTTATTGCATAAAAAATACTAATTTGAAAGAAACCATTTTACAGCCTGGCTGCAACTGCATCATACGTACCAAGCCGGAATTGGATTTATTACTGCAGCTATGTAATTTTTACTAGTTACTTCCCAATTATCTATTTTGTTCCAGTTTCAAAGGCATTAATCTTTGTGTTTTATCCTTACTGTGCATCAGCTAAACAGTCACTCAGTGAAAACATAGAGAAGGCAACAAAAGAATTTTTCATTCTGATTTTCCTGCTTGGTGCTTGGTGGTGATACAGTCTCACAAGACTCTAGCAATGACATGAAGGCCTGCCCAAAGCAATAGATACCAGCCAAGGCCAGCTCCAGGGGTTTTGCTGACCCAAACAGCCAAAAAAAAGCCGCGATCGCGGGCTGCAGCAATTCAGCAGGAGGTCCTTCGCTCCGCCCTGGTGTGAGGGACCCTCCACCAAATTGCCACCGAATAGCTGGACCTGCCGCACCTCTCCAGAGTGGCCACGCCAAGCACCTGCTTGCTAAGCTGGTGCCTGGAGCCGGCCCTGATACCAGCCCAACATAGAAGAATCAGAAAGCTAACATCCGGGAGATGTCTACCATGCAATCGGAGGTGTGATTGCTACTTAGGTAGGCAGACCCGTGCTAACTTTAATCTAGCCTGTGAAGACACAGTGACATAATCTTCAGCCCATTAAGAACCATGGGAATATATGCATGTGCCAGGGTCCGTGCTGGTCTTCACTGCTATATTCAGCCTCACTAGCTAGACTGAAGCTAGTGTGGGCATAACTACAAGAGCTGCAATCACACATCCGACTGCAGTGTAGACATATCCTGAGTGACTGTAACAGGAATGAACTTCAAATGATTCTCAGCATGTGCTGTGCTATAATGTCTCTACACAAGGGTCAGACCTTTTGGATTATTATCTGTATAGCAGTAGTGCCTAGGAGCCCAGTGGTGGACCAGGACCCCACTGTGCTAGGCGGTACACCAACCCTGAACACAAAGTCCCTGCCCCCAAAGAGCTTACCATAGACGTATGCTTGGGTATTTTCATCAAGCACAGAATTGCAGGATTCCTCTATGTCAACAAAAATGTCCATCAAAACAGATATGGCTAGTTTGGGGGTTTATGCCCAAGTACCATACATGTATCTGGCTGTTAATAGAGTGAAACTACAGAAAAATCTAGTGAGACAAATAATTAGTTATTTCTTTGATTAAAAAAGAAAGCCTTGTGCCTTGCAGCAAAAATCCATGCCCTGCCTAACTAATTGCAGTATGTAAATGAGGGGTTTAACAGAAGACCCATGTTGGAGCAGGCACTGATTGGGACTGGACATTTTCAGTAACAACAGTGACATTTAATTGCATCAACTTAGAATGATTTAACTGTTGGCAGTTCATGGGAGCTGATTTCACCACAAGGAGCCTATCCAAAAACTCAGTTCTAGAAGTAAATTTGACATTCTGTTTTACATAGGTTCTAATAATATGCTCATCCCCATAATAGCCAAGGGCCTTGCAGTTGCGCATTAAGCAACATGAGGACATATCTGTCACATGTTGTTGTTCTCTCATCCTCACCCTGGAGGAAGAAGCATGTGCAATGGAGTGTCTTGTTTTGGCCGGGTATATTATTGTTGGAAGTTCCACTGTGCCAGAGAAGGGGAGTTGTTGACCATGGTCTTCATTCCAGAGCTTAAGTTTAGTTTCCTTGGTGATATAATGCACTCCCATTGCTCCCACTGCCTCATTGTGTGTGTATATACCATTTACTGATTATGTTCTTACAGGAATGTTGTCTTTGATCTCAAATAGGAGCATGAAAGAGCCCTAAAAGATTGTGTTTTTGTAAACTCGGAGCATTAAGGCAAGACATATTACACCACAGTTCTTCAACAAGTTCAAGGTTGTTGTATGATGTTATTCTATGGTACAACTGCTCATGCAGGTCCTCTCTCTTCTGATTACTTAAACATAGAGAACTTTTAAGTGTTATTTTAAAATATGTCCAGTAAGAAAGTGTTAATTCATGTATTTCTATTCAAGGCATTCTATTCTACATAGGTGAGCAGGAAAATGCCAAACTTACCTAGTTTCAGGAACAATGGAGACCATATCATTATCTCAGCTTTTTCATAACACCCCTCCCTCCCCGAAAGTTAACCATTTTTTATTTTCATCTCAAGTATTTGCCAAAATGCAGAGCAAGTTGTACAAATGGATCACTTTTGTATACAAACACATGTACACAAACACACACACAAATATAATGTGCAGTCACATAGCTTTACCAGTTACTCATGGGTACCTTTTGCCCACTTAAGGGAGACATAATGTTGTTCCATTGCTTTCAAGAGAACTAACCCTAAAAGGTAGCACTTCCTTCCAGGAGTGAACAATACAGCTGGCAAAAAATTCTCTCTAAAATGTTTTTTACAGAAAATTGGGGTTTTGACAAAACTAATTTTTTTTCATGGAAGTGTCCACTTTCCACAGAAAATTTTGACCATTTATTGAAAAAACAAAATCCTGAAAACAGAAAAGTTTTCAGAGTTTCAGCCAAAAACTGACAAATGTCAATTTAAAAATGCCACTGTGGTTGTAGCAGTAGGTGTAGTTCAAGTGCTACATTTGCCCAATCTTCTCTATGGGTTGGGTTCCACAGAAGGACTACATCTCCCATGATGCACTGCAGCCACAGACTCCCATGGTGCCTTGCATTGGTTAGGGAAGACCATTCTGCAGCATGGGAGATGTAGTCCAGGCCAGGGAGCTGGCCCACAGAAGAAAATGAGGGCATGGGGCGTTTGAACTACATAACTCTTGCTATGCACCATTGTGGCACTTCTGAATCAACATTTTTCAGTTTTCAGCTGAAATTTTTTAGCTTTTGATTAAAAATTTGTGGGTTTGATTTTTTTGTGGTAAATTTTAATGAAAGCAATTTTATTTCCATTTTTGTCAAAACTTTCCATGAGAAAAATAAAATTTCAACCAGCTATAATGCCCAATACACTTACAACTAATCAGTATTAAATGACATTATGACATTACTAATATAGGGGGAGCTGTTTTCTAGCAGACTGAAGAAGAGGCTGGGAATTAGGAGGAGGGCTATATAACTAGAAAGATTAGACAGAAGTGCAAAGATTACATTCGGTTAGATGAAATAGAAGTATTACTGGTTGTACTACTTTCAGGGGCAGAACTTCCTGAAGTGATGTCATTAGATAGGACAGTGGATCAGAGGCAAGTACAACAAAGGCCAGTAAAACATTAGGAGTGACAAACAATTCAGTAACCATTTGAATGCCTGTGGACCGACAAAGGTAGAAGATTGCTGGTTTGTCTATGGTAGCAAAATGCCAGATCCAACCCTGGGCAAAACAGAACCTTGTTTGCCCTAAGTGTCTGCAGTTCACCCTGTCCAAAGTAGAAATATTCATAACAAGTCATTCTTAGTTTATTATACCATCAATTTATTTGAACCAGGAAGTTTTTAATGTCAACCCAATTTAATAAAGGGTATTTTGCAGCATATATTTTTGCAACATAGAGGTGAATAGTGGAATACATTTTTTCCAGACCATTTAACATTCTCCAGGGAGATATGATTTCCTTTCAAACTGAACTACATTTCAATCCATAGGACATTTTTATTATCCATTTTGGACTAAGTAATTGACTCTTTCGGGAGCAGCTCCTTCAGTGTCTCAACAACAATTAGCCAGTGAAATATTGTAAGGCAAAATGATAATCTGATGAGATATAGGCAAGTTTTCCTCTGGTTACTTAAAATAAAATCTCTTTGCTTTTACTGGATCAGTAACAATCCAGTGCCTATATTAGATAGGAAATACAGCAATATGTTTGTGTGCAAATGGAGCGAGTTGACAACAATATTTATTTCCTAGGGAGGTATACATTGAGCATTATGTAAAACAGAAGTGGAAAATCTTATACCCATGGCATATGCACAGAGAAGTTAGCTAAAACCATTAAAATACTCTTGCTGGAAGGTTGAAACATAACACTACTTTAATGCTTAGAATTCAGAATAACTTACAAGAACCCCCAAAAAAGAAAGAGAAAGCAGGCTGCTCCCTAAAACAGAGAGGCACAACTCACCCCATCTTACTCTAGGCTGGCTGCCTGAAAATTGACTCTGATCACACTGTGCACTCTTCCCTACAAAGCCCTCTAGCCTTCAAGCAGGATCAAGAAACTTCAGAGAATTTAAAGTGAAAGATCACAATTTAAACAAAGTTTTTAATATCCCCCAGAAAATGTTGTAGACACTAAGCAGGCCCCTTTGACAACTGAGTCACATTGATTTACATGAGACTCCAGAGGGAACAATCATTCTATACACTCTGACCACCCTCAACTCTCTCTGAAGTCCAAGGATGCAAGATGATAATGCTCAGAATCTTGGAGGTTTGGGCAAGCATAATGAGGCTGAAATATTTGTTTAATGCTTTACAATATAAAGTTATTGCACTGTTTTGGACCATCCCTGGAGAATACAGTGCTGATACTATAGTGGTTGATGATGTGGTGTTGGCTGTTACGGATTGTATTGCATGTGCTAGTGAGGAAACAGGAGGTTGGTTCACCAGTATGCCTCGATCAGATAAACCAGGGCTGCTTTGCAGTACTGGAGCAGCACATACCAGAGAATTGGGCCCAGAATGTTCTGTGTACACTATACATTCTAGATTTTATTTAGATCCTTTCAATACCCTGTTTTGAAAAAAAAAATCTACTGCGCTATACTTAAATAGTGTAGGAAAGTTTGCCAGTAATGACTAGTTAGGTTATTGATCAGTGCTTCTTATTTTTATCCCGTTTTGTCAGATAAAGATTGTTAGCACATGAACCTCTGTGCAGGAGTAATGCTGTCCAGTGGCACTGTTGAGAGATTAAACTGCCTTCTTCTTGAGAAATATCAGCAAAAATAATTTTAAAACTTTTGAACAGTAAAATGCATGCAATCAGGTTTGATTAATAGATTATAAAGCCAAAAGGGACCACTGGGATCATGTGATCTCCTGTAGTATAACACAGGCTACAGAACTGCCCTGAATTAATTCCTATTTAAACCAGAGAATATTTTCTAGAAAACATCCAATCTTGAGTTAAAAATTGCCACTGATGGAAAATCTACAACCCGTGGTAAGTAGTTCCAGTTATCAATTACTCTCACAGTTAAAAAATTTCCCTTTAGTTCCAGTCTGAAATTGACTAGCTTCAATTTCCAGCCATTGGATCTTGTTATACTTTTATCTGCTAGACTGTAGAAAACATTATCAAATATTTGTTCCCATTTAGGTACTTACTGTGATCAGGTGAACTCTTTATCTTTCTTGTTAATTGGGTATGTAGATTACTGAATAGATTGAGCACCATGCATCTTTCACTATAAGGCATGTTTTCCAAGTCCTTCATCATTCTCATAACTCTTTTTTGAACACTCTCCAATTTACCAACTTCTTTCTTGAATTGTGGTCACCAAAAGTGGACACAATATTCCAGTAGTAGTCGCATTAGTGCCAAATGAGTAATATAAGTTCTCTACTCATATTTGAGATTCCCATGTTTATACTTCCAAGGATTGTACAGAAGTTCCCTGACTTATGCAAGGCATTCAGTTCCATAACGCCTTGCATAAGTCAAATTTTGCATAAGTCGGGAATGTATCTCCAACAATTACGCACACAAAAAAAAGAGCTTACGGAATGTACAGACCTTTTTGCGTAAATCCAGATTTCTGTAAATCAGGTTTGCGTAACCCGGGGAGCATCTGTATTAGCTCTTTTGGCCACAGTTCTTGAATGGGAGGTCATGTTCAACTGCTTATCCATCATGGCTCCCCGAGTTCTTTTCAGAGTCATTGCTTCCCAGAATACAGTTCCACATCCCATAAGCATGGGTTATGTTTTTTTGTGCCTAGATGTAAGACTGTACTTTTGGTCATGTTAAAACACATATTGTTTGCTTGCACCAACTCACTAACCAACCCAGATCTCTCTGTATCAATGACCTATCTTCACCACTCTCCTAATCTTTACATCATCTGCAGATTTTGTTAGGATGATTTTATGTTTTCTTACAGGTTATGAATAAAAATGTTAAATAGTGTAAGGCAAGAACGGGGACCACTAGAAACACACCCATTTGATGACGACTCCCCATTTACAGTTGCATTCTGAGACCTATCAGTTAGCCAGATTTTAATCTATGTAATGTGTGGCATGTTAATTTTGCATCATTCTGATTTTTTAATCAAAATGTTGTGGTACCAAGTCAAATGCCTTACAGAACTGCAACTATATTACATCAATACTATTACTTTTATCAACCAAATTTATAATTTTATAAAAAAGATACCAAGTTAGTCCTACAGGTTCTGTTTTACATTAGATTGACATTAATTATATTATTCTCCTTTAATTTATTATTATTCAAGTGCCATATCACCTTTTCCATTATTTTGTCTGGGGTCAATGTCAACCTGACAGGTCTAATAATTACCCAGATTATCCCATTTACCATTTTTAAAATAGTGGTACAACATCAGCTTTCTTCCAATCTTCGGGACCTTCCCCAGCATTCAAAGAGTTCTTGAAAATCAACACTAATGGTTTATTATTAAAGAAGAAGGTATTAATTCTTTATTATTGCAAATTAGCCTGAATTGCCAGTATTCTTATGATATGACATGACTGTTACAGACTGAAATCTCATTAGCAGCCAAGCATACAGTAGCTTGTCAGTGCTGTATTCAAAAGACGAGGGAGGGAGGGAAATAGCCAGGCAACAATTCACGAGCAAATGATGACCTTTTAATCAAAACAGTATGATCACAGTTTCAGAAGCATTGAATACTCTGTATTATGTGCTTTATTTGAACACAAATTATTTTTAAAACCATTATCACATGAAAGTACCCTCATGCATCACCCAATCAAAAAAGAAGGGTGTAACGGGCGTTAGGAAAAATGTTGCCTTCATTTCTCCCATTTTGAATGCAGTATACAAACCACAAATATTGTGTAGCAAGTTCTTGGCATGGTAGTATGTGTTAATGCTTCATTTCTATATGAAAATCATATGCCACATTTATGCTGTAGCCTGAGCCAATGTTTCCTTCTTACGAAACATCCAAGGTTTCTGGTAGGAGTTCTATTACAAAAGATGCATTGTTTCCTCTGGTTTATATACCATTAATGATCAGGCAAATTGCAATATTAACTCTAATAGAAGCAGTACTTCTTTTATTAGCTGTTGTCAATGATGATGATGATGAAACTTTGCAATCTGAAGAGACTCCAAAGAATTATAATTAGCTTCAATAATGTAAGAAAAAAATCAACTTGATTTCTGTGTGTCCTCATTTTCCATGCTGTCTGAACTAACGGCAAACAATTCTTAGGGTTCCCAAATTTTCACTGGCAAAGGCAGAGAAAGAAACCATTGTCCTTATGTTGCCTTCCATTGTATGGCATGGAGGGGAGCAAATACTACAGCAGAGGTTCAGAGACTGGAGTCTGCAGGGCACTTGTTAGTTGTCCACAGAATGCTGGCTGGTCATGTGGGGCTGGGTTTGCCTCCACGTTTTCATTATTTTAGCCACTGAAACAGACATACTGAACAGCTAAGAACTGTTTAAATATAGTTACTGAAGTCAGGTGCAGAGGCTTTCCAGGAGTGAAGATGATCCCTATCCCAAATGCTTACGATCTAAGCATTCCTGTAGGCATCACATATTTCAGCAAATATTAACAAAATACGTGGGAAAGTCATATTGGAGCCCAAATACAATACATAGCCGTCCTGCTTCATATCACAGACTACTCCCAAGCTCCACCAACAACAGTTCAAACAATTCAAAAAGTAATGTGGGCTTTATGTTCCAAATATTGCAAGTATGCAAAGCAAAAGATAACATCCATGTATCGTACGTGTACAAGGGCCCCACAGGGTGTCAAAGAGAGTTTACTGAAGAAAAAACATTTTATATCTTTTGCTCTTTGGCACTTCCATATCCTCTGGATTTATTTTTATAAGTAACTGAGGGGTCAGATTAGCTGGGAAGGGTCAAAATAGAAATTCTTATTTCCACAGTTTCTCTTTACATTTCCCTTCCATCAGTCTACACAAACCCAAGTGGAGTTCATTGTTCTAATGAAAAGAAAAGGGAATGGCTTTTCCATTTCAGTTCTCTCCTTTGGAGTTTTTAACTGGGCAGCTAAATAAGTTCAGCATCAGCCCCTCCTATCCCCATATTTCTGTTCACAAATTTTAATGGGAAAATTAAAGGAAAGATGAAAGAAACACCCCACCTGCTAAAGAGTGGTGACCAGGAATGTGAGAATCATAGAACAATCCGCCATTTCTCAAGCCAGCGAAGTGCTGCTCATGGACTCGGAGATTCATGAGATGGAAGATGAACAAAAACAAGAAAAGTGGAGTAGAATGTGGGATCAGCTCTTTAAGTCACAAATACCTTTGGGAAAAGCCAAGGAGAATAGGTACTGTGTGTGAATTTGAGAGCTTCTTGTTGCCATCTTCCCTTTACTCATGAGACCATGGGTTCTCACATACAAAAAGTTAAAAGTACATTATTCCAGCAAAGTCCAGCATTCAGAAGTTAGGAAATGCCATAATTAAGGCTCCCTTTGCAATCTTAGTTCATCTCCCTTGCCCATGCGTATTATGCTGCAGTATTTAATTACACAATCATGTACTGTTTTCCCCTCCAACTGTGATGTATTGAAAAGTGTGTTAAAATTACAAGCTACCACTCTAAATGTAAAGACACTATCTGTCCCTGCGTTCAAGCTAGAAAGTTTCCTAGGGAAGTTTGTAATCTGAGGGTATGTCTACACTACGGGATTATTCCGATTTTACATAAACCGGTTTTGTAAAACAGATTGTATAAAGTCAAGTGCACGCGGCCACACTAAGCACATTAATTTGGTGGTGTGAGTCCATGTGCCAAGGCTAGCGTCAATTTCCAGAGCGTTGCACTGTGGGTAGCTATTCTGTAGCTATCCCATAGTTCCCGCAGTCTCCTCTGCCCCTTGGAATTCTGGGTTGAGATCCCAGTGCCTGATGGGGCAAAAAACATTGTCACAGGTGGTTCTGGGTACAGCCTCACCTCTCCCTCCGTGAAAGCAGCAGACAACCGTTTCGCACCTTTTTTCCTGGGTGAATTATGCAAATGCCATAGCACAGCAAGCATGGACCCTGCTCAGATCAAGATCGCAATCGTGGATGTTGTAAACACCTCGCGCATTCTTGTGCAGTCTATGCGGAACCAGGACCTGCAAAGCCAGGCGAGGAGGAGGCAGCTATGGCAAAGTGGCAAAGAGAGTGATGAGGACATGGACACAGAATTCCCTCAAACTGCGGGCCCCTGCACTTTGGAGATCCTGCTGGTAATGGGACAGGTTCTAGACATTGAACGCCGATTTTGGGCCCAGGAAACAAGCACAGACTGGTGGGACTGCATAGTTTTGCAGGTTTGGGATGATTCGCAGTGGCTGCAAAACTTTCGCATGCGTAAGGGCACTTTCATGGAACTTTGTGACTTGCTTTCCCCTGCCCTGAAACGCTATAATACCAAGATGAGAGCAGCTCTCACAGTTGAGAAACGAGTGGCAATAGCTCTCTGGAAGCTTGCAATGCCAGACAGCTACCGGTCAGTCAGGAATCAATTTGGAGTGGGAAAATCTACTATGGGGGCTGCTGTGATGCTAGTAGCCAAAGCAATCATTAAGCTGCTGCTACGAAAGGTTGTGACTCTGGGAAACGTGCAGGTCATAGTGGATGGCTTTGCTGCAATGGGATTCCCTAACTGTGTGTGTGGGGGGGGCGATAGATGGAACCCATATCCCTATATTGGCACCGGAGCACCAGGGCACCCAGTACGTAAACCGCAAGGGGTATTTTTCAATGGTGCTGCAAGCACTGGTGGATCACAAGGGACGTTTCACCAACATCCACGTGGGATGGCCAGGAAGGGTTCATGACGCTCGCGTCTTCAGGAACACTACTCTGTTTAAACGGCTGCAGCAAGGGAATTACTTCCCAGACCAGAAAATAACAGTTGGGGATGTTGAAATGCCTGTAGTTATCCTGGGGGACCCAGCCTACCCCTTGATGCCATGGCTCATGAAGCCATACATAGGCAGCCTTACCAGTAGTCAGGAGCTGTTCAGCTACTGGCTGAGCAAGAGGAGAATGGTGGTAGAATGTGCATTTGGCCATTTAAAGGCACGCTGGCGCACATTACTGACTCACTCAGACCTCAGCCAAACCAATGTGCCCATTGTTATTGCTGCTTGCTCTGTGCTCTACAATCTCTGTGAGAGTAAGGGGGAGACCTTTATGGCAGGGTGGGAGGCTGAGGCAAATCACTTGGCCGCTGATTATGCGCAGCCAGACACCAGGGTGATTAGAAGAACACACCACAAAGCGGTGTGCATCAGAGAAGCTTTGAAAACGAGTTTCATCACGGGCCAGGGTACAGTGTGACTGTTGTGTTTGTTTCCCCTTGATGAACCGCCCCCCTTGATTGACTCATTCCCTGTAAGCAGCCCACCGTCCCCCTTCGATTACAGCTCACTTAAGGAAATAAAGTCACTCTTGTTTAAAAATCATGTATTCTTTATTAAAAAGTTATTATAAAAAGCGGGACAGAACTGACAAGCTATCCCGGGTGTGGTTTGGGAGGAGGATAGGAGGGAAGGAAAAGGCCACTAAAAATATTTCAAAGTAATGACAGCCTTTTGGTTGGGCTGTCCACGGGGGTGGAGTGGGTGGGTGCATAAAGCCTTCCCCCATGCATTCTTACACGTCTGGGTGAGGAAGATATGGAACATGGTGAGTGGTGAGGGTGGTTACACAGGGGCTGCAGCGGCACTCTGTGACCCTGCTGCTGTTCCTGAAGCTCCACTAGATTTCGGAGGATGTCAGTTTGATCACGCAGCACCCCCAGAGTTGCATTCCGCCACCGCTGATCTTCCTGCCGCCACCTCTCATCTCGAGCGTCTCTCCTCTCTTCACGTTGGTCCCTCCTGTCCTCACGTTCACTGGCATCTTTCCTGTAATTTGATACCACGTCCTTCCACTCATTCAGATGAGCTCTTTCATTGCGGGTTACTTCCATGATTTCCGAGAACATTTCGTCTCACGTCTTTTTTTTCCTCCGCCTTATCTGAGATAGCCTTCGGGATGGAATAAGGAGGCTTGAAAAATTTGCAGCTGCATGAGGGAGGTAAAAAAAGGAGAGAAGTATTTAAAGAGATACATTTTACAGAATAATGGTTATACTCTTTCACAGTGAACAACACTATTCACCTTACGTAACACGTGATTTCACTACAAGGTCGCATTTTGCATTTTAATATTGAGTGCCTGCGGCTCTGGTGCTAGAGATCTTACAGACGCAGGTCCGGGCAGCAGAATTCATCTTGCATGCGGCCATGATAAGCCATTGTCTTTCAGCTTCTGCAGCCTTCATATACACAGTGCCCTCCTTTCCCAAATACCAAGCAAATCCCGTTCAGTGCAGCTTCTTTCCTATTAACATGCAGCAGCAGAAACCACCCTCCCATCCAATTGTCCGGGATGATCGCTTTACCCCTCCTCCCACCGTGTGGCTGGTATCATGGAAGATCACTGCTAATCACCCGCTTTCCCCCTCCACCACGTGGCTGGTGGCAGGGAAGATCCCTGCTAGCCAAACGCAAAAAAGCTGAACTCCATTACCCCCTTTTCTCTCCCCCCCGCTTGGCTACCTGCAAGGAAGGATTTCTTTTAAGCAACAGGCAAACAGCCCAGTAGGAATGGCCATCTCTATCCCCTTAATTAAATTCCTGAATTTCAACCAGGTTACTATGAACGATATCACTCTCCTGAGGATAACACAGCAAGATAAAGAACGGATGTTGCTTGAATGCCAGCAATCACCGGGACCATACGCAGCTAGGCTTTGTCACACAATGATACCAGATTACTTGCTACATGCATGGCGTGGTCAAGTGTCCTACCATGGTGGACGGAATAAGGCTGCCTTGCCCAGAAACCTTCTGCAAAGGCTTTTGGAGTACCTCCAGGCAGGGCCGCCCAGAGGATTCCGGGGGCCTGAGGCCGTCGGCGGCAGGCGGCTCCGGTGGACCTCCCATAGGCGTGCCTCCGGAGGGTCCGCTGGTCCCGCGGCTCCGGTGGAGCATCCGCAGGCATGCCTGCAGGAGGTCCACCGGAGCCGCGAGACTGGCAAGCGGCAGGGCACCCCCCGAGCGGTGAAATGTCTAGAGCCAGCCATGTTCGGCAGCGGGGGACCCTTCCGTTCCGGGACCCACAGCTGAAGTGCCCCGAAGACCCGTGGCGGGGGCCCTCCGCCGGTGAATTACCGCTGAAGCGGGACCCGCCGCCGAAGTGCAGCCCACTCTTCAGCGGTAATTCGGTGGCGGGGGACCCCTGCCGTGGGTCTTCGGGGCACTTTGGCGGCGGGTCCTGGAACGGAAGGGCCCACCACCGCCGAATTACCGCCGAAGACTGGGTTGCATTTCGGTGGCAGGTCCTGCTTCGGCGGTAATTCGCTGGCGGGGGGTCCTTCCCCCCGGAGCGGAAGGTCCCCCCCGCCGGCAAAGACCGGGAGAGGAAGAATCTCTGGGGCCCAGCCCCGCAAGAGTTTTCCGGGCCCCCTGGAACAAGTGAAGGACCCCGCTCCAGGGGCCCCGAAAAACTCTCGTGGGGGCCCCTGCGGAGCCCGGGTCCTGGGGCAAATTGCTCCTCTTGCCCCCCCCCCCCCCGGGCGGCCCTGCCTCCAGGAGAGCTTCATGGAGATGTCCCTGGAGGATTTCCGCTCCATCCCCAGACATGTTAACAAACTTTTCCAATATCTGTACTGGCCTCGAATGCATCCCAAGTCCTCAGAGCAAATCAATCATTAAAAAACGCTTGCTTTTAAACTATGTTTTATATTTACAAAGGTACACTCACCAGAGGTCGCTTCCATGGCTTCATTGTCTGGCTTGGGAGGGTAATTCCGTCTGGGTGAGAAAAAGCTCCTGGCTGTTGGGGAGAACGGAGTGCTGTGTGGTCTCTGCAAGCTCGTCCTCCTCTTCCTCCTCCTCATCTTCCCCATCCGGAGAATCCTCAGCCATGGCTGAGATTACCATCCCCACCTCCGAATCCACAGACAGGGGTGGGGTAGTGGTGGAGGACCCCCCTAGAATTGCATGCAGCTCAGCATAGAAGTGGCACGTTTTCGGCCCTGCCCTGGACCTTCCATTTGCTTCTTTGGTTTTCTGGTAGGCTTATCTGAGCTCCTTAACTTTCACTCTGCACTGCACTGAGTCCCTGGTGTGGCCTTTCTCCATCATAGCCTTGGAAATTTTTTCAAATGTTTTTTCATTTCGTCTTTTGGAATGGAGTTCTGTTAGCACTGAATCCTCTCTTTATATGGAGATCAGATCCAGTACTTCCCATGTGGTCCATGCTGGAGCTCTTTTTCGATTCTCAGGAGACTGCATTGTTACCTGTGCTGATGAGCTCTGCGTGGTCACCTGTGCTAGTGAGCTCTCCACGCTGGCCAAACAGGAAATGAAATTCAAAAGTTCGCGGGGCTTTTCCTGTCTACCTGGCCAGTGCATCCGAGTTCAGATTGCTGTCCAGAGTGGTCACAGTGCTGCACTGTGCGATACTGCCCGGAGGCCAATACCATCGATTTGCGGCCACACTCACCCTAATCCAATATGGAAATACCGATTTCAGCGCTACTCCTCTCGTTGGGGAGGAGTACAGAAACCGGTTTAAAGAGCCCTTTATATCGATATAAAGGGCCTCGTTATGTGGATGGGTGCAGCATTAAATCAGTTTAACTCTGCTAAAATCAGTATAAACGCGTAGTGTAGACCAGGCCTCAGTCTTTCAATGTCAGTCTGCAAAGAGCCAGCATACAGCAGGTGGGTGGAGTTATGCCTCTGTGCCTTAGGAAGCAGCCTGCTTTGTCTCTGTCTGTTCTTGGTTCTTGAGTGTTAGGGTTCTGAATGCTAGGAAATAAAGTAGTGTTACACCACAGCCTTCCAGACAGAGTATTTTATGTTTTTATCTAACTTCTCCATGTGTATGCTGTGAACATAGCACCAACCCCTGCCTCATTCAGTGCACTGGATGGACAGTGCTCACTGAATGATCAGCCATTCAATATTTAGTTTTCTCCTCATTGTTCAGTGTGTGACCCTATTTCCTGCACACTATTCCAACCCTGCTGTGAAGATGGCATTATTCATTTCCTCGTGGCCTTGTCTATGGCAGTCATCACTATAGGAGCCAGGAGCTTCACAAACATTCATGAATTTATTTTCACAACACCCCTGTGAGATGTGGGAATATTATCTCCATTCTGCAGACTGAGGCACAAGTTCTGAGTGCTCCATTTCAGACACTGAGGACCTGATTTTTAAGAGTACTTAGCATTGCATAGCACTTCATATGTGCAGAGCAGAGATGGCTTTCAGCTGCAGCTCTGAGTGCTCAGCACTTCTGCAAATCAGATCCCAAGGTTTCAAGTCAGGAACCTAGAAAATAAGGCTCACAGAATTAGTGACCATCTGTGAAAAATTTGGTTTAAGTGACTTGACTAGCATCACATAAGAACTCTGTGGCTGAGTTCTAAATCCAGTTCTTCAGGGCAACATTCAACTGCCTTAACCATGAGCCAGTCCTTTCTGTAATCCCCGCCTCATTCACTATGTGCCTTCCACTTCTTCAACAAATGAAATAAGGGATCTGCAAACAACAGCCTCCTTTACTACACAACAAACAGTGGATTACGTATGGGCCAATGGGGCCCATGCCTAGGGGCCTCGGCCAATTGGGGGGCCCCTCACAGGCCAGAACTCCGGCCCTGCTGCCCTGCTCCTCCTCTTCCCCCTGTGGCCCTGCTCCCTGGCCAGGCCGGATGCTGGAGCTGTGGTAGGGTGAGCATATCCCCTTCCACATGTGGAGCTGGCCCCCTGAACTCCTCTCCTTCCTCCCTCTCTCCTGCACAGAGCTGCCCCTCAGAGCCCCTCTCCTTCCCCCCTCCCTCCCATGCAGAACTGCCCCTCAAGCCCCTCTCCTTCCCCCCCACATGGAGCTGCCCCCCAAACGCCTCTCCTTCCCCCCCCACCTCCTACATGGAACTGCCCCCCCCAGTCCCTCTCCCCCCTCATTTTACCCATGGTTATAGTGAAACACACAGAGGTTACGTGGATTGCCTACAGTCAAGCACAAAGTGAATCACGTATCGCTGCTAGTTAGAGAACCAAGAGTCCTGACTCCCAGTCTCTAATGCTTACGAACAGATAATACTGTTTTAATAGAAAACTTCATATCTCAACTATTTCAAAATTTGGCACTTAGGCAGAGTTCTCTGGCATAATGCTGTATTATGTGAACTGACAGCTGCAGCGGTCCTCACTCATTCATCTGAAACTGCAGGTTCCAAAACTATGGTCACAGGTATCAGCTGGGTTATTCATTCAAAACCAAACAATTTATTGACAAGGTGACAACTTTAGGATAGCCACATTTGGGGGGGGATGGAGCCATTTATTTTCATTCATATTTATTTCTATGCTGCCTATTTATATTAATATTTTATATTCTTTGACATGTAAAGAGACAAGGCTCCCTCCCTGAGCAGTTTACAATCTAGCTTCAATAAATATGTAGCTTATATTTAGTGTTTTTAAACTTCAAGCTGCTTTATAAAACTAAATAATTAATCCTCACTCCCTGCTAGGAGGTGAGTAAAAATGTATAATGTGGAAACTCAGACAATGCAAAGTTATGCAATAAGCAATGATCACCCAGCAAGGAAGAGAACTCATTTTTCTGGCTCCACAGCCTTTGCTCAGACACCTGGACTACATTAGCTTCTCAAAGCACTTAAAAAGGCAAATTTACATATTGTATCTAAGTTACACAGGAATAATTGAAGTATTTGAAATCATTACGTGTTTTTATTTATTAAACCTCTTGCACTAAGATAGGCAGCTCTAACTCATTTAAAACAATAAAGGCAGTAAAATAAAGTGCAGCAACTGTATATGGTTCCTTTGTTGCCCTCAATAAATAGCTGGTTTTCCCCTATAGGTGTTTGGGTTTTTTTAAAGACTTTTGCAGCCAGCCCAGTACATTATATATAAGCTCCCTAGGCTTTTCTCTGCTCCCCTCACTCTTTCCCTATGTGAATGGGCCTTTTGGACAGCCAAAATTTCCCCTCTTTTAAATACATATACACACTGCCCCTTTGCTCCATGTATCTGTAAACTGACCTTCCCTTCTAGCCTCCCCCTTCCCCCAGCCTCTCCTCCCTCCCCATCCTGAGCTCTTTTTTTGCCAAAATTGGGCTTTTGTCCCAATTGTTCTTGCAAACTGAAGATGGGCAAATGCCCAGTTTTGCCAAAAAAGTTGGGACATCTGGGGCAGGGTTTAAAAAGGGGACTGTCCTGGCCAAAATGGGACATATGGTCACCCTAGATTGTAGTAAGAGCTGCCCAAGGTGTCTGGGCATCTGTGAGGAACTCCAGACCCTCCACCTGCCCTGGGCAAGGAGCCAGGGTGCCTAAGAGCAGCCCTCAGCCACTGTCTGTGTGTCCCCTAGGGTGCGCCATCCAGAACAGGTGGAGGGTCCAGGGCTCCCCACTGCAGCACAGGTTCCCTGAGCAGCTCTTACCACAGCCCAGCTTCTGGTCAGGCCAGGAGGCAGGGCCATGGGAGGAAGGGGAAGGTTAGGGCCTCATGGTGGGGAGGGGGGGGGCAAATGTTCTTCATGCCAAGGGTCCCAATACATTTTAATCCGCCTTCTGTATACAAACATGATACACCCCCAGAGCAGGGCCAGTCTTGTGCACTGAAGCAGGGGTCAAGTAGAAAAAATAGCATGCGATCATGTAACTGAAGATTATATCATAATGAATATGCTCAAAGGGGTTGAGCTTTGGGTGCATAGGCAGCGCTAATTCTGGCATTTCCTAACTTTTGAGTTCTTACATTTCAATATTAATAATGTATCAATAATCAATAATAATCATTGCCAATGTTTTAAAAAAAACAGATTGAAAAAAACAGAAATTCCCTTATGTAGCGTCATATTGACACCCCTATTGTTCAGAAGCAGAGTTGGAACCTTTAGATCCACCACATAGACCTCTGCCACTTGAGCTAACTGAGAGACTGACAGCAGTAGTAGGTTGTCAACCTCTATGTAGATTAGCCCTAGAAGGGATGGGACACTTTGCCAGTGGGGTTCACAGATATTTACTGACAGCAAGTGGGTTGGGTCCCAATTCCCCTTAAAGGGACAATCACCCTATGACATTCTCCTCACCCTATTGTTCCCCAATATCAACCTCCTTGCCCAGCCAGTCTCCACCCCCTTGCTTCCCAGTCCCAGTCTCACCACCACCACCAGGCTCTTTGCTCCAATCTACTCCTCCTACCCCACCCCTTTAGGTCTAGTTTTTGTCCTCTCTGCATTCAAATCAGGAAGCTTCCTCCTCTATGCTGCCTGGGCCCAGCAGGGAGGGTACTGAGAGTACAGGTCAGACATGCAAAGCCCTCAGCAGCCAGAGCTGCAATTACACGGAAAGTCCTGCTCAGCCCCAGGCTGGAGCATGCCCACTGTGGATGGAATCTTTGGGGAATTCAGCTACAGATCTAGCAAGTCTCTGCTGAGCATGTGTGAACTGTGATTTTTTTCCAAGGCTAATAGCTTGGCCACATTCGGATGGATTTTCACAGGACAGTAAAAGGCACATTCCTGACACAAAGGCCACCCCCTGCCAAATGTCAATCCCCTTTTCAAAGCAGAGGAGCGCTAGAGCATCTCAAAGAAAAGATTGTGGTTCTGCCATGTTAAAAACATTGGCATATTTTTTTCCCTGGCCTTATTCTCAGGATCGGCTGAACCATTTTGGCTGAAATTTCCCTCTTCCCAAAAAATCAGTCTAAGGCACACACCTAGCATGGAAAATGTCAGCCCGCATTGTTAACGTTTTGTAAAATTATAAGCAACTAAAAATAGTCTTAAAATCAGAAGTGTGTCAGGCAACCTTAAGAGGAGGTTGCAATCCCACCTATAATCCAATCCAAAGTCCTGTCTTGCAAACATTTACTCCCAACTAAGATGCCTGCTGTAGTTTCTGATCCATGACAGAACTTTGCCCCACACCTCATGCCTACTTAGTCTCCTTAACAGCCTCGTCAGGGACTTTGACAAAGGCTTTTGGAATGTTCAAACACATAAATTCTATCAGTTGGTTCTCCTTTACCCACTATTTTATTGACACATTCATAGAATTCTAATAGATTACTGAAGCATAATTAATTTACCATTTAACTGTAACATTCTTAAGCTGGGTAGGAATTATATTTACTGAACTAATCTTAAATGTAAGTTGTCAATGTTTTCTATGTTGGTACTTGCTAGGTGCACATATACTATGGTAATGAAGGCATTATAACCACCTAGACAGATTAATAATATAGCACCAAAGAGAAATACAAGTCATTTAATACCAATACCAAAAGATGTCTAGCGCAGCAAACTACATAATGTCATTCCGCCACAAGGAATGTAGAGAGATCAATGAGATCCCATGTATGGAGTGCTCAGGCTGTTTTTAAAGTTAAAACAGTTTAAAACACTAAATAATATGAAATTGTTACTATAGCTCCATTTAATTTTTTTTAAATCAATATTATTCCTTTCCTCCTTAAGTAAAGAAACTAGACCTATGCCTTTAACCTGGGGCTGTGAATGTATGTTGCCAGACCTTGGCAGAAATCATTACAGAGCATCTAACCAAAGTAGAACTGGAGGGATAGAAGCTAAAATGACAACCTAATATTGGAGAGAATTGATCAGCCTCCTTTCCCTCTCTCTCTCTGGAGCCTGCTCAAAGCTGATTTATTGGCAAGATTGATGGCAGGGTAGAGACTGAGGGGCGAGCACAGGCTCACTCCACAATGCACTTAAATGATTAGGGAATATTGGACACCTTGGCTGGAGTCAGCTGTTTGTCCTTCAGTCTCTGAGTTGCATAGAGCTGCCTGCCAGCTGTACATCAGTGCAGCTAAGCAGGCCCTAGGATGAGCCATTTAGTATTGATGATAGTGCAGTAGTCCTGAGCTGATCAATAGCATCATTCCTTCTCTGCCTGGGATAAGAGCTAATGAGACTAGTTGGTGCATATGTGATGACTAGAATTTAATTATATATCAGACTGATTTTCAATTAGAACTCCAGGGAGCGGTTTGCCAGCCTTTCAAACTGCTGTGCAAGGCCCTATCTCCTGTTCAACCCCTTTTCTCCCCTGTTTCCTGCCTCACATGGAAAAGCTTGCAGACTCTCTTCATTGGAGAGAGAAGAGCTTGCATGCTGCCAGTGTTAATATTTAGAGGATCAGCAACTATCTGAGAATGAGGGAATAAAGGAGGAAATTAGGGGGGAACAAAGATATTATTAATGATTAATTATTAATTATTATTATTATTATTATGCTGAAACGTTTTTCTAGTACGTCTAATGAATGTGTTGCCGTTCTCAATTAGGAGAGGCAGACTACCCCCTATATTCAAGCTCTATCTGGGTCCAGGCATAGGGCTAAAGGATGGCTCATGTTACTCCTATCTTTAAAAATGAGAGAATGTCTGAACAAAGGAATTGTAACTCAGCTAGTCTAAACTGACCTCCAGATAAAACTGTGGAAACTAACATACAGAACCGTCACCAAGGAAGTGGGAACTAGAAGAGTTTTTATGAAAGTTAATTGTTGCTAGTCCAACTTAATTCCTTTTTCTGGAGTGGTCTTAAGGCTGTTGACACAGGGGATACATATGATGGCCTTCTAGATTTTAATAGGGCTTTTGACAAAGTGCAACCAGAGAGTGACCTGTAGATAAACAGCACAAAGCAAGTTGATTAAATGAGTGTAATATGTCAATGGGTCTCAGTGAAGAGAAGACATTACTTAGGGTTTGGTATTGTGACTACACTGGATGCTTTTCGGCGCTGTGCCTATGGGGAGGCAAAATTCTCTGACAAACCCAAACCAGAAACATTATTAATTTAAATGATGTACAACAGAAAATCTTCAGAAAAAATTAAACTCAGGGTGTCAGATGGATTTTAAAGACCCTAAAATGATGTGTTTTGAACCTAAAAAACAAGGCAACTGGAACTCGGCGGCCAACAAGCAGAAATATTCTAGAAACAAGGGGGATTTGTGATTCCGTAAGATGGGAACGGGCTGATCAACTGCAGCAAAGAAAGCCAATGGAATGTATATTACGATGGCCCCAGGCATCCTCCAGCACACTGGTCCTGTTTTTTGCAACAAGACTCTCAAGTTCTGTGAAAGATCCTTTATTTATTTACCCAATAGTGCTTATAACAAAAGGACCTACTTCAGGCATACAGCAGTAAGTATTGACATTGCACAAGGATGGTAACCAATAGGCAGTTCTGCCCTTTGTACAAACTAATATGGTAAGCTACAAAACATTTACAAAGGGAAGGAAAATAACAGCACAAATGTTCAGTCAAAAGCCTAACTGAACAAAAACCTTACTGCATAAGCTGAAGCTCACATTTGCACTCATGCTTTCTGCAGTGACATAAGACAAACTAAAAACAAAGATGCAACTAATCAATTCATCTGACATTCTAGGGCTTGACCATCCTGCCATTGGAGTCAGTGGCAAAACTCCATTTGACCTCAGTGGTGCAGAATCAGCCTTTTAGGGTACATCTACACAGCAACTAGACACCCATGGCTGGCTGATGCCAGCTGACTGACTGGACCTTGGGTTGGAGGGTAGTTTTATTGCTCTGTAGACTTCCGAGCTTGGGTTGGAGCCTGGGCTATAGGAGTCTGCAAGATGAGAGGGTCCCAGCGCTTATGCTGCAGCCTGAGCCCAGAAGTCTACACTGCAATGAAACAGCCCTGAGCCACCCGTGGGTTTTTATTTTCAGTGTAGATATAACCATAATGCTAAACAAAGTATCAGGTATCTTGTCCAGTGCTGCTGCCTGCTGGTCATTCTTGGCTTGGTACATGCTGACATCCTACAGAAAGCAGCTGCTAGAACCCACAAATGGTTCTGGCAGCAGGGAAATGGTTAAGTGAAGCTTCTAACAGCCTGTTTAATGCTAAATTTGTCCATTGCTGAGGTCAGTCTGAATGGCAATAATATACATGTTTCATATTTAGGGGGTTTACTCCCAAGAGCCACATGGATGAGAATCTGACAATGTGCAGAGTAAAAATTCCAGCTTTTTTTCCCCTATACTGAACCCAATCTACCCGTTGAGACAGGATTCTTTCAGAGTTACAGAATGTTGAATATTCTGTGAGGGATTTTTGTACATGCACTCATCAGCACGGAGCTTGAGATGGGTGCATGTTAAAATGCTATGCACAAGTAAACAAAAAGTTGTATTATTGCCTTCTAAGAACATCACACGCCTTAGGAAAATTCAAGTAGGCAAAGAAGTTTGAGTACCATCATCTGTCTCGGCAGTTCTGGGATCATCATTTTAACTCATCAGTCCTGCATCCCACAAGCACATTCACAGATCCTGAAATAGGGGCGCTGCAACAGGGGGAGACCAGAGGGCCATGACCCCCAACTTTTAAAAAGGAGTCCTGTGCCCTCATACCTTTTCCCGGCCATAAGGATGAGTGACAGGGTGGAGAGGAATGAGTGGGAGGTGGGGTCTTGGGGGGAAGGGATGGTATGAGGCTAGGGCCTTGAGGGAATAGGCAGTGCGAGGGCAGGGGCTCAGGGAGAAGGGGTGGGGTGGGGGCGGAGCCTCAGAAAGAAGGGGTGGTGCGGGGGCAAAGCCACGGTTCAAGTGCCAGTGGCTCCTCCCACTTTTAGGGACCTTTTGCCACTCCTGTCCTGAAATCACTTTCATGGCCTGTATACCATCAGATTGAAAATCAGTGATACTTTGGATGCAAGGTGATGAAAAATTGTCATGCCCTGACAAGTTCTGTCTCAAGTGTTATGACCTTGTGACAGCTGAGTTTATATCCTAGCTCATAAATTTGCAAAGAAACAACCACAAGTTCAGATGGAAACACACCTAGCTTGAATATTTTCCCCATCCCCAAAAGTGAACCTTGATTCAAAAACTTTCTGAAGAGATGCACACATTGCATGGCACCTTTTCAGCTGTACTTGTACTTTAGCTTATGGATCTGTAGAAAGTGTCATTCAAAACATTTACTCTACCCTCTAATTTCCTTGAATGTATTTATTTTTAAAAAAACAGTAGAGTCCAAGCTAGAAAACTAGAACTTACACCGGTGAGCAGTCCTGCACTGAAACCACTGGGACTGCTCACAGTAGTAAGTGCTACAGCTAGTAATAAGTGTCTGCCAGAATCAGGCCTTTAGTGGTGAGGACTGAGTAACATTAGCAACACCCTGCAGCTGAGCACGAGACACATGAATAGTACGAACAACTTGTCTGTCTGTGGACTTCCAAACACTAGCAAGTTCAGGTATACAAAGTTCCACTAATCAATAAAGTCCATCTTTAGATTAGACATATGTGGTTGTAATAGATACTGTACCTTTTATGTGAAGGTGAGAAAAATCCACAATAGAAAGGACTCCAATGAACTGAAGTCAGATGGACTGTAACCATCAGCATTTCACAGTGCTCTGTTATCTCTTGTGCCTCCCTTTCTTAGTTTCCTTTGAATGCTCAATTTTTGGCTTCGACGTGGACTCTGGAACAAAGATGAAAATGTGTAATGTATTACGGGGCGGGGGGGATGTCACTTGAACTCTCTTTGGAACTAATGAGACAAAAGGAAACTATATATAAATTAGCTTTACTATGAGATTAAGAGCACTTCACAATTGAAGTTTAGCTCTTCTCATGAGGATTAGACCCATCATTTCAGTTGCTGTCACCTGACACTTAGCACTGCAGGGTGTGAAAAGCGCACTACATAATGAGCCTAACATTAGGGAATGAAAGGAGTGCAGTAGCAGCCCTCTCCCCAAGGGAGCCACCTCTCATTCAGCAGTAGAGTGCTCATTGGAATAGTCAGGCAATCCTAAACCAAGGTTTGAGAAAAAGGATTGTCACAGAGAAACAAGACTCTGAAAGAAGAGGCAACTGGATGCTTTTGTCCTTCACTCAATAGAGGACAAGGCTGACGTGGAACCTCACCTGTGCTCTACTTAGGGCAAAAAAAGAGCTATAAAATGAGAACTGAGTTTTATCTTGAGAAAGCAAGAAGAACTAGGGGCAGGTCAAACCCAGATATGTTTGGATTCGAATTCCCATGCAGGTCTGGAATAGCTAAACTAGGGTTCTCCCCTCTGTCATACTCTGGAGATGAACTACCAGAGCGCAAAAGTCCTATCCAGCCAACTGGTCCATGCATCCAACCTTCTTTCGCAACTTGTGCTCTGGAGATGGAGAGCTTTTCTTGGCCAGTTCTTTCACCTTGTGGCCCAGTGACTCATCTCCTGAACCATGCTTTCAGCATTTGGGTTCGGGTCAGTAGAAAGCAGTGTAGCTAGGTTTGATAAGGCTTAAATACACCTCTAAAACAGTTACTCGTGCTCATGTAAGCTCCTGCAGGAACAACCTGACAAGTGCAACTTCTCAGAGCTCCTGTGGGCAGATAAGACCCATTTTTAACACAGGCAGATAGGACAAATTTACCCATAGAAAACTGATATTTATCATCTGATTCATCTTCCTCCTATGCTTCCTCTGGCTAACGTGAAAACTGGACCAAATCTCTATGTTCAGTGAGGAGTTTGTGTTGTGTCAGTACTGACACATCAGGGCACACTTAGCATAAAGCCACTCTCTTATCATCTTAAGGATTAAGAGGGAGTGACATGTCTAGTATGCTGACACCAGAGTACTGCCTCCAGGAAGCAGGAACGTTTCACTCCTATTGCCTATAACCTTCCCTGACTTCCTGTTCATCTCTGATGCCAATATGCTCTTCTTGGTTTTCCAAAGTCTCCATGGACTTGCCTCATCTTACTTCTGAGCTCTGACGCACCAGTTCCCTTCCTGTTCATTCCAACCCTCCAATCACAATTCTGTCTCTGTGTTTGTTCCCTGCAGCTCTCCATGATTACAGTCCATACTTTCACTAGTCCTGTCATATTTAACTGGGCTTTTCTCTCTTTGGACTTCATCTTAAAATCTTTCCTCCTGACTTTAGCCTAACTTGAATTTCCACTCACTTCTGCAACCTTCCATTTCCTCCAACTTCCCTCTCCTGCATCTGCTCTGCAAAAACATTGATTTACAAGGCATCTGGAGGTCTTCAGATATGGTCCTCTTTTCTTTGACTCCCCTCTGTCTCTGCCCATTGTTTCTCCCTCTCTGCCTGTATGACAGTCCTTTTGCCCAAAGCATTTCCTCTCTATTACACTACTCACTGTCAGGTTTTCCTTGTGATACTTTACAGGGAGCACACTATGTAAAATTTTTATTGTACCGTATCCTAGGGAACCAGCCATTTTTAGTGTTATCAATAGTGTTACTAGAATTAATGTGATTATAAGGAAGCCTGATGTGAGGCAGAAGCCAAGCTACAGATTTATTTACATCAAAGAAAGAGACAGCAAGTCTTGTAAAGTGGGGAGAGAATATATGACAGCATCTTAAAAGGCATATACCAATTACATCAGGCTAAAACAAAATCCTGAAATAATAATAGGTCTTTATAAACCCAACTAAGCTTTCACCTCATCTGTTTCACACACTAGTGAAACTTTTATGTTCCCTTTGCCATCTTTTCTATTCAGATAGCAGAGCAATTATTCCCAGAATAGCTCATGTCTAAATGTGATTGCATAGACACCTCTGCACATCCCAGAAGGTAGAATCAGTACTTGCTAAGCAACATGATGAGTATCATCAAGAAAAATGCATAGATGGTATAAAATAGGCAACATTGCAAATTATTCCTTCAAAGAAAAAGGATATTTTGTACAATATCACACATGCAGAAACATGTAGATTTCATGATGTGGCTGTCTCCATGATATTAAGAGCATGAGTTAACTAGGGTCAGAAAATCAACTCACAAGTCTAAAGCAATGCCCTGATACGACTGAACAGGATTCTGCCTTGGGGATGAGCTAGTATATGGCGTACCCACTGTATCTGAAAACTATAATTACAGCTAGCTATAAACCAAATTCTATTCTATGTGCTGCAAGCACTGGCTGCTACTTAGATTCCACCTAGCCTCTCTCATGTCCAGCTCTGCCTCCATAGGATCATGAAACATTGTAACATGTCTGCTTTTGGAGAAAATAATCTGGGACAGGAGATCAGATGCCACCCAATAAGGCAATATTACTGCTCAAAGCGGGAAGAGGAACAGAGAGGCTACTAACCCATGCAATACTTCCATTTCACACCCTTGTCTGAAACAAAGTCCAGCTCCACTCAGCCTCCCCAGCCACCCCACACAGTGGGGATTAGTAGGTTAGGTGGAGATAGAACACACTAATGGATTTACCACTACGCACAGTCCTGCTACTGCTCCTTGCAGAGTTGAAGAGTCTGAACTAGCCACTTTGGAGTAAGTGCCCCTAGGTCTGCCTCAGATTGCTCCATTTCTTCCCCACAAAAATACCCTGTGCCAACCCTATCTACTGGAGCCTAGCGTTCAGTCCAGAATTTTGCCCTGGATGTATATGACACAATCTGAGGAATTTAGAACATGCAGAGACTCTGAGTTCGAGATTTGAATCAAAGAGCTGTCTTGTGATGCACAGACACGCTGCTGAATGGAGCAGCCCTTACAATAGCAGGAACTCTCAGAAGGCAGGGGCTTTTGTGGTGGTGGCTATGCAAAGAGGGATGAGTGCAGCCCTACATCTGTGTGAAGTTGGGAGGGTCACCTTGTTATTAATCTCTGTGCATAGCACTAGGCCTCTATATATGAAGTTCTGAATTTGCTTCCAGGACTCTAATTTTAAGCACCCTGTTCACTGATAGCTGCATCTCATTAACTCCCAGGTTAGGATAAATGCTGAGTGTCTAGTGTTGCCAACATCTTACAATTATATCACAAGTCTTGTGGTATTTTATGCTTTTATTAAAGCCCCAGATCCTGGAGTCAAGTGGTTACTAGAGCTGAACCGTAATGAGGTTATCCATTCTGGGAAAAATTCCAAGTTTCTGATGTTGTTGCTGTTGTTCATGCTATTCTGTAGCAGTACAACTCAGCCAGAACTGGCAGCTTGGAGAGCTGGCCAGGTGGGGAACTGGCCTTCCAGCTTCCCAAGGAGCCAAATAGGTGGGAAACTGGCCACCTGGCTTCCTGGGATTCCATAGGAATCAGGAATCTGGGGGCTTGCCTGAGGTGCTACCCCAGAGTCTGGGCCCTCGTAGCCCAAGCTGCTGAATGGCCATGGGCCTGGGAGCCAGAACTCCCAGAGCTTCCAGGCTCCCTATCAGTCCACTGGGGGGCTCCAAAGGACCTGGGCAGGTGAGCAGGCAGGAAAACAGGCTGGAAAATTTTCAAGCAGCTCTAGTAATTATGAGAATCTCAGCTTTCATTTATAAAAAATAAGTTTCTAGCCATCATGGATGGAGAGAAAAGGCTTGAAAACAGGAACTGAAGTGAGCCCAGAAGGTACATGAAAAGTGTTTCTAGTTTTAAAAAGCTCACAATTTTTATACCAATTTCAAGATTTTTTATTTTATTTTATTCATTAGAGTGGGTGAGTCATGATTTCTGAATTCTTGGGGTTGGCAATATTGGAAGTAGCAGTGGGCCGTGGACCATACTTGAGGAACCTCTGGCTTTAAGGAATTAATCGTCTTCCTGCCTCACTTTAAGTTATAAATCAAACCTGTTTAGAGCCATCTTTTCCAAGAACCATCTACTTGATACTCATAACTTAAATTTAAAAGTCAACAGTCAGATTAAAATCATACTGTTGTGTTATGGCCCTTCAAATTGTATTAGAGATAGCAAATACTGCTAACATTTTCTGCAGAGATTCACATCAATAAAATATTGTATTCACCTTGCTTGCCTTTGTATCCCTTATTTGTTCACTTTGTACTAATATTGTAGCTGACACGAATCCTGGCAGGACTGCTCATGGAAACAGGGAATTTTGTTTTAAGAAAATATTGGAAATAATTGTGACAAATTCTGATGTTGAGTATTTTCACCAGAACAAGATGCTAATAGTGTGCGCATGCACTCAGCAGACAGAAACATACAGCTCCCATTCTGAAATTCAGATGCTCATAATGTCCTGCTCACAGGCAGTCTGCATACAAGCCACTAGTCAAGAAATTATTTGTCAATAATTTGGAATAATTGAATATACCTGAGAAAGTCGCAAGATGCTTTGCAGGCAATTCAACAAGAGTGAAACTCAGCCCTGTGCAGTGTGTTAGCAAAAGGCCTAAGCACCACTGAAATCCCAGTTAACTCCATCTGGAATTAAGCGGCTCCTTGTCTTTGTTCTCTGAATATCACCGCAACAAAGAGATGAAGTTGGTCACACAAATTACCAACCACTCACACACACAGGATATATACATTAAAATACTCTTAAATGTCCTCTTTTCAGACATGTGTTGGCTTGAAAGCAATGCATGAACCAAATGCTTTATATTTATTTAATTGATTTAATGAGTATATTTATACAAGAAAAGTTCCTTGGGCTTCTGTAGCACAATTTTCAAAGAGGCCCTGTGATCTAAATCCCATCTGTGAATCCCCCTGCAGAAGTAATATTTGGAGAGTGTTAGGACAGGCAGATGTTCTGAAACAGGGGAACATAGTGCCTGTTTGAAAGCAATGTGAGATGTGAAGGTAAGAATTCTTTTGGTGCAGAGCCTTGTATCGAATGTGAGACATCTTATATTTTGGATTGACAAACGTTGAGCATCCCTGGAGAACAGCGACATCTGAAAGATCAATTTCCAGTGTGGAGCAAAGATTATAAATTCTAAGTGGGAGAAAGGGAGAGGCCAAGGGAAAGCTCCACCAGAAAGAAGTTCTGCTTTTTGACACCATAATAATAGTACTTGGTACTTAACATGTTCAAAAGCTATTACAAATGTTAATTAATCCTCCACACCTCTGGGAACTTTGTTCTTGCCTTTTATATCTTGACCTCTTTTCTGGAAAAATCCTGACTCTGCCCTCATTGAGTACATGCTGGGTTATACATATGGTTGCCAATCCTCCAGGATTGTCCTGGAGACCCCAGGAATTAAAGATTAATCCTTTACACAGATTACACAGCTCCAAAGTCTTCATGCTTTTCCACCAGTCCTTCATTTGAATTGCAAATCTCTGTCTACTTATTCTATGTGGAATGTGATGTTGTGAGGTGTCTCTGGGACTGACAAGCAGGAGCATTTATTTATAGTTCTTTTGTTACTCCTGAAATGCTAACCTGTGGGCGTTTCCCAGACTCACAATAGGTTTGAATTACAACCACGTAGCAAAATTTTAAAACTCCAAGCACTATGTTGACACACACATTATAATAATCCGTTGTGGGGATTGGGAGCTAATCAGTGACCCGTAGGATGTTCTGCTTCTCTTAGCTCCAGACTCAAAAGCTCCAAAAGCAAAACTAAGCCTTGTCCCTGAGTTAGGCTGTCCTCCTCCACCAAGGGACTGAGCAAACCTGGCTCATATTTGACTAGGGTGACCAGATGTCCAGATTTTTTAGGGACAGTCCTGATATTTGGGGGTTTTTTCATATGAGCTCCTATTACCGCCCACCCACTGTCCCAATTTTTCACACTTGCTTTCTGGTCATCTTGTATTTGACACAACAAACTGCCTATATAAATCACCCTGTCATCCCATCAGAACCTTCATCTCTACTGGCTGTTATAGAAGTTTCTAGTCTACTCTGTCACTGCACCAAATTCTAGGCTGGCTGGGAAATGATGTATGAAGGCTCTGAAACCATAGTTGCTGTAGTCCATAGGGCAGGTCCCCTAGAAGCTCGGTCCAGCATTCCAGGTGCTGACAAACTCCACATGCAGTTACAAAGAAAAATAATGTATTTTTTCCCCAGGAGTTTATAAATGTGATACAAAGGCACAAGAATATTTTGAGACACAAGCTTAAGTTTCAGCAAAGGTTTTTTTCATACAATTAATTAAAATAAAAAGTTTGGAAGTATTTTACTGGCTTGAAACACAAAACAAGCTAAAGAAAAGTCTCTGTATTGTAACAAGAAAGACAAACAGTCAACAACGTCTAGGTTCACATCAGAGTCAAGTAAGTGATGTTCTGGTCATGAATTTCAATAGTTTGAGGTTTGGGCTTTTTTAAATCTCTAAGGGCTTATCTACACTACCACGCGGGATAGCATAGCTGAAGTCCACATACTTAGATTTACTTACTGCAGTGTCTTCACTGCGGTAAGTTGACAGCTGATGCTCTCTCATTGACTCCGCTTGTGCTCCTCATTCAGGTGGAGTACCGGAGTTGACGAGAGAGCACTCAGTGGTCGATTTATTGCGTCTAGTATAGATGCAATAAATCAACCCCCGCTGGATCGATCGCTGCCAGCTGATCTGGCAGATAGTGTAGACAAGCCCTAAGAAAATACAAAAAATATGTTTCCTAAAAAATATTTTCAGGAAGTGAATACAATATTGACATACTATTCAGATTATCAGAGAGAGATGGAGAGCCTTTCTGGTTTTGATAAAAAGGTCCTGCTATATTTTTTTCTGTATCAAAACTTTCAGGATCATAAACTAAACTAATGAAAGAAAGAACAAAAGAACAAAATCTGAAATTCATGCTGCAGTGTCAATAATGACAACGATTAATGTGCTAACTGATGTGGTATTTATACATTGCCCATGCTGGAAGCTCGACAGCATCATTCTACAGCGTCCAATGGATTGTTTTGTGGTGAGAAGAGTAGAACTCTTTCAGATGAACAGGTTAGACAAACACTCATGAGGGATGGTCTAGTTATACTTAATCCTGCCTCAGCGCAGTAGGGATGGATGAAATGTTCTGCTGAGGTCCCTTCCAGCCCTACATTTCTATGATTCTACTACCCGCCTTTAATTCTTTATTAATAGAATCCTGTATCAGCCATTTCATTATTTTGCCTGGGATCAATGTCAGGATGACCTGGAAAAAGAACAAGAGT